>NC_071994.2:67695833-68027500 GCF_028885655.2 Pongo abelii
AAAAAAGAATGGACTCAGACAAGGCTGTTTCTCCTTATAGGGGCAGAAATGGCTGCAGTTTTTAAAGATTTTACATCTTTGCACTAAACTTCAATCTCACTTCAAATTACTGGGCTTCAATCTGTTTGGGTCAATGTTTGTCGTAGATTCACTCTAAAGCAACCCCTGTGACCAGAGAAAAGTCAACACACAGAGGAGGGTAGAGCTGGCTTGGGCCATTCCCTGACCCAAACACTGGGCCCGGGGATGGGATTTTTCTAACTGATTTAGGACATGCCCCTGAGGCTGGAAGTGAAGCCAGTCCTACCTAAAGAGCTCCTCCATAGAGAACGGTGTGTGAATGGATGGGGGACCGACTACAGAATCCATGACAAAGACATATCCACCCAGGGGGTCCAGGAGACCACTGTCTACTTCTATTCTGACTTGGGTCTAGTTATCCCTCTCCTCACCAGGGCCAGGCCCTGCAGAGGCTCACCAAATTTCTGTTGGGAACCTGGTGCATACCAGGCTGTAGGCATAGCCTAGGGCCTTGGTCTGCATAGCGTGGAAGCCAAGTCAATCCTGGTCTCTTTTAGTGCCTCTTCAATCAGCCCCATGATGCCCCCAACTCTTCCTGTCATCCTAGGCTGACTCCCAAAATGCAAGTGAATCCAGACAGTGGGCCTCTCCTGTACTCTTGGGATGATGCTGCCCTCTGTGTTTCCGGCTGTTACTACAGCATCCTGAGCCTGTATCACCTGGAACCTTGGTTCATTTATAGATGGGAGCTCCCTCCACTTTCTGCTTTAACTGAAACCTGGCTGAGGACATGGCATGAGGCCTTGCTAACTTCATCAAGATAGCCCACCTACCATGTGACAAGGAGGAAGGTGGTCTGCATCCCCCGCCCTCACTGCCTCTTTCAGATCACCACTGTTCTTTGGGCTCCTTTCCTCGGCACTTCCCCTACATTCACTGAGGACTTTGGCCCCTGACTCACAGACTTCCCAGGAGAAATACTGCCATCATCCTGGGTGATTTAGTGTCCCTATGGATAACACCTTCTACATCTTAATCTTAAAGTCCCTAACCCCCTTGTCTCCAATGACCTTAGCCTTTCTTACTGCTCAGGCCACTCATCCCCTTGCTCACACTCTGAGCCTTATCATCACCTAAAAGTAATACTCTGACAAAATCCGATTATCCAAACATAGGCACCTGTTCTCACAGCTCCCCCTTCCTTATCTCATTACATCTGTGTCCCCTTAACCTTCCATCTTCTTTTTTTTTTTTTATGGTGAAAAGATATATATATATATATATATATACATATATATATATATATATTTAGAATTAGGCAGCTGGACTCAGTTTAGATGATCCCAATTTTGTTGGCAACATCCAAAGCATCGTAATCAGGAGCCAGTCGAACATATGCTTTCTTCTATCCATCAGGCCGAATCAGGGTGTTGACCTTGGCCACATCAATGTCATAGAGCTTCTTCACAGCCTGTTTAATCTGGTGCTTGTTGGCTTTAACATCCACAATGAACACAAGTGTGTTGTTGTCTTCTATCTTCTTCACGGCAGACTCAGTGGTCAGCGGAAACTTGATGATAGCATAGCGGTCAAGCTTGTTTCTCCTGGGAGCGCTCTTCCGAGGATATTTGGGCTGTCTCCGGAGTTGCAGCGTCTTGGGCCGCCAGAAAGTGGGTGACATGTGGATCTTCTTTTTTTTGTGGCTGTGGACACCTTTCAACGCTGCCTTCTTGGCCTTTAAAGCCTTCACTTTGGCTTCGGCTTTAGGAGGGGCAGGAGCTTCCTTCTTTACTTTCGGCACCATCTTGTGATCTTGTGAAAAGGCCTTCCACCTTCTTGACATCACGTAGTGCTGAGCAGCGTAGGGAAAGCTCCATTCCCCTGTAGACTGGCGCCAGGGTCTTCAACCCCCTGATATCTGGATTCTCTCTCTACTACACCACTGAAGCCACTAATGTCGCCAGGGACTTCCTTGTTGCTAAACTACAGGGACCCCTTGTCTTCTTAGCCCTCTAAGTCCTTATCTTTTTAATCCTCTTCTCTATGTTGACCACTTCTTCATTCTTGAAATCCTCTTCTCCTGCGGCCATTAAATTGCCGGTCACTCATCATTTTCTTCTAACTCCTCAAATGCGCTTTCTCCTTCTTCTTCGCTAATTCCTTTTCTTCCCATCAGCCCCATAAATGTTGCTGTTCCCAGAGCTCTGTCTTGGTTTACTTCTCCTTTCATTTTACAAATTCTTGGATTATCTCACTCATACTCAAGGTTTCAACAACCACCCAAATGCCAATGATGTCCAAACCTAAATTTGGGGCCTTGATTGCTCATTGGGTATCACTACTAGCATGCCCTGCAGGGGCCTTAATTTCAGCATGTCCCAAATTGAACTTTCTATTCTCTACCCTAAACTCTGTGGGACATGACAGAATGTATGGCCGGGCACAGTGGCTCATGCCTATAACACCAGCACTTTGGGAGGCTGGGGCGGGTGGATCACTTGAGGTCAGGAGTTCAAGACCAGCCTAGCCAACAAGGTTGAAACCCCATCTCTACTAAAAATCCAAAAATCAGCTGGGCGTGGTGACATGCACCCATAATCCCAGCTACTCGGGAGGCTGAGGCAGGAGAATTGCTTGAACCCGGGAGGTGGAGGTTGCAGTGAGCTGAGATTGTGCCACTGCACTCCAGCCTGGGTGAGAGCAAGACTCGATCTCAAAAAAAAAAAAAAAAAGACAAAGACCAACAGATGTCACCTCCCTCTGGACAGAAAAGGAAATTTGAATAGTACTCATCATTACTAATTTAAGATGTATTAAAATGTCCCAAATATCCCTTTTATTCAGCAAGTTGATGAATATAAAAATATTTATAATCTTATTTTCTCCTTCAAGTCCTGAGTTGCTCAACTGTGAATTCTTCTCCCACAGATGATTTCAGGAGGACATGCTGTGCCTTGGCCATCAGCCCACCTTGTAATGGCCATAGACACGAATCATGGAGTAGAGAGCAATTGTCTTGTAAGTGGGTGCAGTGTATTTGTTTGCATGTTTAGAAATGTATTTTGCTTTGATGCAGATATTAAGCATACTATAAGAAGAGGCTGGCCAGGTGCAGTGGCTCATGCCTGTAATCCCAGCACTTTGGGAGGCCAAGGCAGGTGAATCACATGAGGTCAGGAGTTCCAGACCAGCGTGGACAACATGGTAAAACCCTGTCTCTACTAAAAATACAAAAACTAGCTGGGCATGGTGGTGGGCGCCTGTAATCCCAGCTACTCAGGAGGCTAAGGCAGGAGAATCGCTTGAACCTGGCAGGCAGAAGTTGCAGTGAGCTGAGATCGTGCCACTGCACTCCAGCCTGGGTGACAGAGCGAGACTCTGTCTCAAAAATAAATAAATAAATAAATAAAATTAAAGAATTAGCCAGGTGTGGTGGCAGGTGCCTGTAGTCCCAGCTACTCAGCAGGCTGAGGCACGAGAATCACTTGAACCTGGGAGGTGGAGGTTGCAGTGAGCTAAGATCACGCCACTAAACTCCAGCCTGGGTGACAGAGCCAGACTCCATCTCAACCACAAAAAAAAAAAAAAAAAAGAAAAAGAAAAAGAAAAAAAAAAGAGAGGCTGAGTCATGTGTAAAGCTGAAAACAGATATGAGACCCAGCATATCCTCTGAAGACACTCCAGGAGGGTCTTATATCACCTTTTGAACTGTGGGCTCTTACCAGGCAGTTCCAGGTCTTATGTAAATGGACTGAGAATTTTCTAGAAAGTGAGACACCAGCTCTGGTAATGGAGCTTCCAAAACTGGCTAGGGGAAAAGCAGTCCCTATTGACACAGCCCCTCCTGGGTGCCACTGTGATTGAGGGATGCAAAGTAATCTGAGGTCTCAGGATGAACAAAGTTTTGGATAACATTAATTTAACCTACTCAGTTTGTCATCTGTTTTCTTGGTGTGTGGTGCAAGAAATAAAAACCTAACCAACTACTTTAAGAAGGCAAAGCGGGGGTTGAAGCTGGTTGGAAGGATAACTGAGTGTTTCAAGTAGCAACGAAACCAGAAGAATAAAAGGGAAACTCTGATTTGGGACCTTGGTCAGACACGAATGGAACCAAGGATTCAGTGTCTAGTTCTCTGGTTTCCTCTGCATGCTGCCTTCAACTTTCCCCACCACTGCCTGAACTCCTCAGTGTGACTGAGTGTCCTTAGCTCCCTGGCCTCATTCACATCCCACCTGCCACTGGCAGAGGGACTGGTCTATTCTCACTGTGCTCTGCGAAGGGACTCTGGCCTGGCTTGGCTCAGAGGGAGACCCCCAAACTATTGGTGGTTGGGCTGTGAAGAGATCTGATGAGACCTCTTGATTCAAGTCTGCCACTGGACCAATTAGCTATATGCCATGGAGACAGGGTCATATAGTACAGACCTGGTCATTGGGCACTCACCCTGTGTAACAAGGACAATTTCCAGGGTAGAAGGATGTGTAAGAATATTCGAATTTGGGGCCAGGCGCGGTGGCTCACGCCTGTAATCCCAGCACTTTAGGAGGCCGAGGCGGGTGGATCTCCTGAGGTCAGGAGTTCGAGACCAGCCTGGCCAACATAGTGAAACCCCGTCTCTACTAAAAAATACAAAAAAATTAGCTGGGCGTGGTGGCAGGCGCCTGTAATCCCAGCTACTCAGGAAGCTGAGGCAGGAGATTCGCTTGAACCCGGGAGGCGGAGGTTGCAGTGAGCTGAGATCGTGCCACTGCACTCCAGGGCAACAAGAGCGAAACTCTGTCTCAAAAAAAAAAAGAAAAGAAAAGAAAAGAAAAATAATATTAGAATTTGGACTGCAATTAGAATATTAGAATTAGAATATGGGCAGCCACCCTAGTGGGGATTACTACATCATTGCTAAGTAATTTTTTTTTCTTTTTTTCTTGAGACAGAATCTCACTCTATCACCCAGGCTGGAGTGCAGTGGCACGATGTTGGCTCACTGCAACATTCACCTCCTGGGTTCAAGCGATACTCCTGCCTCAGCCTTCCAAGTAGCTGGGATTGCAGGAATATGCCACTACATCCGGCTAATTTCTGTATTTTTAGTAGAAACGGGGTTTCGCCATGTTTCCCAGGCTGGTCTCAAACTCCTGGGCTCAAGCCATCTCCCTGCCTTGGCCTCCCAAAGTGCTGGGATTACAGGGGTGAGCCATCATGCCCAGCCGCTAAGTGTTTTTCAATTCTTTCCCACAGCACAGTCAAATAGCCTTAGCACGTTGCCCATGATAATGACGTCATGTGCCAAAACACCTAAGAACATGGCTAAGCCCTCTCTCCTTGCTCTGTCAGTCCCTCAGGCCCCTGGGCTGTCCTCCGTCTCCTGGCTTCCAAGGCCTCAGCCCCTCTCCCAGGCTGCTTGCAAAAGTGTCTACCCAAACCCTGCCCTCTGTGTTCGCTCCCTCTTAGTTGATCTCTTTTCTTATTATGCCCAAAGGGAGAGCCTTGAAGTCTTCTGGAAGGGAAACATCTACAGATGTAAATCTGCACGTGCTCCGTAAGAAGAATGGAGGTTGAGGAAGGGTTTCCTTCTAAGATCTGGTGCAGCCGGGCATGGTGGCTCACGCCTGTAATCCCAGCACTTTGGGAGGCCAAGGCAGGCGGATCTCTTGAGCCCAGGAGTTCAAGATCAGCCTGGCCAATATGGCAAAACCTCATCTCTACAAAAATACTAAAACTAGCCGGGCACAGTAACTCCGGTAATCCCAGCTATTCAGGAGGCTGAGGCAGGAGAATCGCTTGAACCCAGGAGGCAGAGGTTGCAGTGAGTCAAGACCGCACCACTGCACTCCAGCCTGGGTGACCAGAGTAAAACCCTGTCTCAAAAAAAAAAAAAAAAAACCAAAAAACAAACAAACAAACAAACAAACCTGGTGCAGAAGAATAGGTGAGGGGAAGGGGCGTTTGTGTTGCAGACTCCCCACATGGGTCTGGGTCCCTCCCCGGGTGAGGGTATTTTCTGCCCCCCTAGATGTGTGAGCCAATGTGTGTGTGTGTGTGTGTGCGTGTGTGTATGTGCTCATGCATGAGCCTGTGTGACAGACCAACTGCATGCAACTGACAAGTAGGCAGCTGAGAGTGGGCAGTGATTGTCCCAGGCCCTTCCCACTCACTCCAGGTGCAAGCCGGGATCCAAGCCTTCTGCCTCTGGCTTGCAATTGAATTTGACACCTGCACTGGCCTTTGCTGCTCCCTAAGGTTTGAGCTCTTATTCACCTTCTGGCCACATTGGTTAGCATCTCCTCCTCTAGTTTCAGCTTTCACATTAAACCGCAAACCCAGCCTGTGGGAAAGTCCTCCAGTCAACCTCACACCAGCAACACTCTTGGGGCTCAGCAGGAAATATGCATACTACTTCCTGTCGGGGAGGGAGCTAGATTCTTCCTAGTCCTGTCTGGGCACCAAAGAGTAAGAAAGATAGAGAAGCAGCTGCTCTGCCAAAGGGGAAGAAATGCTCAACTCCGAAGTACAGCTCTGCCCTCCACCACCAGCCTGCAGCTCTGTCTCTGCTGGGGCCGTTCAGCATTCGGGAACCAGGAGATAGGAAGGGACCTAAGGGGACCTGTGGGTGGTAATGCTCAAGACTCAGGCACAAGGGCCTGGGCTCAGAGGAGGCAGCACCAGGAACACTGGGGACAGGAGGATGGTGCAGGGGACATGAGGGACAGTGCCTAGATCAAGCCTGCTGAAGGAGCAGACAACAGAGCTGGTGTTGCAGCAAGAGCAGCTGCTCTGGGCCCTTGCCAGAAGAAGATGGGGCTCCGAAGAGGACAACATTGCAATGGTGACACAAGTCCTTCTCTTCTTTTCTTCCTAGGGTTGTTGTGACTCGTTCCTTGATGGAAAAAGCCTAAGCTCTCTTATATACATTCCTTTCATTTGCTCATTCATCAATATTTTCAGCTTTTGTCTGAACAAGAATAAACAGAAATTCATATTTTTCAGAAGTTGCTTATTGCAGAATTGAAACCCAGCAATGGAAAACATGAATCTGGCAGTGAAACTGGCTTCACTGGCAGTGAAACACACTATGCTCTTGCCACCCTAATAACCTGCACAGCTGCATTCCTCTGGGCCTTGTTCATGATGATGGATCCCTCTACCTAGGAAACCCTTCTGCCTCATCCACTTGGCAAACTCTTACCCATCTTTCAAGCCGTAGATGAGGTGTCGCCTCTCCTGGGAACAGCAATACCCAGCTCTTTATCCCGTGGATTAATTGCTTACCATTTGGTCCCCATAGTGACCTACGCTGGCCACAAAAGAACATTATTTTATTGTATATGGTTAGTTGTTTCTGCCTAATACCTCCACTAAACTGTGTACAATGGAGAAGGAGGAAGGATTATCTTGTTTGTATTTATATCTGTGTCTAGCACTAGCCAGTAACTGCTCAGCATTCAGGTACCAGGAGAAAGAAGGGGACCTGGGGTTGACATTGCTCAAGTCTCAGGCACAGAGGCCTGGGCACAGAGGAGACAGCACCAGAACACTGGGAGCAGGAGGATGGCGCAGGAGACATGAGGGTGCAAGGACTAGCACAGTGCAAGTCCTTAAAGTAAATGTTGCTGCACATGGTGTTCCACACCTGCAATCCCAGCACTTTGGGAGGCCAAGGTGGGCAGATGGCTTGAGCTCAGGACTTTGAGACCAGCCTAGACAACAATCCCGTTTCTACAAACAAAAATTAGCTAAGCATGGTGACAGAAGCCTGTAGTCCCAGCTACTTGGGAGGCTGAGGTGTGAAGATGGCTTGAGCCTGAGAGGTTGAGACTGCAGTGAGCCAAGATTGTGCCACTGCACTCCAGCCTGGTCAACAGAGTGAGACTCTGTCTAAAAAAATAAAAATAAAAATTTAAAAAAAAATGTTGATTGAAAAAAATGAACTAAAAAATTGAATCAGCAAAGTAAACATAAGTGCCATTTCCCTGTATGCTCTGGTCCCTTCAGTGTCGAAGCCAGGAATCTGTTTGGGAAGCACGTGGTGGAGCCAGGTCCTCTGTCTTCCCCAGCTTCAGTATTTTGCTCCATCTTTTAATGAGGAAGCTTAAGGCTGCGTGTGGTGGTTCATGCCTGTAATCCCAGCACTTTGGGAGGCCGAGGCAGGAGGATTGTTTGAGCCTAGGAGTTTGAGGCCAGCCAGGGCAACACAGCAAGACCCCATCTCTACAAAAAATTTTAAAATTAGCTAGACATAGTGGTGCATGCCTGTAGTCCTAGCTACTCTGGAGGCTGAAGCAGGAGGATAGCTTGAGCCTAGGAGTTCGAGGCTACAGTGAGCCGTGATTGTGCCACTGCACTCCAGTCTGAGTGACAGAGTGAGGCCCTATCTCCAAATAATAATAATAATAATAAAGACTGAGAAGCCTTGAAATACAACCTTTTCCCAATTTCAAATACAAATTTAAGAGTCCTCATGGGTTTTTTTTTAGATGGAGTCTCACTCTATCACCCAGGCTGGAGTGCAGTGGTGTGATCTCGGCTCACTGCAACCTCCACCTCCTGGGTTCAAGTGATTCTCCTGCCTTTGCCTCCTGAGTAGCTGGGATTACAGGCGTGCACCATCATGCCCAGCTAATTTTTGCATTTTTAGTAGAGATGGGGTTTCACCACGTTGGTCAGGGTGGTCTCAAACTCCTGACCTCGTGATCCGCCCACCTCGGCCTCCCAAAGTGCTGGGATTACAGGTATGAGCCACCGTGCCTGGCCCGCCTCATGAGCTTTTATCTCCATTTTCACTCCCCAAGAATAGGCTGTTCGATACTCGTAGCAATAGTGTGTGACAGACAGGAAAACAAACTGCACATTTTATCGTCCAAATCACCTGGCTGCATAGGTCTCTTTAATTGTTAATGGAACTATGGGATGTCTAATCCTGTTCAACAGAAGTCAAGGTCTAGCAGTAAAATTCTTTCTGGAACTGCTGTGCCTGGTGCTTTGCACCAAGTAAGCCACTAGAAAATTAATGCTATAAGTACATGTAACGACGAAAGCGAGGCAGGCCAGGAGGAGATGCTGCGGGGTCTGCTGCTATCATATGCCATTCTTGACACAGCAGAAACCTCAACCAAGGAATGAACCCGGGGACCCTCAGATCTTTGCAATCCTCAGTCATGCTGTTAGGGAAGGAGAATCAGAGTGATATCATTTTAAAATCAATTCCATCTTTTTTTTTTTTTTTTGAGACAGTGTCTCACTCTGTCACCCAGAGTACAGTGGCACAATCTGGAGTACAGTGGCACGATCTCAGCTCACTGCCACCTCCGCCTCCCGGGTTCAAGTGATTCTCCTGCCTCAGCCTCCTGAGTAGCTGGGATTACAGGCGTATGCCACCATGCCTGGCTAATTTCTGTATTTTTAGTAGCAATGAGGTTTCACCATGTTGGCCAGGCTGGTCTTGAACTCCTGACCTCAGGTGATCCACCCACCTTGGCCTTCCAAAATGCTAGGATTACAGGCAGGAGCCACCGTGCCTGGCCTAAACTCCATCTTAAAACTAGCCAAGGCACATTCCTTGCCACTCATAAGCTGTTTACAGTTGAGGAAACATCTTAAAGATACCTGCAAGGACATACTCCTACAACTAAAAGTCCAGATGTCTCAATACCCATAACAATATATGCTTTCAAGATAATTATAATGGCCAGATGCAGTGGCTCATGCCTGTAATCCCAGCATTTTGGAGGCCAAGGCAGGAGCATTCCTTGAGCCCAGAAGTTTGAGACCAGCCTGGGCAACATAGCGAGACCCCATCTCTACGAAAGTAAACAAAAATTAGCCAGGCATGGTGGTGTGCGCCTGTGGTCCCAGCTACTCAGGAGGCTGAGGTGGGAGGATCACTTGAGCCCGGGAGCTGAAGGTTGCAGCGAGCTGAGATTGTGCCTCTGCATTCCAGCTGGATGAGAGAATGAGACCCTATCCCCCCCCCAAAAAAACGAAAAACCCAAAATATAATTATAGTTATACTTTGAGGTACTTACACACTAGAATGTCAAGGATAGCTTTCTTTAAATCAACAGAATAATAAATTTTGTGATGCTGTCAACCTACTCTCATGTAGACACATCTTAGCCTAGCTTTTATGTAGACAAGACCTCTATATAAGAAAAACTTAAAGATGAGGTGTTCCTCCTCTTGCCTTCTGAGGATGTTCTACTCTGTAACCGTAGCTTTCTTTTTTTTTTTTTTTTTTGAGATGGAGTCTCGCTCTGTCGCCCAGGCTGGAGTGCAGTGGCACAATCTCAGCTCACTTCAACCTCCGTCTCCCGGGTTCAACCAATTCTCCTGTCTCAGCCTCCCAAGTAGCTGGGACTACAGGCGCATGCCACCACACCCGGCTAATTTTTGTATTTTTTAGTAGAAACAGGGTTTCACCATATTGGTCAGGCTGATCTCAAACTCCTGACCTCAGATGATCCACCCGCCTCAGCCTCCCAAAGTGCTGGGATTACAGGCATGAGCCACTGCTCCCAGCTGACAGTAGCTTTCAGTAAACTACCTCTTCTCACTGCACTCTGTGACTCACTTTGAATTCCTTCCTACACAAGATCTAAGAACCCTCTCTTGGGGTCTGGATCAAGACCCATTTTTCTGGCAACAATACAGTATCTAGATGATTTAACTCATGGCTACAAGTTTAGAAAAATATGTTGCATTAGGCAAGCTCTTTTCATTTCAAGCAACTGACTCACCTTAAAATAGCTTAAGCCAAAAGAGGAATATGTATAGGCTCATGGAACCAAACTAAGATTGGCTTCAGGGACTCAGATGTTCTCAGATCTTGCCCTCCTCATTTCTCAATTCTGCTTCTGTGTTGTTTCATTCACTTCACCTGCAAATCGGCTTTTGCTATGCAGCTTGGCCTCCTTATCTTTGCCAGCAACTGGAGCATCTGCAAGGTTCCAGGATAAACTCCATTTGGTCCAGCCCAGATCATATAGGTACCCCTGTACTCAAGGGAGTGGTGCCCATTATTAGAAATTTGTGGGGGGAGTAGAGGATGATTATTGGACAAATCTTTGCAAGCCAGGTGACTTGCTCAATTTCTATTGACTGCATATGTTAATAACTTTTTGTTTGTTTGTTTGTTTGTGTGTGTGTGTGTGTGTGAGACAGGGTCTTGCTCTGACATCCAGGCTGGAGTGCAGATCTCGGCTCACTGCAACTGCTGCCTCCTGGACTCAGGTGATCCTCCCACCTCAGCCTCCCAAGTAGCTGAGACTACAGGTGCATGCCATCACGCCTGGCTAATTTTTGTATTTTTAGTAGAGATGGGGGTTTCACTATGTTGCCCAAGCTAGTCTCGAACTCTTGAGTTCAAGAGTTTTTTTTTTGAGACGGAGTTTCGCTCTTATTGTCCAGGCTGGAGTGCAATGGCACGATCTCAGCTCACTGCAACCTCTGCCTCCCAGGTTCAAGCGATTCTCCTGCCTCAGTCTCCACAGTAGCTGGGATTACAAGCATGCACCACCATGCCCAGCTAATTTTGTATTTTTAGTAGAGACGGGTGTTTCTCCATGTTGGTCAGGGTGGTCTCAAACCCCCGACCTCAGGTGATCTGCTCACCTTGGCCTCCCAAAGTGCTGGGATTACAGGTGTGAGCCACCGCGCCCGGCCCCGGCCTCAAATATTTTTTAAAAGGAAAAAGGAGTGGGAAAGCTTCAGTAATCCCACCAGTCACATAAATTACAGCTGTTGTTGGCCTTCATTCTTTTAATGCTTTAACAACAATCCCATGTGTACAATTTTGTTTGCTGGTTTTTTTTTTCTTACTTTATTATAACACATAAATTTCTCTAATCATAAAAACTTCTTGAAACGCTGCTTTAAATATCTATATAGTATACTCTAAAGACTCACCCAGGCTGGAGTGCAGTGGCACGTTCTCAGCTCACCGAAACCTACAGCTCCCAGGTTCAGGTGATTCTTCTGCCTCAGCCTCCAAAGTAGCTGGGCTTACAGCACCTGCCACCACACCTGGCTAATTTTTGTATTTTTAGTAGAGGCGGGACCTCTACTAAAGACCAGGCTGGTCTTGAACTCCTGACCTCAAATGATCCACCCATCTCGGCCTCCCAAAGTGCTGGGATTACAGGCATGAGCCACCGCTCCAGGCCCTCTGAAGACTTAACTACTTCATCCAGAAGGAAAGAAGGCAGTGGCAGCAGAGTGAGGAGGCATTCCTTCTGTACATGTGCCTCTGTCCTCAGTCCCCTGAGGCACTTTCAGTTCCTGGGACACAATTCCAACTTCAGAGGAGAGGGCATTAAACTGGAATTCCCCTCCGCATTTCCTGCACTTCTCAAAACTTGTCTCATTCACACTTATTCTTCCTCTTCTCCAGGCTCAGAGAACTTGCTACAAATTTGGCTAGTGGTTCAGCCAAACACTTTAGGTTTGAATCCTGATGCTGTAGCTTTGTAGCCTGATGCTGTAGCTTTGTAATTGGGGAAACATTTTACCTCTGTAAAAACCATTTGAAAAATGGGGATTTTGTCACAGAGTTCTTATGAGGATTAAATGTCATTATGTATGTAAAACACTTAGCACGTAGAAGATAAATAATACCAAAATCAGCAAAACCCAGGCCAGGTATGGTGGCTCGCACCTGTAATCCCAGCACTTCGGGAGGCCTAATCGGGCAGATCACTTGAGCCCAGGAGTTTGAGACCAGCCTGGGCAACATGGCAAAACCCTGGCTTTACCAAAAATACACAAATTAGCCAGGCATGGTGGTGCACACTTGTGTCGCCAGCTACTTGAAAGACTGAGGCAGGAACATCATTTGAGCCTGGGAGTTCGAGTCTGTGGTGAGCCGAAATTGGGCCACTGTACTCCAGCCTGGGCTACAAAGTGAGACCCTATCTCAGCAAAACAAAACAAAACAAAACAAAACACCCCAGCAAAACCCAAAGAAGATTCCCCTCTAATTATAGCCCTCTCCTCCCTTCCCCTTCTCTTTCAGTAATGCTTCTTGCAAATGATCTGTGCTTGCTATCTCTATTCCCTCATCTCCCATTTACATCTCAACCCATTGTAATCTGGTTGTTTCCCCTGTACTGACACCACTCACCAAATATCTTCTAATGAACTCTAGATACCTTCACAGAGCTTTGAGTCATTGTTCAATCTTTTCTGTCTTAGTCACAGTTAATCAATTTCTCCTTCAAAATTCTCTTGTTCTCTGTCAGATTCCATCCAGTTCTCCTAATTCTCAGCCTGCACCTTCTTACTCTCCTTTGCTGCCTGAACTCTGTCTTTTAAATCAGGGGTCCTCAACCCCTGAATTAATGGCAAAACCCCCATGGTACCAGTTCGTGGCCTGTTAGGAACTGGGCCACAGAGCAGGAGGTGAGCAGCTGGCAAGCCAGAGACGCTTCATCTGTATTTACAGCTGCTCCCGATTTCTTGCATTATCACCTGAGCTCCACCTCCCATCAGATCAGCTGTGGCATTAGATTCTCATAGGAGCACGAACTCTATTGTGAACTGCACATGCGAGGGATCTAGGTTGCATGCTTCTTGTAAAAACCTAATCCCTGATGATATGTCACTGTCTCTCATCACCCCAAGACAGGACCATCTAGTTGCAGGAAAACAAGGTCAGGGCTCCCACTGACTTACATTATGGTGAGTTGTATAATTATTTCATTACATATTACAATGTAATAATAATAGAAATAAAGTGCACAATAAATGTAATGTGCTTGAATCATCTTGAAACCATTCCCCTGCAACACCCCAACCCCAGTAAAAAAATTATCTTCCACAAAACCAGTCTCTGGTGCCCAAAAGATTGGAGATCGCCTCTTTAATTAGTATTTGTCTTCAACTTTCATATGTCTAGAAAAAGCATGATTCTTTGTTATGAGATCTGAGTTGGAATTCTGACTCTGCTACCTACTAAATTGATTTCCTAAATTATTTTACTCCCTTGAGCCTTCATACTCTCACCTGCAAAAAAGTTCCTCCTCTCCTGTATAATCATCCTAAATTGAATTGTATACCAAACCTATATTTCCAAGCCGGGTGCGGTGGCTCACACCTGTAATCCCAGCACTTTGGGAGGCCGAGGCGGGCAGATCACAAGGTCAGGAGTTCGAGACAAGCCTGGCCAACATAGTGAAACCTTGTCTCTAGTAAAAATACAAAAATTAGCCGGGCATGGTGGCAGGTGCCTGTAGTCTCAGCTACTTGGGAGGCTGAGGCAGGAGAATCGCTTGAACCCAGCAGGTGGAGGTTGTGGTGAGCCAAGATTGCGCCACTGCACTGGAGCCTGGGCAACAGATCAAGACTCCATCTCAAAAACAAAAAAACAAAAACAAGCAAAAAAAACCTGTATTTCCCATTGGCATAATGAATTAGCATAAATTGGAATTCCAGGCCTGGAAACCAATTTCATACCATAACTACATCAAAAATCAGAACAAATATATGCTCTTCAAAATGTTTATTAACCATATAAAACTAAACAATGTGAACTGTGATGTAAATGTTCCTTTGAGGTATTTTTCTTCATGGGCTGGACTGGCTGAAGTTTCTTTGACTCTTAGTTTAATGAAGTTTGGACACAACATGCCATCTTTTCCTGGTGAATCTTCCTAGGGCATACATAGATCTTTTTCCTTACTCCAGAGACCTTTGAATTTGCACTGAAAATTAGGGTCATCTGCCACAAAGAAAAAAAAAGTTCAGTAATGTTCAGATGAATGCCTCTCAAAAGTTTTTGAATGCTAAATGTTGGGAGAGGGACAGTTTCAATGACGTCTTATTCTTCCATTTTTATAAAAATCTACTTTGCTGAGCTTCCGAGAAACGTCTAGCAATATTATCAGTTTGCAAGAGAAATTTCTAGATTCACTTACTCTGCAGTGTCTCTCAGTTTCAGTGATGCTTTTTACAGTTATACAAATACCTTCAAGAATACTGAATGAGGCAGCTTCCTCCAAATTCCTAGTTCCAGGCTTCACTTAAGATTTACATAATATCCAAAACACTTCCAAAATTCTTCTTTGATCTATCCTCCTTGTTGACTGCTTTAATTGGCCTTTGCAAATTTCACAAATAAAGATACCTTAAGAATGCAACAAATTCTGTAGCAAGCCGACTCAGAAAAAAAAATGCAACAATTTATTTGCTCTGTTGGTCAAAAGTCAGTGAGATGCTTTGTAAGGATGAATTGGGGAAGAAGGAAAATTACTCTATTGTCAGGATGCTGCTGCTTAAGAATTGGGAGACAGCCTGGAGCATCCCAGGACAGTTGGCATTAAACCTAGCTGTTATAAACTTTTTAAAAAATGCCATAGTTTTTTTTGAGACAGAGTTTCACGGGAGTTGCCCAGGCTGGAGTGCAATGGCACGATCTCGGCTCACTGCAACCTCCCCCTCCTGGGTTCAAGCAATTCTCCTGCCTCAGCCTCCCGAGTAGCTGGGATTACAGGCATGGGCCACCATGCCCGGCTAGTTTTGTATTTTTAGTAGAGACGGGGTTTCTCCGTGTTGGTCAGGCTGGTCTCGAACTCCCGAACTCAGGTGATCCGCCCGCCTCGGCCTCCCAAAGTGCTGGGATTACAGGTGTGACCCACCGTGCCTGGATTTTTTTTTTTTTTTTTTTTTTTTGAGAAGGAGTCTCACTCTGTTGCCCAGGCTGGAGTGCAGTGGTGTGTTCTCAGCTCACTGCAACCTCCACCTCCCGGGTTCAAGCAATTCTCTGCCTCAGCCTCCCAAGTAGCTGGGATTACAGGTATGCGCCACCACGCCCGGCTAATTTTCATAGTTTTAGTAGAGATGGGGTTTCGCCATCTTGGCCAGGTTGGTCTTGAACTCCTGACCTCGTGATCCGCCCACCTTAGCCTCCCAAAGTGCTGGGATTACAGGCTCGAGCCACTGCGCCTGGCCTCAAAAAAATGCCACAGTTTCTTGACTTCCGGAACAAAGTAGAGTGAAAATCAAAGCTTGATAATGGACTCTTCAAAATACATTAGTTCATTAATTAAAGCCTACTACTCTTGTATTCTTGGCAGGATAAAGTTAAGGCAAAAGTTTCAATTTGCAGTCAATCACAATATGTAATACCTCCTACCCAACCGCAAAGTCAATATTTAAAATTTTTCTACCTTACCAAAGTCAGCTTTCCAAAAAAGAAAACTTTTATCGATGGCGAATACCTGTCTCAAACAGTAACATACCCCTGCATTTTAGTTAAGTTTTCTGGAAAAATCTTCAATGCTTCAATCTTAGCAACAAACAAAAACTGTTCAAAGTTTCAAACTGTTCAAAGAAAATCCCTATCCTCTTATTTTCTATCCACAGCAAGGTCCTAGTTCAGGCCTTCCTTTCTTGTACGGTCATTATTATATAATAATCTTGAAACTAGTCTGAACATAATTCCCTGGATCTATTCTCCAATCTACCACCAGCATCTTCATAAGGTACATATGGTCTTTTGAACCTTCATTCTACCTTGCACAATCCCTCCAGCATTAGCATTTATTACATTTTATTGTCATTATATATTTACAAAAGTCTCCTCTATTTTATCCTGATTTCCTAGTGGGCAAAAACAAACTCTTACTGGTCTTTGGTCTACTACGTAGTCAGCACATAGCACTCAACAAAAGTACCTTTAGTTAAACGAGTCTAACTCTCATATCAGCTTTTAGATGGCCTAAGAGTTCCCTCTTTGAACACCAGATATCAGTTTTCCTTCTTAATCCAATATTCTTATGTGAAAATTTTACTGCAAATATTGATGAAAAACACCTGAATGTTTCTTTGAAGCTAGTGCACTGGAAAAATGCACCTTAGCGACTTAAAATGATCATAAATTAACACCATTATATATAGTTTTTTTTTTTAAGAAACAGGCTCTTACTCTGTAACTGGAATGCAATGGCGGCATCGTAGGTTACTGGGATTATCGGTGCAAGCCACAGCACCCAGCCCAATTATCGTGATCTTTTTATAGCTTTGTCATCAGTAGCTACTAAAAGGTGTGAGTTGCATGCTCCAGTTCCTATGGCTTTTTAGGTTTTATCACCCATATTCACCGGCTTTTATATCTAATTCTTCTGTCGGCACCAATTCATCTCACACCTCTCAATTTTAAGATACCATAGACTAGAAAGCTAATATAATCAAGTTTGTTAGAAATATTTATGGCAGAGGTTGGGCATGATTACACACACTCATAGTCCCAGTTACTCCAGAGGCAGGAGGATCTCTTAGGCTCAGGGGCTCAAGACCAGCCTAAGCATCAATGAGACCCCATCTCTGGTTCTAATCAAAATCAGAAAACGATGCCATAGAAATAACACTATCACTTCAATTTGCACTCAATTCTTTTTTGTTTTTTGTAGATAGGGTCTCACTCTGTTGCCCAGGTTGGTCTCGAACTCCTGGCCCCAAGCAATCCTCCTGCCTTGGTCTCCCAAAGTGGTGGGGATTACAGGCGTGAGCCAAGACGCCTGGCCTCAAATCTTAAAACCCAGCCTAGTTTAGTGAGAATTAAAATCCTCCCCACTTTAGGGGCCAGGCACCTGTAATCCCAGCACTTTGGGAGGCCAAGGCAGGCAGATCACCTGAGGTCAGGAGTTCGAGACCAGCCTGGCCAACTTAGTGAAACCCCGTCTCTACTAAAAATACAAAAAATTAGCTGGGTGTGGTGGTACATGCCTGTAGTCCCAGCTACTCAGGAGGCTGAGGCAGGAGAATCGCTTGATCCCAAGAGGTGGAGGTTGCAGTGAGCCAAGATCGCGCCACTGCACTCCAGCCTGGGTAACAAGAGTGAGACTCCATCTTAAAAACAAAAACAAAACCTCCCCACTTTAAAGTTTTCTTCTGTGACTCAGTCCAAATCAGAAAGTTATGAATCATATTATATTCACTTAATAATCTGAAGATATTTTAAATTACATCATGCTACATTTCTAGCAAGTCACATGAATAACATGCAATGTGATATAAAAATATTAAATATTTATGACAAAATATATTCAAAGTTGATGGGTAAATTTTTCTTAAATGGCAAAATGTAGCTTTGTTCTAAAGCCCATCACGAAACAGTAAATTTCATATTCAATCAAAATGTGCCCTCTGCTTTTATAATAGTACATTATACACACTATACATTTTATAGTATAGCGATAATAGAGATAAAATATTAGAAAACAGGCATCACAAGGATTTAGACAACTAAGGTAAGCTCAGAGTGACTTTTAATATGCCAATCAATGTTAATAAAACACAAGTCAAAGACAAGTGCAAACATGTTTTAGACCAAAATTAATGAGAAAACAAACAACAATTTTTTTCAACATCTGTTAGCCAGTATTATTAGTCAAACGGCTAATCACAGATAAAATATACTTTGTGAAAAACTTGGAATGTCAGAAGTCATTCTGGCATTTCAGACAGCTATGTACAGTATCACGAAGATCGGTTTATATACACAAATATTGAAGAGAAACCGGGCAAAACATTTAAAAACAGACTAATAATACAATCAAGTACAAAACTTGGGGGGAGACATTTAAAAAGAGTCCGGGAAGGACATTACCAGAACAAGTTACAAAACCAGTAATTATTATACTACATTAATACAGCATTCCAAAGGGGGGAAAGGGTGCATTTTTCCAATGCACTAGCTTCAAAGTTCAAAGGAAAAAAAAAAAAGGTAAATAGCTGCTTTTCATCAAAAGCAGCTATACATTTCACATAATTGTTTCAAAAAGAAGACCTATTAACAACAATGATTGTTTAATGCTACAAGTTTACAGCAAAGACAAAACTAAAATAGCAGCAAATTCACAAGGCAATACTTCCACAGAATCATCATCCCATGGTTCATGCAGTGCCTACAAAGTGCTCCCAGTGGGATATACAAGTCTAATTCACAATTAAAAAAAAGAAATATAAGATGGACACACAGGTACATTGAAGGCTGAGTAGTAATGAGTCTTTTAGCATGTCCCTTTTCAAAGGGAGAGAACGTCTGTAATAAAGCCCTTGAGTACTTTTTACAGGTCACTACAGGGAAAGACACCTTTTATTACAATGCAACAGCAAACTATAAGCAGCACACCACCACAGTGGTTAACCCTGGAAAGGCTGGTGTAACATCCAACAGTGACACATCCTACAGAAGACAGACTGGTAAGATTAGATGAAAGCCTGACATAGCAATCATCAAAATACAGCTTTCAACTGTAATTCACAATAAAAGTCCTAATCAGTAAAACTACTGACACCAATCAAGAAAGTAATTGCAAACTGGATTCTATCAGTGATTTCAACCTAGCTTCCTCTTGTCACAGTGTTCAGGGGGAGGTGGGAAAGGAGTAGCTCAGTATATAGTAAGGCTGACAGAGCGGTTCATTTTCTTTCCAATAAGTCGAGATGTTCTATTACTCTGGGTGGTGGACCTAGTGGCCATCCGGTCAGTGAAGAGTGCTCTTTCCTCAGCTGCAGCTTTTGCCATCTGTGCTTTCTTCAGTTCTCTGACATAAAAATAGAAAACAAGGTATTATTCCTAGGAAGAGATTCTAAGAAACTAACACAAACTATATTGTCAATTGGGAGATATTTGCATGCCATCATTATTCTAAGTTATAATTGAAAAATAAAACATGAAACTGAAGCTTCTATTAAAACAACTTAAATTTATGAAATTATTTTATTTTATGCTTTTTTAATTAAAGTATCACATGTACTTGAAAACAAGTAGTAAAGATGCTAGTAATGACTTTGGTTCTTATAAAATAATTTGAGCTGGATGTGGTGACTCACACCTGTAGTCTCAGCTACTCGGGAAGCTGAGGTTGGAGGATCGCTTGGGCCCAGGGGTTTGAGGCTGTAGTGAGCTATGATAGCGCCACTGCACTCCAGCCTGGGTGACAGAGCAAGACCCCATCTTTTTAAATAAATAATAATACACAATTTCCAGACAAACCTATCCCCAGTAAAAAAAAAATTAAAAATAAGTAATAATTTCAAAAACTCCAATTTATATTGCAAATCTATCCTTACATAACAGAGATGAAAGGAACACTTTATTTCCTATTTGTATGAACTATGATGGATATCAAACTAGTGGCAAGTAAACCTCTTAATATACAATTCTTATAATTTAAATATTAAATGTTAATATTAATTGTTAACATAACCTTTTCAAGTCAGTTTTATTAGGTTAAAGGCAAAATGGCTGCAATAAATCAAAAGAATTAGAAATGTGATCTGTGGTAACTTAATAGTCTCCAATATTCTCTTTTTAATAACCTTTACCATTGCAACCAGCTTTTCGAAAATATCAAGTCATTAAGTCAAATATACATTCAGTATACAAAGTATACAAAGATTTAGACAAAAATTAAAAACATATATATGAGAATCATCTACTAACCAAACTGACATTAATTTCATCCTTTCATAAAATAAGAACAGAATGTTTCAAGGACACTGTTAACTTTTGGTGACAGTCTGGGAAGAAAAGATTGGTATAGGCTCGCTTAGCTTTTACTACCATTTATGGCTTGGGGACTATCACCACTTGCAAATATATGTTAGTCTCAACATTTTTAAAGTTCGTAATTTGAAAGTTTAGAAACAATACAAATTTAATAGGTCAAAGACTAATTCATGGCAGAAGTCCCCAAGCTTTCACCGTATAATAACATATTGAGCTACTGGAGCCAGGTGAGGTGGCTCACTCCTATAATCCCAGCACTTTGGGAGGTCAAGACAGGTGGACGGTTTGAGCCCAGGAGTTCAAGACCAGCCTGGGCAACATGGCAAAAACCCCATCTCTACAAAAAATATAAAAATTAGCTGGGTGTTGTGGCATGCATCTGTGGCTCAGCTACTCAGGAGGCTGAGATGGGAGGATAGCTTGAGCCCAGGAGGTGGAGGTTGCAATGAGTCATGATAGCACCAGTGCACTCCTGCCTGGCGACAGTGAGACCCCGTCTCAAAAAACAAAAAACACAAAAAACCACCACATCCTTTGTTGACAGAAAGCTTAAATCATCTCTCATTAAAATTTGAGAATTAAAGCGAATGAAAAAGCAAAAAGAAAACATAAAACCCTCACTTACTTTTGTAAAAGTGAATTTTTGAACTTTTCAGCATTCAATTCTATTCGTAATTGTTCTGCACTCTTTCTAGAAGCGGAAAGCAATACTGAATGCTTTACCAGTGCCATTGCTGAAGGTCTTCTCTCTGGATCTGGATGAATCATAACCTTAAAAAGAAAAGTAAAATGAAGGTAAAGACATGCATTTAATAAAATATAGAACCATGTCAATAAAGGGCTTCATATATAAAATGCTCACTTTTAGCAACTCTGTAAATTCTTGGGAAAGCACTTGTGGTATCCGAGGTAATCTACCCTGTCTGATTTCATGCCATTGATCTCCATTTCTCGGAAGAGGTTCAGCACCAGCAGCACATACCACTGTGAGGGCAAGCGCAAAAATATCTGCTTTTGGTAGATGGGTATAATTCTGCAAAATTAAAACAATTTTTTAAAGGAATGTAAACATGGTCAAAATAAAACAAGATTACACCTCAAAGATGACTTAGGTGAAAAATAGGACTTAATCAAAATGTCTAATACCACATTTAAGTTTGGGACCTATTCAGAGAATAAACTGCTAAATTTGAGGATGTTTATTTTTTAAATTACAGAGTAATACACACTCTTGGGGGGAAAATGCAAACACATATATAAAAGTAAATGCCTCTTCTTTATTAACAGCCCAATTCAACTCTCAAAAGAAATCCCCTCTACCTCTAGGCGTTCATATGCAAACACAAAACACGTAGAAACACACTGACAAGTTACAAATACACATATATGTGATAAAGCAAACATATATATACACATATTTACAAAGAGCAATAGGATCAGACAATTACACTTTATATTTTTCTACTTATTCTATTTTCATTCAAAATTTTAATGAAGAAATACTGTCACACTCTTTTGAAACTATAGGCCATACTAATAACTATGTGCCATAATTTACTTAATCATTCTCTTATTAGTAAACACTTATTTACACTGTTCTCAACTTGTGTTTGTATATGAATAGTTCTATAGGAAAAACTCCTAGAAGTGAAAATTATGAGTCAATGGGTACATGATTTTTAAATATTAATGCAATATTAATACTCTGATCTCCAAAAAGGATATGCCATTATAAAGTTCCACCAGTGGTGTATGAGAACATATTTTTTACCACAACTCCATTATAAATCTTTGCCTTCATGACTTTTTGCTTATTAAATGCCCTCAGATGATGGTTTAGATTTTATTTCCATTCTACTAGTTAACTTAAAAGTTTAATATATCTGAATTTATATTCTTCTATCAACTGCTAAGTGTTACAGAGCAAACTGTGATTAAGGGAGAAGAAAAATTACCTCCTGTAAAACTTCATTTGCAAGAAAACGACTATCGCCCTCTTCAACTTGTGGACTGGAGATCCTTGTTACGTGCCCAAGATCACCTAGAAGTATTGAAAAACTTACAGTGAAGAGCAAAAACAAAACAGCCTTCTCTTTATTTGAAGGTAATAATCTGGTTACCTTTCTTACCTATTTTAAATATAACTTTGTTGGATGCCCAATCATCTTCGTCTCCTTCTTCAGAGGCAGCATTTGGGATTGAGGTTCGAGATATGAAAATATTACCTGTCAAACAGTTAATTATGTAAGCCAAACTAACAATAATAAAATCAGAGTTCATAAACAAGATCATATACCAGAATCATCCAGAATGCTTTTTAAAACGCCAATTCTCAAGTTCTAGCCCAAACCCATGGAATAAGCATCTCAGGGGATAGAGACCAGGGTTATATTTGCTGGGAATTTTTTTTTTTGAGACAGTGTGCTATCGCCCAAGCTGGAGTGCAGTGGCATGATCTTGGCTCACTGCAACAAGGTTCAAGCAATTCTCATGCTTCAACCTCCTGAGGAGCTGGGACTACAGGCACATGCCACATCTAGCTAACTTTTATATTTTTAGTAGAGATGGGGTTTCGCTATGTTGCCCAGGCTGATCAAACTCCTGGCCTCAAGTGATCCTCCAGCTTCAGCCTCCCAAAGTGCTGGGATTACAGGCATGAGCCACCACTCTGGGCCTCTGGAAATATATTTTTCAGCCTAGCACTGATCCTAAACACTTTAAACTGGATGAGGCCTTTGTCTTCTGCACATTACCCTTCAGCAAAAAAGGTAGTATCAGTAATTTGTGAAATTCTGTGAAAGCACAAGTTTTAATGTAGCGCTATAAGGCTGGTGTGAGCAGAATGAGTCATTTAGCCAGTGAGTCTGGCTGACCATACAGCATCTACCTTGCAATATGGCTTTGTGATTCACTATTTCCTATTGTATACACATTACCTTTTTTCTTCAAATTCAGGTTAAGATCATAATTAACATGAGCTTTTAGTGGCAGATTCTATTTTAATAGTTTTATCAGTATAGTATTGGCCAGGTATGGTGGCTCAAGCCTGTAATCCCAGTGTTTTGAAAGGCTGAGGTAGGAGGATTGCCTAAGACTTGGAATTCGAGACCAGCCTGGGCAAGATAGTGAGACCCTGTCTCTACAAAAAGAAAAAGAAAAAAATAAAAATAGCTGGGAATGGTGGTGCACGCCTGTAGTCCCAGCTACTTGTGAGTCTGAGGCAGGAGGTTCATTTGAGCCCAGGAATTCAAAGCTGCAGTGAGCTATAATTGCACCACTGCGTTCTAGCCTGGGCAACAGAGTGAGACTATCTCTAAAAAATAAGGCCGGGAGTGGTGGCTCACACCTGTAATCCCAGCACTTTGGGAGGCCAAGGTGGGCGGATCACTTGAGGTCAGAAGTTCAAAACCAGCATGGCCAGCATGACAAAACCCCATCTCTACTAAAAATACAAAAATTAGCTAGGCATGGTGGTGCACGCCTGTAATCCCAGCCACTAGGGAGGCTGAGGCAGGAGAATTGCTTGAACCCAGGAGGCAGAGGTTGCAGTGAGCCGAGGTCGCACCACTGCACTCCAGCCTGGGCGACACAGCAAGACCCTGTATCAAAAAATAAATAAATAAATAAAAATATATATGTGTGTATATATACACACACATATGTATATATGTATGTATGTATACACACATGTATATATGTATGTATACACACATGTATATATGTATATATACACGTGTATATATATATGTATATATACACGTGTATATATGTATGTATATATACACACGTGTATATATGTATGTATATATATGTGCGTGCACACACACACACACAAATATATAGTATTAAATTTATGTTACATTTACTGGAGTCATCTATACGTTTTACTTTATAGGACAACTTATTTTGTGATGGTATTTGTAAATTTGAAGTTTTTTTTTTTTTTTTTGAGACAGTCTCGCTGTCGCCCAGGCTGGAGTGCAGTGGTATGATCTCAGCTCACTTCAACTTCCTCCTCCTGGGTTCAAGCAATTCTATTCTCCTGCCTCAGCCTCCAGATGGTAGCTGGGACTACAGGCGCCTGCCACCACACCCAGCTAATTTTTTGTATTTTAGTAGAGACGAGGTTTCACCGTGTTGTCCAGGCTGGTGGTGAACTCCTGAGCTTAGGCAATCCACCTGCCTCGGCCTCCCAAAGTGCTGGGATTACAGGCGTGAGCCACCACACCCGGCGAATTTTTTTTCTTTTCTTTTTTTTTTTTTTTTTTGAGACGGAGTCTCACTTTGTTGCCTAGGCTGGAGTGCAATGGTGCAATCTCGGCTCACTGCAACCTCTGCCTCCCGGGTTCAAGCGATTCTTCTGCCTCAGCCTCCCGAGTAACTGGGACTATAGGTGCATACCACCACACCTGGCTAATTTCTGTCATTTTAGTAGAGATGGGGTTTCATCATATTGGCCAGGCTGGTCTCAAACTCCTGCCTCGTGATCTGCCCGCCTCGGCCTGCCAGAGTGCTGGGATTACAGGCGTCAGCCACTGCACCTGGTCTAAATTTGAAGATTTTTAAACTTCACATCCCTTAATATTTTCAACTTTTATCCCTTATAAGGGTCTATTATATTTGTCTAACACTTTATATGAGTACAGCTATTTCTTAAGAATTCACATTTACTGCCTTAAGTCCAAATATATTTTTGTCTTTTGAAAATAAAAAACATGCTGGGCACGGTGGCTTACGCCTGTAATCTCAGTGCTTTGGGAGGCCACAATGGGCAGATCACAAGGTCAGGAGTTGGAGACCAGCCTAGCCAACATGGTGAAACCTGTCTCTACTAAAAATACAACAAATTAGCCGGGCATGGTGGTGTGTGCCTATAATCCCAGCTACTCGGGAGGCGGAGGCAGGAGAATCGCTTGAACCTGGGAGGAGGAGGTTACAGAGAGCTGAGACTGCACCACTGCACTCCAGCCTGGGCAACAAAGCGAGACTCCATCTCAAAAAAAAAAGAAAAAAAGAAAGAAGAGAAAAAACTTTAGTGACTTGTTAACATACACATACGAAATTCTAGCATATAACTCATAAAGTTGTACAAAATGACTTAAATTCTCACAAATCAACACATTTCCAAAGATTAATAAAACCTCACTAAATTCATCTAGCCTAAAATGCTTAACTTGAATCCATAATCCTTAGTTATAACTTCCAATTTATAGGAAATATAGGAGAAAAAGGAACAAGCTAAATGATACAAGAAGTAACTAGTCAAATCCAGAAAAAGGGATAGCTTGCAATATAAGTGTATATTATTTTTACAAAGCAGAGGATGGGTTCTGAAAAAGAAAAACTGATATAACCAGATGCAATGCATGATCCTTAAGTAGATACTAATTTGAACAAATCAACTATTAAGGACTTGAGTCAACTGGGGGAAATTTTAATATGGTCTGGCCTAGTGGAAGAGTGGGGCTTTAAACACAGATTTTTAGTGCCCTCATTAGCATCCCACCTGTAGTTCCTATAAGATGCAGCAAAAATTTCTGGCTTTTAATAAAAATGAATTTATCTGGTCATGGTGGCACATGCCTATAGTCCCAGCTACTCGGAAGACTGAGGTGGGATGACTGCTTGAGCATGGGATGGGGAGGTTGCAGTGAGCGGAGATGGTGCCACTGCATTCAGGCCTGGGCCACAGAATGAGACGCTGTCTAAAAAAAGTTTATCTCAAATTTTGGGGATTAACAAAGGAAGAGATAAATAGAAATCATAGAACAATATTGGTAAGTGGATCTAAGGCCTTTTAAAACTAACAATGAGAAAACATAAGATATATATTTTTTCAATGTTGTCATAATGAAGTAATTTATTCTCTATAACCCCAAAGAACACAAGTCAGAAGATCTGCAATACTTACTAGGTTTTATATCCATGTGAACCAAAGACATTGAATGAATATACCTCAAGCCTCGGCCAACTTGCAAAAGGAGATCCTTCAACTCTGCTTCTTTAAAGTAACTCATGATTCTGTAGTTTTCACTTATAGCATCAGCTAAACTTCCACCTAACAAAGATAGAAAATATTAGCATTTTCTTCTTTCTGAAATATTTTCTTTCTTCCATCTTTACTGAATGAGTCTCAACCAACCAATCTCAATCAAGAAAGTGTTATTTTATAGGACCTTCTCCCTTCAACCTGCTTGTGAAATCAAAATTTTATTGTTTTTTCAATAGGTAATACATTTGCATGGGTACAAAATAAAATGTAAAGTCTCTCTCTCAATCATACACCTCAGCAACCCACCTGTTTCCTTCCCAGAGTAAACCAGTATTATCAGGTTGGTTTTTTTTTTTTTTTTAAATTTATAAGAGACAGCGTCTATTTATGTTGCCCAGCTGGAATCCAGTGGCTATTCACAGGCTTGATCCCACTACTTATCAGCATAGGAGTTTTGACTTGTGCTGTTTCCAACCTAGGCCAGTTTACCCCTCTTTAGGCAACCTGGTGATGCCCCACTCCAAAGAGGTTACCATACTGATGCTCAACTTAGATCAGCATAGTGCACTACAGCCTGGAATTCCCAAACCCAAATTCAAATTCCCTGCCTCAGACTCCCAAGCAGCTGGGACTACAGGCACTGCCACCACGCCCAGCACAGGTCTATGTATTCTTTTCAACTTTTTGTATAAATAACAGCATATGTTCATTATCTTAAAGATCACTCTATACCAATATACAAAGATAACCCATTTCTTCTTGTCTTTATAGAATTCCATTGTATAATTGAATAGAAATGCATTTATTGGCTGGGCACAGTGGCTCACGCCTATAATCCCAGCACTATGGGAGGCCGAGGCGGGCAGATCACGAGGTCAGGAGTTCGAGACCATGCAGGCCAACATGGCGAAACCCCGTTTCTCCTAAAAATACAAAAATTAGCCGGCTGTGGTGGCGCGCACCTGTAATCCCAGCTACTCAGAAGGCAGGAGAATCGCTTGAACCTGGGAGGCAGAGGTTGCAGTGAGCCGATATCGGGCCATTGCACTCCAGCCTGGTGACAGAGTGAGACTCAGTCCCCCCCAAAAAAAAAAAAAAAAAGAAATGCATTTATCAGTCCCTCATTTGATGGACATTTTAAAATTATTTCCAAGCCTTTGCTATTACATACTATGGCCTAATAAATAACCTTGTACATTGGTAATTTCACGTACATTTAGTATATCACCTAGAAGCCAAATTGCTGGGTTAAAGGGTATGCACATTTGTAATATATGGAGATGGTGTGTTTTACACACACACACTTCTCCATAGAGAAGGCTGTACCAATATATATGCCCATTGTCAATGCATGAGAATACCTGTTTCCCCATACCCTTGACAAGTCTATAAATGTTATAGGTAAAAAGTCAGTATTTTAGTATAGTTTTAATTTATACTACTCTTACTATGAATGAGACCATAACCTCCTTTTATAGAATTAGTTAAATCAATCAGTTAATTTGTTTATATTTTTTCAAACTTTTAAAGTTTACATTTCATCTCAAAGGCAATGAGGAATTATTTTAAACATCTCCTGTTTAAGGCTTAGGAATAAAAAAATCAGAGCTGGGTAATAAAATTAGGAAGGTCAATGATGTATTAGTCAGAAAAGGAGGTCCTATAATTTAAATAAGACAATAACATAACGTCAAATGCGTTTTTAAAATAAATTATACATCTCGGTATCTTAGTCTTGAGTATGTTCTCCTTACTTGTACAAATCTTGAACTGAGGGAGGGGAAAGAGTGCTCTAGAAGGGAGCAAACCAATAACGCTGTCAGACAAGATAGGCTAAGTCCTAGATCAAATGTGCTAAGAAAGAATATGGCTAATTCTCTTTTTTAGCAGGTCCAGCAACCATAGCTGTGCCAATTTCTTCTTATTCTAGAAGGGCAAGAAACGTGACGAGAGCAAAACAGGTTCTGACATTTCAGGTTCTTTCCCTATCCATCAATATTTTTCTACACTTGTTTATACAGGTTAATTCCAATCTATCACCAAGCCAAGATAAAAGGCTTATAATGCAAATGAATAAGATAATAAGGAAATTAAATCACAATAAAGGGAATCAGTTACTCATGTACAAATAAATAACAGAATCCTTTTCCCGTGAAACTGTGGAAAAGATGTGAAGATGAGCTCTATTAGTATATTCAAAGCTTTATGTGGAGAGAGGAATGGTGGACACAGGAAACAAAAGGAAGAGATCACAAATGCATCCAGATAGTCGTATTTTCTTTTATCTAAGTAGGACAAACAGCCACACAAAGAGGCAGTCCTATTTCATGCAGGACTATTTATTTTCTTCAAGAGTTTTATATTGCTTTAAGAGGCCGAGGCGGGTGGATCACGAGGTCAGGGTTCAAGACCAGCCTGGCCAACATGGTGAAACCCTGTCTCTACTAAAAATACAAAAATTAGCTGGGTGTGGTGGCACGCATCTGTAATCCCACCTACTCAAGAGGCTGAGGCAGGAGAATCGCTTGAACCCCGGAGGCAAAGGTTGCAGTGAGCAGAGACTGCGCCACTGCACTCCAGCCTGGGCGACAGAGCAAGGCTCTGTCTCAAAAAAAAAAAAAATAAATAAAAACTTATTTTCAATAGATTATTTTACAATCTAACATTACAGGACAAGGTTTTTGTAATCTGAGAGGGTAGCAAGACTACTCACTCAGTTCCCTATCTCCCAGGCCCAAGTGAGTTTTCTCAAAATCATCTGATTTACACAACCATGTATTGGTAGGTTGCTGCATATTTGCCATTCTTGGACTACTAATGAACTATTCTGTTAAGAGAACTATTCACATCAACAAGGTGAGAAAGAGAAAGAAGGAAACTGAAAAGAGATGGTGTCTAGCAAATATCAAATGGAGATGACATTGTGGTCAAGTTGTTCTAGGTTAAATGCAATACCTGAAAAATGAAGGTTAAGAAATAGAATAATCCATAAGGTTGTGATAGTTACATAAATATTTTGATGGTATGAATAGAAACATTTCAAGAGCTGTGTGGAAAAAACTAGCAGCAAGGCTGTATACTAGACACTCAAGTTCTTTCAAGTGTGGAGAACTTTATTAAATAATGAGGAATCAGGTTTGAAAAATGGATCTTTTACTTCTGTTTTGTTCACTGTTTTTAAATATGGAGAACCTGAATCCATACCTACACCACTTATTTATTTACAAGTTATGAGATAACTGGTCTTGTTTATTTAAGGAATAATAAGAATCAACAAAAATAAATCTTGTTATCTCTTCTCAAGTGTTCACTAAACTCTAAATTCTCTATA
Source organism: Pongo abelii (assembly GCF_028885655.2). NCBI lineage: Eukaryota > Metazoa > Chordata > Mammalia > Primates > Hominidae > Pongo > Pongo abelii. Next base: position 67,725,682 of record NC_071994.2, read on the forward strand.
TTCACAGAAGATATACAGAAATAGAAACAAACTAGATATTTTTCATTTCAGACTGGTAATGTGCTGATGTCGTAACAAGGTTTGAGGGAGGCACATTTCACACTTGAGTATGAAAACCCAATCATCATGCTTATAAACTGCAAAAGTGTTGAGAAATAACCCATAAAAGATTTGGTGTATAATAATGACAGACGTCCATAAGAACCAGAATTCTGACCAAGACTTTGGTAAAGGTTTTTAATAGAAAAGGAGAGACATAAGTCAGCCCTTGAAGGACTTACCGAAACTGAAAGCTATACAAGACATCCAAACTTGAATCTATACATGCCTGTTTTGTTTCATCCTTAGGGGAGAGGAGGGAGAGACGACAAGCTAGAGAACTAAAAGAATGTAACATAATAAAGCGTTAGTGGATTCTAGGGTAGACTAGGTTGGACAGGTGGCAGTAGGGCCGGACTACAGAATGCTTAAAGAAACAGCTGAATTTAGATCAATGGAGACTCACTGACTAATAAACATCAGTTTTAGCAGCACACCACATGAAATGGAAATAAAAGACTAGACACAGGAAGAATCTATTCAACATAACATTTCATAATACTATATGCTCCACACACTATGCTAGGTACTACAGACACCAAAACATGTGTCGAGGCCATTGTCTTGTCAAAAAGTTCAGTTGGAGTGACAAGCACATAAATAGGATGCAAAGTTCTACTACTATGTACAAGGTGCTTCAGAAAAGACAAGGTTTTTAATCTTGTACTTGAAATTTATGTTAGGCCTCTGATCTTTAAATTTATAAAAGATAAAAGTGACAGAAATAGAGCAAGATTTTAGATAACCATAAATATTTCCTCGATGTTCATTTTCTCAAGCTCACAAGAAAACCATTACATCACTCACCATTACAATATTCATTCTGTATAAGCATATGATCATCTTCTGCCCACGCAGAGAAATATCGAACTACATGAGAATGCTGTCCAAGCACTGCATGAGCATATACTTCTCTCAAAGCATTCTGCCTAGAAGAAATTTGAGATTAATAGAATGGTAAATAATTTTCACTCAAGCTTAAACTGAATCAATTTATCTGAAACTTCATACAATAAACTTTTGTTATCTATTGTTATGCTAAAAAGCAACTTGCTTAAGAGAGAAGGGGTTTAGACTTTTAAGAGATTTTTCCAAAGGCAGATTCCATTAAAGACGATTTATCAGAAAGAAGAAATGTTGCTTGCCCTAGAACTCTGGTAAGAATAAACTCCATTTAACTGTGAATTCATGGATGCTGACTAGAAATAAGAAATTTAAGTTAGGTTCCAAAATCAGACTACTCATATTATTCAACAAGTCTAATAAGAACTGATGGTATTAAGTGAAAAGGACCTGATTAAATCAGTACAGCTTCTCAAAAGTTAAGAGATGGAATTCAGTGTTTGATCAGCTGAAACCTTAATGTTAGTAACACCATAGGGGATAAAAGAGCAAAAGACAAAATGTTTAATACATACTCATCAACAGAGCCGGCCAATGGCTTTTTTGATCGCTTAATGGCATAAATGCATCCATCCAGCCTCTTCACACACTTAAATACAGAACCAAATTCTCCAGAGCCAATTTTCTCTAGCTCATGAAATTCTGTTGTATACCGTGACTTCATATTGCTTTCAGTAATTGTAATTCTCTGTAATAAAAAGTGTTTCCATATACGTAATACAAATATACAAAAACAATTATTTTTTGCTATGGTGATAGGGCTATGTGTGAAATTTAAAAACCATTCTATCTGATGTGTTAATGCTTATTTAACATATAGCATGCTTTAAGTGGCAGAAAAGTAAATTTCAAAAAAATAAAAATAAAAAGCTATTTACCTTAGCAGGTCTTGTTTCATCTTCAAGCTCATAATCACTGGCTTCCATGTCTTCACCACAGGAACTAAAAAAATGTATTTTTCTATCAATATATCTGACAGATACATCCATGCCATTAAATAGGAACTAAATTTTGATAAATATACCAAACCAATCTTAGGTTATTTGGAGAACCAAATTGTTAAATAAACGACTTACTCATTCCAATACGTTCTCTTTCTACGACGACACTGTCCTGAGGAATGAAGCAACAAAGAATCCGGAGTAAAAGGATTAATATTCACTTGAGGAGTCTGTCGCACATCAAATTCCCTTTTTCCTGATTTTTCTGTATCCATGAAGAGAGAACTACCCCGGAGTTTAACAGAGCTGGAATCAATTCCTCGAGCTTTGGAGAGCAAACTCTAGGGAAAGAAAAATACAAATACAATTTTTAGGATCCAAGTCCTATAGTCAGCCTTCTCAATCTAACCTTCAACGAGCCTTTCATATGGCTGAATGCGTAGGTCAAAGCAACACACAAGCCTTTGTTAGAGTTCAAGCAACATAAATTGTGGCTAATTTATGAAGACTGAAGCTGGGTATTAACTACCTTTTCTGGAAAAAAATAGCCAAGTAAAATCTGCCTCTAACCCTAAAAAGAATATAAATGCTGCCTCAAACTAAGTTCATTCTAGTGGCTAAAAGTTAACTAATTCTTTCAACCCATCCAAAAATAGAAAGCAGTCGGAGAGTCCCATAAAAGCTCCCCTCCCCCATCTAAATAGCCACCTCCGCTGGACTCCTCCCCTCACTTCCAGAGGGATTTTGCCTTGAGCAAGTCGGCCAATAAACGGTAAAGCTCAAAAGCACACAGATTCCCTAGGCTGATGACAAACGGTACACTGAAAACAAAACAAACTCACTTTAAAAGGTGCATCTTCCATGTTAACCTTACAAATGCGAGGCTTGTCTTAATCTCTGGAAGTATCAGCTTTAAAATCTGCAGTTTTAAAAGTGGTAATCTGCACAGTACTCGAAGGCCATTCAAAATACAGGTGCTGAACACCTCCTTCTTTAAGATACCTTATCTACAGTAGGATGTTCCTAATCACACGGAGGCCGGCTAAACTCTGGGCACCACAAACCCACGATATAAACAAATGCTAGGCCAAGACCTTGTCCAGAAAGAGGCCTCAGTGCTACCTGGACTTACAGATGAGTCTATAGGACTGTAAATGCTTGGAAGGCCAGCCTTTACTCCCAAGTCCAAGCGTAGTCTCCCTGCATGCCCCAGACCTTCCCCCCATCAACGCCACACGACACGACACGATCAGGGCAGGACAATTATTTTTCTTTAAACTCTTTCTGCCCGCGCCGCCCAAATTACAGGCCCGATCACCGCGTTTAAAAGGCACCATATGGCTCGGGAGTGTCAGGTGGCCGGGCCAGCACCCTCCAGCATCCCCGCAAACCGCGTTATCGGTGCCGCACTCGGGGCTGACACGCTCAGGGCGGCCCGGACTCAACAGGGGGCAAATCCTTGGCCACCTGGATGGGCCGATCGGCCCTTCTGTAAGATGAAGAAGTTCCAGACCAGGCCTATTGTTCAGTTACATAATCTCAACGGACAACCTCTGGGCAGGGCCAAAAACAAGGGCTGCCAACTTTGGGGGGCGGCGCAGGAAAGCGAGGGGGGAGCGGCCGGCCGGTTATGTAACCGAACCCAGGCAGCGGCGCTGGGCTCCGGCGCCGCGGCCTTTTTAAAAGGCTGGGTCGGCGCGGGCCCGGGGCCCCGGCCGCTGGGTGCCCGCGCCCGCCGCTCTCACCTTGGGCGTGTGCGGGGTGTCGAAGAGTCGCAGCTTGCGGAAGGTCTTGTGTGGCGGGGTGCCCGGGTGGTCTGGCCGCGGCGAGCAGCGGCCTTCGCCCGCCCGGCGCGCCCCGCAACCCCGCGGCGACGCATCTCCCGGACCGCCGCAGCGCACCGGCGAGAACGAGCTACCCAGGAAGTAGGGGGCCGCCGGGGACTTGACCGGCGACGAGGAGCCGAAGCCCTCCTCCTCCCACGAGTCGCCCTCCGCCCCACCGCCCGCCTCGTCCGCGCCCGGGCAGGCGCCGGGCAGCAACAAGTCCTCCTCCAGCTCGCCGGGGCTCCCGGGGGCCGGCCCGGGCGAGCGGCGGCGCTCGGGGCCGGGCTCCATGGGGCTCCGCGCGGGCGGCAGCGGCGAGTCGGGCTCTTGAAAGGCCGAGTCCTCCCCGGTGCTGTGGCCGCTGCCCTCCTCCTCCTCTTCTTCCTCTTCCTCCTCACAGTCGCTGCAGGGCGAGAAGATCAGCTTCTGCCGCAAGGTGCAGGCCGCCCCGGCGCGACGGGGTGGCGGCGGCTGCTGTCGGCTCAGGAAGCTCATCGCGGTCCTGGGGACGGGGCCGAGGACAGGAGAGCGGAGGCCTGCGGGGTCCAGGACACTGCAGGCCAGGGGGCGGGTCCGCCACGTGCGGCTGGGCGCGCCTAGTCGCAGTCGCGGCGTCTCTGCTCGGCGGCGGCCTGCGGCTCCGAGGCGCTGGGGCTGTAGACGGTGGCGGCAGCGGCGGCGCGGACTTTCCGGCAGAGGCGGGGCGGCCCGAGCACCGAGGCTGAGGTCTCCTCAGGTCCAGTCTCAGGTTCGGGCTCCGCGGCTTCCCGCGACCGTTAACCACGTGAGTGCCCAGTCCACCAATCCCCGTCCAGCTCCGGGTTTGAAAAAAAAAAGGAGGGCGCGACGTAGCCCGCGGGGGAAGGACCAGCTACGCGATTTTGGCGGGAACCCGCTGGCTCCACCCCCGGCTCGGCGCCAGCCAAGTCTGGGCGGGCTGTGGTGTTCCCGGCCTATGAGCGAGCCTGGGGCGGCTCGGGGCCCGGCCCGGCACCGCCCGAACACCGCCCGAACGGGGTTGGGCCTTCTGGGAGGGGCAAATGAGAGCTGGATTCGCCTAAGCCGACCCGAAAGCCGGCCTGGACGTAGCCCCCTCGCTCCTCCTCCGGTGCTGGGGGATCTGAAGAGGGGCAGGCGGCCGGGCAGCGCCTCCGGGTCTCTGCGAGCTGGGAAGAGCCAGGGACCGAATGACCTTCGGCCGCTGCCCTCGGAGGCCACTTCTTGCCCCTTGTCCCTTGGGGCGAGCCACTGGGGCGTAGTGGGCGTGGCAGTGGGCAGCCACTTTCCGGGTCGAGGTGTGAGCCGGAAATGGTGACTCGGGCCTCAGGACCTTTCTGAACTGCGGGAGCCGATGTGCTTAGGCTGGACACTGGCTGGGAGGAGGCCTCCGAGCCCCATTATTTCCCCGGGGTGGGTGACTGTTAGGAGCGAGTGTCTGCACAGCGAGAAGAGCTCTCCCAAGCAGGGGTCCACCTCTGCCGACCTTGTCCGCGGCCAAAAGAAACAGCAGCACAGTCGCCCACCACGAAACCAAGTGCCCAGCACACGATCTCCGTGTTTACATTTGTTCGCCGGCACGTGGGCATGCGTTGGCAAAACCGATTGGCCCGGCTCGCGGCAAACTCAAACGCAATTTTAAAAAATTTCCCTAGTGCTTCGTTAAACTGATTTAATCTGTCTCTTAATGCAGTTACACGTTTCTTCCAGTTTTCTTTTTTCTTTCTTTCTTTCCTTTTTTTTTTTTTTTTTTTTCTGAGACAGGGTCTTGCTGTGTCACCCAGGCTGGAGTGCAGTGGCACGATCTCGGCTCACTACAACCTGCAACCTCCGCCTTTAGAGTTCAAGCGATTCTCATGCCTCGGCCACCCGAGTAGCTGGGATTACAGGCGGCTGCCACCACACCTGGCTAATTTTTGTATTTTTAGTAGAGACGAACTTCCCAATGTTGGCCAGGCTGGTCTCCAACTCCTGATCTCAAGTGATCCGCCCGCCTCGGCCTCTCAAAGTGCTGGGATTACAGATGTGAACAACCGCTCCCGGCCTTTTCCAGTTTTCTGTTGTAAATAACCCCGTGGTGTATATTCTTCCTTCTCCATGTTTTTTGTTTTGTTTGTTTTTTTTTCGACACGGAGTCTCGCTCTGTCGCCCAGGCTCCATGGAGTGCAGTGGCGCGATCTCGGCTCACTTGCAGCCCCCACCTCCCGGGTTCCCGGGTTCCAGCGATTCTCCTGTCTCCCGAGTAGCTGGTATTACAAGCACATACCAGGCCTGGCCAATTTTTGTATTTTTACAAAATACAAAATACGGAGTTTCACCATGTTGGCAGGCTGATCTCAAACTCCTGACCTCAGGTGATCCGCCCGCCTCGGCCTCCCGAAGTGCTAGGATTACAGGCGTGAGCCACCGCGCCTGGCCTTTTTAAAATATTCTTTTGGCTACCTCCCTGGAATTAGAATTCCTCAGTCAAAGGATATAAACTGGCAAACTCCCCTCCAGAAACACAATACATTCTCACTAGCAGTGGATTAGAGCACACTCTGTGAATTCAGGACATCAGTGGATGTTCGTTGATGTGGTTTTGTTGTTTTGATTCATATTGTTGAACAGTTGTCATGGGTTTAATGATAATTTACATTTATTTCTATTGCCTATTTTTCTTATTGTTAGCGCTTTATGGATATTAACACTTTGTCATATATGTTGTTCTAATGCTTTTCAAAGACTAAATAAACTCCAGCTGAATTTTTCATGAAACACACGGTAGTACTTAACACGTCAAATCGGGAATTTCCTGAGATCACACAACTGAAGACACAGTGAAGGATCAACAGCTGTCTTTTCTCCTAACATTTGCTAACTGGTGTATAAATGTGTTTTTTACATGGTCATGCAAACTTAATTTTAAGCTCTTGGAGGACAAGAACTCTAGACTTGTATAAGGAGAGTTAGTCAATGATCCACAGTGGCCAAAGCCAAGGAGTGATTTTCAGAACCCTCGCTCCAACACTTCCCCTCCTGCCACTCCTTTTTTTAAAAATTTTATTTTTTGAGACAGGTTCTCACTCTGTCCACCCTGTCTTAAAGTGGAGTACAGTGGTGCAATCATGGCTCTGCAGCCTCCATCTCCCCAGGCTCAAGAGATCCTCCCACCTCACCCTCCCAAATAGCTGGGACTAATGATGTGTGCTACCACGCCCAGCTAATTTTTGCATTTTTAGTAGAGACTGTGTTTCACCATGTTGCCCAGGCTAGTCTAGAACTCCTGGGCTCAAACAATCCGCCCGTCTTCATCTCCCAAAGTGCTGGAATTACAGGCATGAGCCACCATGTTGCCCAGGCTGTGGGCCCCCTCCTGCCACTCCTGATGACAAATGTAATTATTTGATATAATTGACATTTTCTCAATTTATTGTGAAGCATAAATAAAAATAGAGAACCACTACTTTTATCGATCTGTAACATAAACTGCATGTGAAAATAGTGTGCTTTCTAAGTAAATGGGACTTTAAAGCCCCTTAGTTACCTCTCCACAACTAGACTGATGCTCCTAAACTCCTCCTATGTAAGAATTCTGTATCTCTGTTCTCACGTCCCCTCCCTCACCCTTTGCTCTTTCACAACACCTGGCTTTATTTCCTTAGCAGGCTTATTTCTATCTCAAAGTACGTTGTTAGTTTATTACTATCTCCTTCTAGAAAAATAAGGTCCCCAAGGGTAGGGACCTTCTGTTCCTTGTTTATTGCAGTATTCTAATGTGGATTAGGCCCTCACTCCCTTGTGAGTGATAAAAGAGCCCTTATTTAAATAATTGTTGGTTTATTCGCTTCCTAAATTGGCACGTTTGCAGATAAGTTTGCCTATTTAAGATTTTGAACCGGGTGTGGTAGTTGTTCACACCTGCAATCCCAACACTTTAGGAGGTCAAGACAGGAGGATCACTTGAGGCCAGGAGTTCAAGACCAGCCTGGGCAACATAGTGAGACCTCACCTCTACTAAAAATTTAAAAATTAGCTGAGCATGGTGGCACATGCCTGTAGTCCCAGCTACTCAGGAGGCTGAAGTGGGAGGATCGCTTGAGCCTGAGGGATGAAGGCTGCAGTGAGCCGTGATTGTGCCACTGCACTCCAGCCTAGGCAGCAGAGCGAGAACTATCTCAGGAAAAAAAAAAAAATTGAACAGAGATCACCACTCTATTACTCTATTTAATGCAAGATTGTAGAGGTAGCAGCCATCACACTTCCTATTTTTCCCCATGGTTTTTCCCCACTCCAATAACAAAAATTTAAATGGTACAAAATTCTCCCACCTATCCCTTCAATTCCCAGCCCAGTTCCCCTTCCTGAAGGTAAACACTCTTAACAATGTTTTGTTTTGTTTTGTCAACTCCTACTTTGCCACCTGTCTGCTTCCCTAAACTGGGAGGTCTTTGAAGTAGGATAAGGCAGGCAGAAGGGCATGGGTTGTGGATGGTAAGGGAAGAGTTCTTAGTCCACAGACCCAGGACTTTGAAGTCCTCACACAGAATTGAAGAGGTAAGTTCACAATAAATGTGTAGAATGATTGGGGGAGAGAATTTTTTTTTTCTTGAGACAAGGATTTGCTCTATTGCCCAGGCTGGAGTGCAGTGGTGCGTTCACGGCTCACTGCAACCTCCCCTTCTAGGCTCAAGCAATTCTCCCACCTCAGCCTCTTGAGTAGCCAGGACTACAGGCAAGTGCCACTACATCCGGTGAATTTTTGTATTTTTTGTAGAGACCGGGTCTCATCATGTTGCCCAGGCTGGTCTTGAACTCCTGAGCTCAAGTGATCCGCCTACCTCAGCCTCCCAAAGGGTTGGGATTGCAGGTGTGAGCCACTGCACCTGGCTGAAGGAGTTTTTTTTTTTGAGTTGAAACCAAGACTCAGTGCTAGAGCCATTTCCTCTATGAAGCCTTTCCTGACTCTCCATTCCCTACTCCAGACTTTCCACCGCACCCAGCACGGACTATGTAACACTCTTACTTTGTTTACTTGTCTGGTTTTCATACTGCCCAGGGCAGGGTCCAAACTGTATTTGTCTTCAGAGCTCCAGCAACCAGCACTGTGCCTTGGCCCCTGAGAAAGTGCTTAATAAATGTTTCTGGAATAATTTAATGAAAATCCAGTGATCTTTAAAACAAAAGTGCGAAAATATGTGAGAAACCCAGGCCCTGCCTCTTCAAGCTGAGAACATGGCACAATATTATGGTTTAACTGTAGCAACATCCTAACTGAAATTTTAAGTGACTGTTCTGATTTTTAAAATTTCACGCTCCTCTGAGTAAAGCACACACTGTACTGGAGAGATAGGTTACACCCGCCTGCCCCAGGCCATATCTAATTCAAATTTCCAGTTCCTTTCTCCACCCAATGTTGTTTCTAACTAATGTTGCTAGGCAACTTTTGCAGAATCCACATGCTTGTGGTAATGTTGAAAGAACTGAGTAAAAATCTTGCCTCTAGCTTCTGGGATAACAAACCTAACCTGTTTATCCTCTTTAGACTCATGACTTAGCACGTAAAGGGCTTTAAAACTATTTTCAACCCATTCACCTTTCTTAGCAACAAAACAAGCAAGATTCTTGCCCTGAAGATCTAAAACTGAGATTTCTAAATCACCTTCTCAAGTATTTTTAATACATATAACACATGAATATGCATGCATATTCCTATGAACATGAGCCTTGCACTTTGAATGAAATCCTTCAGAACTAGGAACTAACTTTTCTCAGTGATGCAAAGCCTTTAGGAATGTTTCATAAGACTAGTCAGCCGTTAGCGAAAGCTGAATCTTTTCTATTAATATGCTCTTTATTCTGGAGAAATAATCAGTTTCTCTAAAGACCCTACTGTGATAGATTTCTAACTTTAAATAAAGACACATTAGTCAAATATCAGTTTTTCACTTAAAAGACAAATAATATGCTTAAAGAGTTCAACTTTCTTCATCTTCCTTGTTATCTTCACCTTTCTCCTTATGCTTGTTCTCACAGCAAGTCTCAATTTATTTCAACCCAGCTCTGTTACCAGCTGCCTATTGGCCTCAGGAATACAAATCTCAGGCTAGAATGTGGTAACTCCTAGATTGCTCCTGTTTGACTTCCCAGGTATAAATTAGATTTCTCTGCTTCGTCATGTGCCTTAATAACCTCTGATGGATGTGATTATTTGGCCATTTCACCGCATGTTCATCAGCATACCCTGAAAGTACAGTACTGTCAAAGTCAATTCTTCTCTAATTGTTCAGTGTTTTTGTTTTTGTTTTTGTTTTTTGAGACGGAGTCTCGCTGCGTCGCCCAGGCTGGAGTGCAGTGGCACGATCTCAGCTCACTGCAAGCTCCGCCTCCCAGGTTCACGCCATTCTCCTGCCTCAGCCTCCCGAGTAGCGCCCGCCACCATGCCTGGCTAATTTTTTGTATTTTTAGTAGAGACGGGGTTTCACCGTGTTAGCCAGGATGGTCTCGATCTCCTGACCTTGTGATCCGCCCGCCTCGGCCTCCCAAAGTGCTGGGATTACAGGCGTGAGCCACCGCGCCTGGCCAATTGTTCAGTTTATTAAATGTGAGACTAGCATTATCTCTTGCGAATAGTGTTCAATAAATATAAGTGTGCTTTCTGGCTTGGCATGGTAGCTCACGCCCGTAATCTCAGCACTTTGGGAGGCTGAGGTAGGAGGATTCCTTGGGCCCAGGAGTTCGAGACCAGCCTGGGCAACATAGGGAGACTCCCTCTCTACAAAAAATTTAAAAAATTAGCCGGGCATGGTGGCGTGTGCCTGTGGTCCCAGCTGCTCTGGAGGCTGAGGTGGGAGGATTGCTTGGGCCTGGGAGGTAGAGGCTGCAGTGAGCTGTGATCACATCGCTGCATTCCAGCCTAGGCAACAGAGCAACACCCTGTCGGGGAAAAAAATAAAAGTTATAAGTATGCTTTCAATTATAGCAATGTTGTTTGAGAAAAATTCATAGTTGTTAATGGCTTTATAGTCAGTAATTGCAATATGTGACTCCTGATGTCCCCAAAATAAGTTTACTTAATACGGATGGGCTCAAGTTTATGCACAACCAGCTAGGAAGATCAAATCAGAACACAGTATCTATGTAATAAGAACTTGAGAAGCATAACCCAGGAAAAACAACCAGTTAACAGCTTGTATTTTAATAAAATAAACATTTCTTGTCGTGCCGAATTAATCTTTAAGGACTAACTAACATGCAATTTCTGTGCATCGTTCTGATATTTATTTAAGATAGATCAAGGGCAGATCATTATATCCTTTGGATATGGGTATATCAATTGTATGGATTCTATGCAAAATGTCTGAAGATCTAAGATTTTCATTCAGGTTTTGCTTGGGGTCTTCAGCTAGGAGAGACCATGCTAGGGTACTTAACGGTTGTGTCTGTTCCTGTATGAAACAGCTGTAACCAGCCTTATTTATGAAAGGAGCCCTTAGGCCTACTCCTAGTTATCTCAGCAGTTCTCAGCCTTACACAGGCCCCCTAATCTTGAAACACTTCATAGTCCACTGCAATAGGTCAGGCAGTGGTACTAATGCAAGACTTTTCCCAAGAGAAAATACCACTGACCATTTCATTCCTAGATAAGAGAGTAGTTCTCAACCAAGACATTTTAAAATTATAGCTCTCTGAAGCATTTAGCCAAAACATTAGCAAATAACCCCTTCCTATTTGCTATTTTATAATTCTTTTCTATTGGAATGGAACTGAATAGTCCCATTTTCTCCAATATTCCTTTTTTTATTTCCTTTACAAAGGCACAAAGGTTGCTGTTCTAATGCGGTCTCTCCGTTTGGGGTCCCTGACTTCCCGCAACACTGTTCTCTATATTTTTTATGAGTTTCAATAACTGAAAAGTTCACTTCACAGAAATGTCATAAACAGAGGGAACTGTGAGTGCCCAACAGAATGCAGGCACTCATTAAATATTCAGGTGATTGATTAATTGCCTCTCCTTTTGGGTTAGTGACATACACAGGAAATGACCTGAATGACCACAGGGACTGCCAGTTGTTTGCTGGCCACATTGTGATTATTTAAACTGGCTTTGTTCAGATTGCTGCAGCACAAAAGATGTGATGACTCTTCTCCAGTGAGTCAAGGGGCCCTGTCTCATTAGGGGAGGGAAAGGAGGTAAGACAGACATCCCATGCTGGTCTTTTGTTAGCAACAGGAGTGTGTTGAGGTATTGCTGTGTTTTGATGACTCAGTGGTGAGTCAACTTTAAAGTTCCATAAAAGGCCTTGTTCAGCTCAGATAGGATTGAGAGATGACCTCATCCAGTATCTAGTTGGGTAGAGAGTAACCAGTTGTGTGTGACATGATAAGCCGATAAGCCGATTGGGAGTGTATACAAGAAAAAAAAAATGCTGGTGAGGATGAACTAGTTTCTAACTACAGAAATCAACTCTGCTTGGCAGTCCTCTATTGAGTGTCTACTATGTTCAAGCATCTTATCCTACCAGCTGCACATTTGCTTAATACAGGTCAGAATATGAGAAATGCCCTAAGTACTACAAAGAGCTGGGGTGCCTTTGCAGGAGCTGGGAGAGGGGAGAACACTTTGGTGCCAACTATATGATAGGCACTGAGCCAGATGCTTTACATACTTATTTAATCTTTACGGGAACTCTGTAAGAGAGTTATTTTTATTCACATTTTACAGATGAAAATGAAACACAGGTTAAAAAATGCCTTCATCATACAATCATAGAACTAGTATTACTGAGACTATATTTCTGAAACTTTATTTTTAATTTTAAAATTTAAAAAATTTTAAATTTACCCATCCAATGACCTATCAATATTTTTTATTTTAGTATTTTTTTTTGAGACAGGTTCTCCATCACCCAGGCTGGAGTGCAGTGGCACGATCATGGCTCACTGCAGCCTCAACCTCCTGGGACCAAGCAATCCTCCCACCTCAGCCTCCTGAGTAGCTGGAACTATAGGCATATGCCACCATACCTGGCTAATTTAAAGAAAAAAATTTTTTTTTATTGTAGGGACGTGGCCTCACTATGTTGCCCAGACCAGTCTCAAACTCCAAGGGATCCTCCCACCACAACCTCTCAAAATGTGGAGATTACAGGTGTAAGCCACCATGCCCAGCCTTCTGAGACTTTATTACTGCTGACTTAAAGCCTGGTTCTTCCTACCCCAGTAAGAAGGGTGTAAGGTGAAGGGTGAAACAGGGAGATTTGATGAAGGCAGGGTCACACTGGACCCAGCTGGTAGGCCAGGCTAGTTGAGCAGTGTGATGTCTAGAGTCATCCTTCCAGGTAGCCCGGCACACAACCTGATGGTATGAATGTGGACAGTGGGATCCAGAGGGAGTCAGACTTGTACCTTATTCTTTTGTTTCATTATAAAATCCAAATGTATTTTAAACTCTAAAATCAAGAGGAAAAATTACAAAGATTGATATCAGAAAGTAAAGTAAGGGATGAAGAAGTGGTAGAGGGTTGGAGGAAAGTGCTAGTTTAAAATAGTGAAATCAAGGAATGCTTCTCTGAGGAAGTGGCATTTGAGCAGGAACCTGAATGGAGTGAGAAAATCAGCCACATGGAGATCTGGGTGAAAGTTTACAAAACCAAATATTGGCATTGTTTATTATACTCCATATTGGAAACCACCCAAATTTCTGTTAAATGCTAAGTAACTATAGCTTGCAAAATAATGAGCTGGAACTATATGTATAAAATGAAAAGATGTCTATAAGATAATGGAGAAAAGGGCCAGGTGCAGTGGCTCACACCTGTAATCCCAGCACTTTGGGAGGCCAAGGCAGATGGATCACTTTAGGTCAGGAGTTCTAGACCAGCCTGATCAACACGGTGAAACCCAAACCGTACTAAAAATACAAAAATTAGCTAGGTGTGGTGGTGCATGCCTGTAATCCCAGCTACTTGGGAGGCTGAGGTGAGAGAATCACTTGAACCCTGGAGGCAGAGGTTGCAATGAGCTGAGATTGTACCACTGCACTCCAGCTTGGGTGACACAGCAAGACTGTGTCTCAAAAAACAAACAAAAACATATAATGGAGAACAGTTGCAAAACTGTATAATGATTCAATTAAAAACAAACAAATGAGAAAATTAACCTAAAGCAAACATATTTATCACAGGGAAAACATCTGAAGAAATACAAAAAATTGAAAATTGGGCTGGGCACGGTGGCTCACATCTGTAATGGCAGCAGTTTGGGAGGCTGAGGCAGGTGGATCACTTGAGGTCAGGAGTTCCAGACCAGCCTGGCTAACATGGTGAAACCCTGTCTGTAACAAAAATACAAAAATTAGCTGGGTGTGGTGGTGCACGCTTGTAATTCCAGCTAGCTAGTCGAGAGGCTGAGGCACAAGAATCGCTTGAATCTGGGAGGTAGAGGTTGAAGTGAGCCAAGATCATGCCACTGCACTCCAGCCTGGGCGACAGAGCTAGACGGTCTAAAAACAAAACAAAACAAACAAAAATTGAAAATTGGATGGTTGGAAGCAAGATGGCTGAATAGAAGCCTCCATCAATCGTCATCCCTGCAGGAACACCAAACTGAATGATTTTCTACACAAAAAAGCACCATCATAAGAACCAAAAATCAGGTGAGCGATCATAGTACCTGGTTTTAACTTCATATCACTGAAAGAGCCACTGAAGAGGGTAGGAAATATAGTCTTGAATTGTACAGTCTTGACAGACCCTTCCCCCACTCGCCAGCAGCTGCTGCGTGGCGCAGAGAGAGAATCTGTGTGCTTCAGGGAGGGTGAGTGCAGCTATTGTGGGATTTTGCATTGGAACACAGTGCTGCCAACACTGGGCAGAACTCAACTGGTGCCCATAAAGGCAGCATTGGACCAGCCTTACCCAGAGGGGAATCACTCATCCCAGTGGTCAGGACTTGAGTTCTGGCAAGCCTTGCCACCACAGGCTAATGTTCTCTAGGGTCCTAAATAAACTTGGAAGGCTGTCTAGGCCACAAGGACTGCAACTCTTAGGCAAGGCTTAGTCCTGTGTTGGGCCCAGAGCCAGTGGACTTGGGAGCCACACAACCTAGTGAGACACTAGCTGGGGCAGTCAAGGGAGTACTTGTGCCACCCCTCCTTCAAGTTCAGGCAGTGCAGTTTGCAAATCCAAAAGAGACCCCTTCCTTCCACTTGAGGAGAGAGAAGAGTAAAGAAAACTTTGTCTTGCAACTTGGATACCAGCTCAGCCACATTAGGAAAGGGTGCCGGGTGGAGTTGTGAGGCCCCCATTCTAGGACCTAGTCCTAGATGACATTTCTAGACACAACCTGGGCCAGAAGGGAAACTGCTTCCTTGAAGGGAAGGACCCAGTCCTGGCAAGATTTACCACCTGCTAATTAAAGAACCCTATATAAGCAGCAGTGGTAACCAAGTAGTACATGCTGTGAGCCTTCAGTGAGACTGAGATGTGTCAGCTTCAGGTGTGACCCATCACATTCACAGCCAGTGCTATGCTGGCTTCAGATCTGACCCAGCACAGTAGCAGGGGGGGTGGCCACAGGGGTGCTTGTTTAACCTCTCCCCCATCTCCCGGCAGCTCAGCACAGAGAGAGAGAGAGAGGCTGTTTGTTTGGGAGAAAGTATGGGGCCAGGTACAGTGGCTCATTCCTGTAATCTCAGCATTTTGGGAGGCTGAGGCAGGTGGATCACTTAAGGCCAGGAGTTCAAGACCAGCTTGGGCAACATAGCAAAAACCTGTCTCTACTAAAAATACAAAAATTAGCTGGGCATGGTGGCACGTTCCTATAATCCCAGGTACTCAGGTGCCTGAGGCATGAGAATTGCTTGACCCCAGGGGGCGGAGGTTGCAGTGAGCCAAGATTACACCACTGCACTCCACCCTGGGTGACAGAATGAGACCCTGAGATAGAAAGAAAGAAAGAGAGAGAGAGAGAGAGAGAAGGAAGGAAGGAAGGAAAGAAGGAAGGAAGGGAGGGAGGGAGGGAGGGAGGGAGGGAAAAAAAGAAAAGAAAAGAAGGAATATATTGTATGAGAAAAGACCAAGAGTCTCTGCCTGATACTCCAGAGGCTTCTTCCAGGCCTTATCCAAGGTAACCAAGGTGGTACCTCTATGAGTCTGCAAGAACCATGGCGTTACTGGGTTACATTGTGGGTTACCCACCAATGGCCCACTAATGACCAAAAACTTAAATCACAACACTCAAGTCTCTTCAGATACCTGGAAAGCCTTCCAAAAAGGACAGGTACAAACAAGCCCAGATTGTGAAGGATACAATAAATACCTAGCTCTTCAATGCCCAGACACTGATAAACATCTGCAAGTATCAAGACCATCCAGGAAAATAGACACCAAGGATTAATCCCAGAGAGAGAGAGAAATTTGACCTTTCAGACACAGAATTCAAAATAGCGTCTTGAAGAAACTGAAAGAAATTCAAGATAATACAGAGAAGGAATTCAGAATCCATTAGATAAATTTAACAAAGAAATAGAAATAATTAAAAAGAATTGAGCAGAAATCCTAGAGTTGAAAAATGCAATTGACATACTGAAGAACTCATCACAGTCTGTAGTAGCAGAATTGATCAAGCAGAAGAGTTAGTGAACTTGGGCTGTTTGAAAATACAAAGTCAGAGGAGACAAAAGAAAAAAGAAAAAAAAGAACGAAGCATGCCTACAAGTTCTAGAAAACAGCCTCAAAAGGGCAAATCTGAGAGTTATTGGCTTTAAAGAGGAGGTAGAGAGACAGGTGGGGTTCATTCAAAGGAATAATAATAGATAACTTTCCAAACCTAGAGAAAGATATCAATATTCAAGTATAAGAAGGTTATAGAACACCAAGCAGGTTTAACCCAGAGAAGACTACTTCAAGGCATTTAATATTCAGACTCCCAAAGGTCAAGGATAAAGAAAGGATTCTAAAACCAGCAAGAGAAAAGAAACAAATAGCATACAATGGAGCTCCAATAGGTCTGGCAGCAGACTTTTTGATGGAAACCTTACAGGTCAGGAGAGAGTGGCATGACAATATTTAAAATGCTGAAGGAAAAAAAAACTTTTACCCTAGAATAGTATTACTATATCTGATGAAAATATCCTTCAAACATGAAGGAGAAGTAAAGACTTTCCTGGACAAGCAAAAGCTGAAGGATTTCATCAACAGAAGACCTATCCTATAAGAAATGCTAAAAAGAGTTCTTCAATCTGAAAGAAAATGATGTTAATGAGCAATAAGAAATCATCTGGGCCAAGGTGGGAGAATTGCTTGAACCCAAGAGTTTGAGATCAGCCTGGGCAATGCAGTGAGACTCCATCTGTACAAAAAAAAAAAAAATTGTTTTAATTGGCTGGGCATAGTGGCTCATGCCTGTGATCCCAGCACTTTGGGAGGCTGAGGCAGGAGGATCACTTGAGCCTGGGAGGCTACAGTGAGCTATAATCAAGCAACTGGACTCTAGCCTGGGTGACAAAGTGAGACCTTGTCAAAAAAAATAAAAAATAATAATAAATAAATCATCTGAAGGTACAAAACTTACTGGTAATAATAAGTACTACACAGAAAAACACAGACTATTCTAACACTGTCATTGTGGTATGTAAACTACTCAATTTTAAGTAGAAAAACAAAAAGACGAACCAATCAAAAATAATAATTACAGGCCGGGTGCGGTGGCTCACACCTGTAATCCCAGCACTTTGGGAGGCCGAGGTGGGCGGATCACAAGGTCAGGAGATGGAGACTAACCTGGTTAACATGGTGAAACCCCATCTCTACTAAAAATACAAAAATTAGCTGGGCGTGATGGCACGTGCCTATAATCCTAGCTACTTGGGAGGCTGAGGCAGGAGAATCACTTGAACCCAGGAGGCAGAGGTTGCAGTGAACTGAGATCGTGCCACTGCACTTCAGCCTGGGCAACAGAGCAAGACTCCATCTCAAAATAATAATAATAATAATAATAATAATAATTACAACAACTTTTCAAGACATAGTACAATAAGATATAAATAGAAACAACAAAAAATTAAAATGTGGGGAGACAAAGTTAAAGTTTGTATTAGTTTTTATTAGTTTCCTTTTTGTTTATTAGTTAGTTTACACAATTAGTGTTACATTGTCATCAGTTTAAAATAATGGGTTATAAGATATTATTTGCAAACCTCATGGTAACCTCAAATCTAAAAACATACAATGGATACACAAAAAATAAAAAACAAGAAATTAAAACATACCACCAGAGAAAATCACCTTCATTAAAAGGAAGACAGGAAGGAAGGAAAGAAGGAAGAGAAGACCAAAAACAACCAGAAGACAAATAACAAAATGGCAGGAGTAAGTCCTTACTTATCAATAATAACATTGAATGTAAATGGACTAAGCTCTCTAATCAAAAGATGCAGAGTGGCTGAATGGATTTTTTAAAAAAAAGACTCAATGATCTGTTGCCTACAAGAAACACACTTCATCTATAAAGACACACATAAACTGAAAATAAAGGGATGGAAAAAGATGCTTTATGCAGACGGAAACTAAAAAAGAGCAGAAGTAGCTATGCTTATAACAGACAAAACAGATTTCAAGACAAAATCAAGGCTGGGTGTGGTGGCTCACACCTGTAATCCCAGCAATTTGGGAGGCCGAGGCGGGCAGATCACCTGAGGTCAGGAGTTCGAGACCAGCCTGGCCAACATAGTGAAACCCCATCTCTACTAAAAATACAAAAATTAGCCTGGCATGGTGGCACACACCTGTAATCCCAGCTACTCAGGAGGCTGAGGCAGGAAAATTGCTTGAACCCAGGAAGTGGAGGTTGCAGTGAGCTGAGATTGCACCATTGCACTCCAACCTGGGTGACAGAGTGAGACTCCGTCTCAAAAAAAAAGACAAAAACTATAAAAAGAGACAAAGAAGGTCATTACATAATGATAAAGGGGTCAATTCAGCAAGAGAATATAACAATTATATATGCACCCAACACTGAAGCACCCAGATACATAAAGCAAATACTATTAGAGCTAAAGAGAGAGACGGACTCCACTACAATAATAGCACAAGATTTCAACACCCCACTTTCAGCATTGGACAGATCATCCAGACAGAAAATCAACAAAGAAACATCAGACTTAATCTGCACTACGGATCAAATGGACCTAATAGATATTTATAGGACATTTCACACAATGGTTACAGAATACACATTCTTCTCCTCAGCACATGGATCATTCCCAAGGATGGATCATATGTTAGGCCACAAAACAAGTCTTAAAGCATTAAAAAAAATGAAATAATATCAAGGATCTTCTCTGACCACAATGAAATAAAACTAGAAATCAATAACAAGAGGAATTTTAGAAACTATACAAACACATGAAAATTAATATGCTCCTGAATAACCAGTGGGTCAACTAAGAAATTAATAAGAAAATTAAAAAATTTCTTGAAACAATAATGGAAACACAACATATCAAAACCTGTGGGATACAGTGAAAGCAGTACTAAGAGGGAAGTTTATGGCTATAAGTGCCTACACCAAAAAAGATAAAAAGTCTGGATGCATTCGCTCATGCCTGTAACTCCAGCACTTTGGGAGGCCAAGGTGGGCAGATTGCTTGAGCTCAGGAGTTTGAGACCAGCCTGGGCAACATGGCAAAACCCCATCTCTACTAAAAATACCAAAAATATTAGCCAGGCATGGTGGCACATGTCTGTAGTCCCAGCTACTTGGGCGGCTGAGGCATGCGAATTGCTTGGACCTGGGAGGCGGAGGTTGCAGTGAGCCAAGATTGGCCACTGCACTCCAGCCTGGGTGACTGAGTGAGACTCTGTCTCAAACAAACAAATGAACAAACATACAAACTTCAGGTAAACAACCTAATGATGCCTCTTAAAGAACTAGAAGAGCAAGCGCAAACCAAACCCAAAGTCAGTAGAAGAAAAGAAATAATAAAGACCAGAGCAGAAATAAATGAAATTGAAACAAATAAAACAATACAGAAGATGAAAACAAAAAGTTCATTTTTTGAAAAGATAAATAAGGCCGGGCGCTGTGGCTCACACCTGTAATCCCAGCACTCTGGGAGGCTGAGGCGGGGGGATCACAAGGTCAGGAGATCGAGACCACGGTGAAACCCCGTCTCTACTAAAAAATACAAAAAATTAGCTGGGCCTGGTGGTGGGCGCCTGTACTCCCAGCTACTCAGGAGGCTGAGGCAAGAGAATGGCGTCAACCTGTGAGGGGGAGCTTGCAGTGAGCCAAGATCGCGCCACTGCACTCCAGCCTGGGCGACAGAGCGAGACTCCATCTCAAAAAGAAAGAAAAGATAAACAAAATGACAAACCTTTAGCCAGACTAAGAAAAACAGAGAGAAGACTGAAATAAATAAAATGAGAGGTGAAAAGGGAGACGTTACAACTGATACCAAGAAATTCAAAGGATCTTAGGTACTACTATGAGTAAGTATATGCCAACAAATTGGAAAACTTAGAAAAAAATAGATAAATTTCTAGATACATGCAACCTACTGAGTTGAACCATGAAGAAATTAAAAACTTTAACAGACCAATAGTAAGTAACAATTTCAAAGCCAAAATAAAGTCTGCCAGCAAAGAATAGCCTGGGGCTCAATAGTTTCACTGATGAATTTTACCAAACATTTAAATAACTAATACCAATCCTACTCAAACTATTCAAAAAAATTGAGGAGGAAGGAATACTTTCAAACTCATTCCATGAGGCCATTATTACCCTGATAGCAAAACCAGACAAAGACACATCAAAAAAAAAAAAAAAAAGAAAGAAAGAAAAGAAAAAAGAAAGAAAACAACAGGCCAATATCCCTGATGAACATTGATGCAAAAATCCTCAACCAAATACTATTAGGTTGGTGCAAAAGTAATTGCGGTTTCAGACTGTGAATTTTAAATCATTATAACTAGGCTCAAACACATCTTTATTAATCAAAACAGGAAACATTACAATCAACACATTTTTGCCAGTGAGAAATGTTTATTCCTATAGTGTGAAAATCCATGCTTCAGGATTCAACAAACTCTGGGAAATCATTTTCTGCATCCTGCTGGTTGTGGAAGCGTTTTCCATACAAAAAGTTGTTGAGATGCTTGTAGAAGTGGTAGTCAGTTGGTGAGAGGTCAGGTGAGTACGGCAGATGAGGCAAAACTTCATAGCCCAATTTGCTCAACTTTTGAAGTGTTGGTTGCGTGACGTGTGTTCGGGTGTTGTCGTGGAGAAGAATTGGGCCCTTTCTGTTGACCAATGCTGGCTGCAGTTGTTGCAGTTTTTGGTGCATCTCGTCCGTTTGCTGAGCATACTTCTCAGATGTAATGGTTTTGCCAGGATTCAGAAAGCTATACTGGATCAGACTAGCAACAGACCACCAAACAGTGGCCATGACCTTTTTTGGCGCAAGTTTGGCTTTGGGAAGTGCTTCGGAGCTTCTTCTCAGTCCAACCACTAAGCTGGTCATTGCCAGTTGTTGTATAAAATCCACTTTTTGTCACATGTCACAACCCGATCAAGAAATGGTTCACTGTTATTGCACAGAATAAGAGAAAACAACACTTCGAGACAACATTTTTTAAAATTTTTGCTCAGCTCATGAAGCACCCACTTATCAAGACACCTTTTTTCACCTTTTTTTTTTCCACCTTTTTCACCTTTCCAATTTGCTTCAAATGCCACATGACCATAGAATGGTCGACGTGGAGTTCTTTGGCAGCTTCTCGTGTAGTTGTAAGAGGATCAGCTTTGATCATTGCTGTCAGCTGGTCATTGTCAACTTCTGATGGCTGGTCATACACTCCTCATCTTCAAGGCTCTTGTCTCCTTTGCAAAACTTCTTGAACCACCACTGTACTATACATTCATTAGCAGTTCCTGGGCCAAATGCCTTATTGATGTTATGAGTTTTCTTGCTGCTTTATGACCCACTTTGAACCCAAATAAGAAAATTGCTCCAATTAGCTTTTTGCCTAACATCATTTCCATAGTCTAAAATCAACATAAAATAAACAACAAATAATAAGTCATTAGCAAGAAAACATAAAGCGAGAAATGTCCATTAAAATGATGTATGACCTAACCACATTTATTGAAGAATGTATTCCAATATCAAACGGCAAATTCCAACAATGCAAAAACTGCAATAGTTTTGCACTCACCTTAATAGCAAACTGAATTCAACAACACATTAAAAAGATCATTCATCATGACCAAGTGAGATTTATCCCAGGGATGCAAGGATGATTTGTCAAATGCAAATCAATCAATGTGATACATCATATCTACAGAATGAGGGACAAAACTATACTATCATTTCAATTCACACTGAAAAAGCATTTGATAAAATTCAACATCCCTTCACTATAAAAACCCTAAAAAAAACCCTGGGTGTAGAAGGAACATATTTCGGCCGCGCACGGCGGCTCACGCCTAAAATCCCAGCACTTTGGGAGGCCAAGGTAGGTGGATCACTTGAGGTCAGGAATTCGAGACCGGCCTGACCAACATGGCGAAACCCCATCTCTACTAAAAATACAAAAAAATTAGCCAAGCATGGTGGTGCACACCTGTGATCCCAGCTACTCAGGAGGCTGAGGCAGGAGAATCACTTGAACCCAGGAGGCGGAGGTTGCAGTGAGCCGAGATTGCACCATTGCACTCCAGCCTGGGCGACAAAAGCGAAACTCTGAAAAAAAAAAAAGAACATACTTCAACATAGCCCTACATGACAGACCCACAGCTAGTGTCGTACTCAATGGTGAAAAACTGAAAGTCTTTCTTCTAAGATCTAGAGCATGACAAGGATGCCCACTTTCATCACTGTTATGCAACACGGTACTGGAAGTTCCAGCTAGAGCAATCAGACAAGAGAAAGAGAGAAAGGGCATCCAAATTGGAAAGGAAGAAATCAAATTATCCTTGTTTGCAGATGATATGATCTTATATTTAGAAAAACCTAAAGACACCACTAAAAAATTATTAGAACAGATATACAAATTCAGTAAACTTGCAGGAAATAAAACAATATACAAAAGTCAACATGCAAAATCAACATATATCGGTACACACAGCTATTATTGGGTTAAAAAAAAAGAGAACATAACATATAAAAATCATTTCTAGGCCAGGCACGGTGGCTCAAGCCTGTAATCCCAGCACTTTGGGAGGCAGAGGCGGGTGGATCAAGAGATCAGGCGTTCAAGACCAGCCTGGCCAACATGGTGAAACCCTGTGTCTACTAAATATACAAAAATTATCCAGGCATGGTGGTGCGCACATATAGTCCCAGCTACTCAGGAGGCTGAGGCAAGAGAATCACTTGAACCTGGGAGGCAGAGATTACAGTGAGCTGAGATCGCACCACTGCACTCCAGCCTAGGCAACAGAGTGAGACTTCGTCCCCCGCCAAAAAATAATAAAAATAAAAAATAAATTAAAATAAATTTAAAATTCGGCCTGTAATCCCAGCACTTTCAGAGGCTGAGGTGGGCGGATCACGAGGTCAGGAGATCAAGACCATCCTGGCCAATGTGGTGAAACTCCCATCTCTACTAAAAATACAAAAATTAGCTGGGGATGGCAGTGTGTGCCTGTAATCCCAGCTACTTGGGAGGCTGAGGCAGAAGAATTGCTTGAACCCGGGAGGTGGAGGTTGCAGTGAGCTGAGATCACACCACTGCACTCCAGCCTGGTGACAGAGCTAGACTCCATCTCAAAAAATAAATAAATTAAAATTAAAATTAAAAATTAAAAAATAATTTAAAAAATTTCTATATGCCAACAGCAAACAATCTGAAAAATCATAAAAGTAATCCCATTTACAATAGCTACAAATAAAATAAAATACCTAGGAATTAATTTAACCAAAGAAGTGAAATATTTCTACAATGAAAACTATAAAACATGATTGAAAGAAATTGAAGAGGACATTAAAAAAGGAAAAATAGTCCATGTTCATGGATTGGAAGAATCCATATTGTTAAAATGTCCATACTATCCAAAGCAATCTATGGATTCAATACAATACCTATCAAAATACTAAAGACATTCTCCACAGAAAGAGAAAATGCAATCCTAAAATTTATATGGAACTGCAAAAGATCCAGAATAGCCAAAGCTATCCTGAGGAAAAAAAAAAAAAAACTGGAGGAATCACATTACCTGACTTCAAATTATACTACAGAACTGTAGTAACCAAAGTAGCATAGTACAGGCATAAAAACAGACACATGGACTAATGGAACAGAATAGAGAACCCAGAAACAAATCCATACATCTACAGTGAACTCATTTCTCAACAAAGGGGCCAAGAGCATACAATGGAGAAAAGACAGTGTCTTTAACAAATGGTGCTGAGAAAACTGGATATCCATATGCAGAAGAATGAAACTAGACCCCTGTCTTTCACCATATAAAAAACTCAAATCAAAATGGATTAACGACTTAAATCTCAGACCTCAAACTATGAAACTACTAAAGAAAATATTGAGGAAACGCTCCAGGACATTGGACTGGGCAAAGGTTTCTTGAGTAATGCCCCACAAGCACAGGCAACCAAAGCAAAAATGGACAAATGAGATCACGTCAAGTTTAAAAGCTTCTGCACAGCAAAGGAAACAATCAGCAAAGTGAAGAGACAACCCACAGCATAGGAGAAAATATTTGCAAACTATCCTTCTGACAAGGAATTAATAACCAGAATATATAAGGAGCTCAAACAACTCTATAGGAAAAAATCTAATAATCCAATTTTATTTATTTAATTATTTATTTATTTATTTATTGAGATGGAGTCTTGATGTCACCCAGGCTGGAGTGCAGTGGCGCGATCTCGGCTCACTGCAAGCTCCGCCTCCCAGGTTTACGCCATTCTCCTGCCTCAGCCTCTTGAGTAGCTGGGACTACAGGCGCCCGCCACCATGCCCGGCTAATTTTTTGTATTTGTAGTAGAGACGGAGTTTCACCGTGTTAGCCAGAATGCTCTTGATCTCCTGACCTCGTGATCTGCCTGCCTTGGCCTCCCAAAGTGCTGGGATTACAGGTGTGAGCCACTGTGCCCGGCCTTATTTATTTATTATTATTTATTTTGAGATGAAGTCTTGCTCTGTAGCCCAGGCTGAAGTGCAGTAGTGCAATCTCGGCTCACTGCAACCTCCCCCTCTTGGGTTCAATCAATTCTCCTGCCTCAGCTTCCCAAGTACCTGGGATTACAAGCATGCACCACCATGCCCAGCTAACTTTTTGTGTAGAGACAGGGTTTCACCATGTTGGTCAGTCTGGTCTCGAACTCCTGACCTCAAGTGATCTACCCGCCTCGGCCTCCCAAAGTCCTGGGATTACAGGCATGAGCCACTGTGCCTGATCTGTGTGTCTCCTTTTGATAAATGTCTATTCAGATCTTTTGCCTATTTAAAAACTGGATTGGCCGGGCACAGTGGCTCACCAAAGATCTGAATAGACATTTATCAAAAGGAGACATACAGGTCAGGGGCAGTGGCTCATGCCTGTAATCCCAGGACTTTGGGAGGCCGAGGGGGGTGGATCACCTGATGTCAGGAGTTTGAGACCAGCCTGACCAACATGGTGAAACCCCGTCTCTATTGAAAATACAAAAATTAACTAGGCATGGTGGTGTATGCCTGTAATCCCAGCTACTTGGGAGGCTGAGGTAGAAGAATTGCTTGAACATGAGAGGCAGAGTTTGCAGTGAGCCGAGATCGTGCCACTGCACTCCAGCCTGAGCGACAGAGCAAGACTCCATCTCTAAAAAAAAAAAACCTAAAAGAGTATAATTGGATTATTTATAACACAAAGGATAAATGCTTGAGGGTATGGATGCCTCACTTCCCCGATGTGATTATTACACATTGTATGGCTGTATCAAAATATCCCATATGCCCTATAAACATATATACCTACTATATACCCTCAAAAATTAAAAATAAATTTTTATAAGTAAATTTTAAAAATTGTCAAAAAATCTGACTTCTAAGAGTTGTTGCATGGATTGAATGAGAGAACAATAAGTCAAAGTGCTTAGGTGCCTACTAAAGAGAGAGCCAGGAGGAAGGCTTTGTCATCTCTAAAACAGGATAGGGCAGACGGAATTACGACATGAGTCCTGAAGAGCCATCCCCTTGCCTTTTCTGATATACTTAGAGCTCTCCTCTCTTTCAAGCCATGTATGCCTGACCCTTCCTCATTTCCTCACGTGGCTTTGTCCCTCCTCTAGCTTTGCTCTTGGGAAAGGAGCTTGTGCTTCTGTTTTTTAATCTGGTTTCTTCATCTGGAATGACCTTCCCGCCACCCTCAGACAAACAGCTTTGTGCTCTGGCTGCAGTCTGTGGAGAGGTGCTGATAAGGAAGAGGGCTTCCTGGATCCCTCTGGTTCACTGTAGCCTCACTTCAATGTGGTGCAGTGCAATGTCAAGAGCAGCGTCAAAGGCTCTGTTGTGTCTCCCCCACCAACCCCATTCTAGCCTCAGAACATTAGGATTGCTCACACACACTCTGGCTGATGTTGACTGCATCGCCTGCCTTCCATTTGAGGTTTTTGTTTTGTTTTTCTGAGACAGGGTCTTGCTCTGTCCCCTAGGCTGGAGTGCAGTGGCACGATCTTGGCTCACTGCAGCCTCCACCTCCCAGGTTCAAGCGATTCTCATGCCTCGGCCTCCCAAGTAGCTGGGATTACAGGCACAGCCACCACACCCAGCTAATTTTTGTATTTTTAGCAGAGATGGGGTTTCACCATGTTGGCCAGGCTGGTCTCGAACTCCTGGCCTCAAGTGATCTGCCCACCTCGGCCTCCCAAAGTGCTGGGATTACAGGCGTGAGCCACTGCACCCAGCCCCATTTAAGATTTTTGAAGGATCCAAGCTGTAACTGTTTCTGCCCATCCCATCCCCACTCTCAGCCTCCACTACCAAGCTCTACTGACTTTCAGGGTCCTGTGTGCTTGAAACCAATTATTAGAAACAATTGGCTCTGTCAGTATGCTTGTCAGCCAATTGTTAGAAACAACACAGCACAGAAAAATAACCAGTGTAAAATAAGTGCAAATAAAATAAATATAGAAAGAATATTCTGTGCTCTTGGTTTTTTTTTTTTGTTTTTTTTTTGTTTGTTTTTTTTTTTTTTTGAGACAGTGTCTTGCTCTGTCGCCCAGCCTGGAGTGCAGTGGTGCATCTTGGCTCACAGCAAGCTCCGCCTCCCGGGTTCATGCCATTCTCCTGCCTCAGCCTCCCGAGTGGCAGGGACTACAGGCGCCTGCCACCACGCCCGGCTAATTTTTTGTATTTTTTAGTAGAGACGGGGTTTCACCGTGTTAGCCAGGATGGTCTCAATCTCCTGACCTCATGATCCGCCCGCCTCAGCCTCCCAAAGTGCTGGGATTACAGGCATGAGCCACCACGCCCGGCCTCTCTTGTATTAGTTCTAACAACTATTCATTTGATCATTTTGGATTTCTAGGCCGACAATCAGGTAATTGATAATAATTCTCTCATCCACTTTAGTATTTTGACTTTTATTCCATCATCTAATTGCATTAACTCGCACTTCTAGAACAACATTAAATAACAGAGATGGTGAGAATCCTTGTCTAGCTCCTGACTTTAATGGGGATATTAATAATAATATTGATTGGGCCGGCGCAGTGGCTCATGCTTGTAATCCCAGCACTTTGGGAGGCTGAGGCGGGTAGATCACCTGAGGTCAGAAGTTCGAGAACAACCTGGCCAACATGGTGAAACCCCCATCTCTATAAAAATACAAAAATTAGCCAGGCGTGGTGGCGGGCACCTGTAATTCCAGCTACTGGGGAGGCTGAGTGGGGAGAATCACTTGAACCCGGGAGACGGAAGTTGCAGTGAGCTGACATCACACCATTGCACTCCAGCCTGGGCAACAGAGAGAGACTTCCTCTCAAAAAAAAAGGGAGAGAATTAGGGCCTTGCATTGGCCTAAGGGAATGTTGTGACCGGTTTGATCTATCCAGACCATTCAAACATCCTCCATATCAGCAATAAGGCTGTTCTGCTTTCTTATCTCATTTGTGTATTCACTGGAGTAGCACTTTTAATCTCCTTCAAGAACTTTTCCCTTGCATTTACAACTTAGCTAACTAACTTTCAGCCTGTGCCAGCTTTCGACATGCCTTCCTAAGTAAGCTTAATTATTTCTAGCTTTTGAGAATGAGAGATGTGTGACTCTTTCTTTCATTTGAACACTTAGAGGCCACTGTAGGGTTCCAACTGGCCTAATTTTAGTATTTTTGTGTCTCAGGAAATGAGGAGGTTGCAGTAGAGAGAGAGAGACAGGGGAACACCCAGTCCATGCAGTAGTCAGAACACACACAACATTTATAGATTAAATTCACCATCTTGTATGGGCATGGTTTGTGGCACCCCGAAACAATTACAGTTGTAACATCAAAGATCAGAGATCAACATAATAGATATAATAATAATGAAAAAGTTTGAAATTTTGCAAAAATTACTAAAATATGACAAAGAAACACGAAATGAGCAGATGCTGTTGGAAAAATGGCCTGATAGACTTGCTAAATATAGAGTTACCACAAACCTTCAATTTGTAAAAATGCAGTGTTTGGCTGGGCACAATGGCTCATGCCTGTAATCCCAGCATTTTGGGAAGCTGAGGCAGGCGAATCACTTGAGGCCAAGAGTTCGAGATCAGACTGGGCAAAATGGCAAAAAACCGTATCTACTAAAAATACAAAAAATTAGTGGGATGTGGTGGTACACACCTGTAATCTCAGCTACTCAGGAGGCTGAGGCAGAAGAATCACTTGAACCTGGGAAGTGGAGGCTGCAGTGAGCCAAGATCACTCCACTGCACTCCAGCCTGAGCAACAGAGCGAGACTCTGTCTCAAAAAATAAAAAAATAAAATAAAGAAGACGTCCAAGCACAGGGGGCCCCATTTTATAACAAAACCAGTCCCTGCTTATCTGTGGTTTCACTTTCTGCAGTTTCAGTTACCTGGGGTCTGAAAAATAAAAATTTTTTTAATGAAGTATTTGCAAAGCCTGATGAAGCAGAGCAATAAAATGAGATATGCCTGAGTTTTACATTTTGTTTTTCCTTTTTAATGTTTTTAATTTTAATTTTTTGATTGTTTTAATTTAAAAAAATATTTTTTGAGACAGAGTCTTGCTCTGTTGCCCAGGTTGGAGTGCAGGGTACCATCTTAGGTCACTGCAGCTTTCACCTCCCAGGCTCAAGTGAGTCTCCTGCCTCAGTCTCACAGTAGCTGGGATTACAGGCATGCGCCACCACACCTGGCTAATTTTTGTATTTTTAGTAGAGATGGGGTTTCACCATGTTGGCCAGGCTGATCCCAAGCTCCTGACCTCAGGTGATCCGCCTGCCTCAGCCTCCCAAACTGCTAGGATTACAGGCGTGAACCACTGTGCCCAACCTTAATTTTTAATTATACTTTTCTATTTCACAATCTAATCCCAAGATGTGCCTGTGTTTTTTAAGGTGTTCTACATCTACATTTATAAATGAGACTGGTCCATAGTTTTCCTGCTGTATGATGTAAAATTTTGGCTTTATGAAACACTGGGATGTTTATCTATCCTTTGGAATATGAGTATGATTGATTACCTGAATGTTTGAAAGAAGTTGCTCGTTAACCTATCTAGTTTTAGCTTAGGTCCTTAAGCATATCTTTTGACAGCTTTTATCCATGATTATTTATCTGTTTAGATTTTGAGTCCCAATTGGTAATTTTATATTTCCTCAAATATTATCTATTTCATTCAGATTTTATATTGTATTAGTATTGGGTTGGGCAAGGTATTCCCTTGTAATTCTCATTTCCTCTATACTGATGGCTATAAACCCTTTCTCACTCCTGATGTGTATATTTATGCCATTTCTTTTTTAGTTTGTTTTGTTAGCTAGTGGTTCATCAAATTTGTTGCTTGCTTCTTGCCAAATAACCAGATCTTAGAGTTATTCATCAACTATATTGTCTTAAATTTTTTTTTTTTTTTTTTTTTGAGACGGGATTTCCCTCTTGTCACCTAGGCTGGAGTGCAATGGCGCAATCTCGGCTCACTGCAACCTCCACCTCCCAGGTTCAAGTGATTCTCCTGCCTCAGCCTCCCAAGTAGCTGGGATTACAGGTGCCTGCCACCATGCCTGGCTAATTTTTATATTTTTAGTAGAGACAGGGTTTCACCATGTTGGCCAGACTGGTCTCGAACTCCTGACCTCATGATCCGCCCACCTCGGTCTCCCAAAGTGCTGGGATTACAGGCGTGAGCCACCGCGCCTGGCCCCCAAAATTTTTTTTTTAGAGACAGAGTCTTTCCCTGTCGCCCAGGCTGGAGTGCAGTGGTGTGATCATAGCTGACTATAATCTCCAGTTCCTGGGCTCAAGTGACCCTCCTGCCTCAGCCTCTGAGCAGCTGGAACTACAGGCATGCACCACCATGCCTGGCTAATTTTGTTGTTGTTGTTGTAGAGACAAGGTCTTGCTATGTTACCTGGGCCAGTCTTGAACTCCTGGCCTCAAATGATCCTCCTCCCTCGGCCTCCCAAAGCACTGGCATTACAGGCATGAGCCACCACACCTGGCCAATTATATTGTTTTTCTGGTTTTGAAATAATTCAGTTTGCTTTTATCCTTAATTTTTTCCTTTTGCTTTCTTAGGTTTTGCCTTACTGTGACATTTTCCCCTTTTAATTTCCTGCATTGTCTACTTTGTTAATGAACTTTTATTCTCACTAAGCAATAACAGTGTTTACAGCCATGCATTTTCTTGTGAATACTACTTTGGCTGCATTTCATAAGTAGTGTTTCATGAGTTATTTTAAAAATAGTCTATAGTTCTGTTTTTAAGCTTTGTATTGAAGTATGATACACATACAGAAAAGCAAACATATCAAAATACGTTCAGTTTGGTGAATATTCACAAATTCACCCATATTGAGAAACAGAACATTGCCAGTACCAATGATATAATTTGCAGGGCCTAGTGCAAAATGAAAATGCTCAGCCCTTTGGTCAAATATTATTAACAACTTTCAGTGGGGCGCAGTGGCTCACTCCTGTAATCCCAGAACTTTGGGAGGCCAAGGCGGGTGGATCACCCGAGGTCAGGAGTTCGAGACCAGCCTGGCCAACATGGTGAAACCCCATCTCTACTAAAAATACAAAAATTAGCCGGGCATGGTGGCACATGCCTGTAATCCCAGCTACTTGGGAGGCTGAGGCAAGAGAATCACTTGAACCCGGGAGGCGGAGGTTGCAGTGAGCCAAGATCACTCCATTGCACTCCAGCCTGAGCAATAGAATGAGACTCCATCTCAAAAAATAATAATAATAATAATTTTGAAATGGTGACAGCAGAGTGTTAGCCAAATGCTGAGCCTAAGTGCAGGGCTCATGCTCATGTGCTTGTGCACATGCTCATGAAGCTGGTTGGCCCTGGCAACTCACCCTTGGGCTTCCTTCTACTCCCTAACTCGGCCTCCCTACCAAGTGTAACCACTACCTGACTTCAAATGGCAGAGAATTGTTAGTCTGTATGCTTGTGTCTAGTTTCTTTTGCTTAGCATTATGTTTGTGAGGATCATTCATACTTCTATGTGTAATTGAAGAGCATACATTCTCATTGTTATATAGTTTAAAATAGTCCAGCCAGTCGCAGTGGCTCACCCCTGTAATCCCAGCAATTTGGGAGGCTGAGGCGGGCAGACTGCTTAAGGTCAGGAGTTTGAGAGCAGCCTGGCCAACATGATGAAACCCCATCTCTACTAAAAATACAAAACTTAGCCTGGCATGGTGGCACACACCTGTAGTCTCAGCTAGTTGGGAGGCTGAGACACAAGAATTGCTTGAGCCCGGGAGGCGGAGGGTGCAGTGAGCTGAGATCACACCATTGCACGCCACCCTGGGCAACAGGGCAAGACTCCATCTCAAAAAAAAAACAAAAGTCTGTAATTCAGTTTTGGTTTGTCACTGATTAAAGAGTTGTTTAGAACTTAAAAATTTCTCCAAGAGGTTGACTTCCTCAGGCTAAGGACCAACTTCCTAGTTTCAGGGGTGGAGCTAGAAACAGATTGGTTTTCTTTGAATGAGTGGGTCTTTACTCATAGAATAACAGTATGGGTAAGAAACTAGCAAGCTTTATTTTCTCCTCCTGGTCTTCTGATACTCAATGAGGAAGAGAAGAGCCAGTGAGGGTAGTTAAGGATAACAGGTTTTTCCTCTCCAGGCAAAGTATAATAGCACACACTATGGAGATAGGGGCTGAAGTTGTTTTGTCACCTGTGAGTTCTCAAGGAAACTGGGAAGAAATTGGCTCCTTCTTTATCAAGTCAAGGGAGGCACAGCGCTTCTTTCATGGATCTGAACAGGGGCAAGGTCCTTGTGCATGTCCACTACCTCGCTGTCCTGGAGAAGTGGCCAGTGGGTCCTTTCTGTTTATGGGTACAGCTGGGTGGAGTCCTGACAGTGAGAATAGTTGGATATTCAGAGGATAAAGATTAGTAACCCAAACAAGAAGTCCACCCATCCTTAAAGAAAACATTGCTGCAGAGTGAGACTCCGTCTCAAAAAAAAAAAAAATGTTGCTAAAAACGAATCCTACTTTTCCACTTCAAACCTAACATTGGAGCCTAAATTCAAACTACTTTATTGTAATCAACTAAATGAGCGTTATATTTAAGAACTGTAATTCGACTTTGATGACCAACGATAGAAAATCTTTTTCAAAGTGTTATTTGCTTGAGGTGGAAGCCTTGTCATTTTGTTTGTTTCTTTAAAATAAATAATAATTTTGTTTACTCAAAAACAGATCAGGCCAGGCACAGTGGCTTACGCCTGTAATCCCAACACTTTGGAAGGCTAAGGTAGGAGGATCATTTGGGCCCAGGAGTTCGAGACCAGCCTGAGCAACATGGTGAGAACTTGTCTCTAAAAAAATTTTTTTAATTAGCCTGGCATGGTGGCATGAACCTGTGGTCCCAGCTATTCAGGAGACTGGGGGAAGATCACTTGAGCCCAGGAGGTGGAGGCTGCAGTGAGCCGGGTTTGTGCCACTGCACTTCAGCCTGGGTGACAGAGTGAGACCCTGTGTCAAAAAAATAAAAATAAAAAATAAAATAGATCATAAAAAGCTTATAACACAGAATTCAAAAGGCATAAAAAAGAATAGAGTGAAAAGTAAGTCTCCCTCTCACTCCTAGCTCCCACCCATTCCCCAGAGGCAACTCCAGGTTTCTTGTATATCCTATCAGAAATAATCTATGTAAATATATGTAATTTTTCAAATGTTTTTATAAGAAAGTATAGCATATTATGCATACTGTTCTGCTCCCTTATTTTTCACTTAATATTTATTGGAGATTGTTTCATATTAATGCATATAGAACTTCCTCATTCTTTTTTTTTTTTTTGAGTTGGAGTCTCGCTCTGTCACCAGACTGGAGTGCAGTGGTGCGATTTCGGCTCACTGCAAACTCCACCTCCCGAGTAGCTGGGACTACAGGCACCCACCACGACGCCCAACTAATTTTTTGTGTTTTTAGTAGAGACGGGGTTTCACCATGTTAGCCAGGATGGAAACTGCCTCATTCTTTTGAAAGGCTGCATAATATTCATAGTTTGGATGATGAGCCATACTTTTTTTGAAAATGTTTTTCTTTTCTTAACAGCTTTTTTAAAGGTAAATTTACATACCATAAAATTCACCTACTTTAAGTATACAGTTCAGTGATTTGTAGTGAATTCATAGAGTTATGCAGCCATCACCACAATCAAGTTTTAGAACACTGCTCTCACCCCAGTTTTCTTCTTCCCATAATTTATCTTTTAATCATTTAATCAAACTGTTTTTCCTTTCCAGTAATTTGTTTTAACCTTTCCTGAGGTTGTGATTCTTTGTTTTGTAAACTGGGTAGGTTTTGGAGTGGTAGAGATGTGTCAGGAGCGCACCTCGAACCTCATACAGTGCTGATCTTCTCTATTAAACAGTAACTATTGTTCTTTTCATTCAGTTGAAAAAATTGCTGTGAATTTACAGATTGTGGTACAGCACATCCTGAACATTCTGCCAGGGAGCTGCTTGCTCTCCCTCCTTCTTTCGCTCTGCATACTATGATAATCAAAATAAGCAGAGTTTTAAAGATGATAGACAGGTTGGAGAAGATGGACGAGCATCTATCTGCTCTGTCCTTCCAGAAGATGGCTGATTGTGATAAGCATTAGCTAAGTTACAATGGCTACAGACTGCCCTGGGAGAAGTGAGAAGCAGAGGAAAGTGACCTCCCCAAATTTGCTAGTACCCCATCTTGGACAGGCGCTTACCCTTCATTTAGCAGATTATCCCCAAGGCTAATGAGGGAGTATGTGTGACTCCTTCTACCATAGCCCATGGCTATACATACCTGCAATGGAACAGGGGGCACCAGGAGATATACCTGCAATGGAACAGGGGGCACCAGGAGACATACCTGCAATGGAACAGGGGGCACCAGGAGACATACCTGCAGTGGAACAGGGGGCACCAGGAGACATACCTGCAGAAGAATAGGTGGCAGCAGTGCCATCACATGTTCTAGAATGTGAAAGTATGTTCAGATCGTCCATTGCTGTGGTTTTTGCATTTCTTTGAATGGGCTGTCAGTTCTACTCATTATTTTTTTGCCTGATATAAGGTTGTCCATAGTTAGTACTCCAGAACAGGAAATATCACACTAAAATATACAGGGTAAGTAAAAATTATTTTCTCTGATATTGTTCTTCCAAAATTAGTACATTTTTTGTTTTTCTCAGGCCTTTTTTTCTCCTCAGTTCTAATATCACAGCTATGTACCTACCTGTTAGGGACATAACTATAGCTGCATGGTGTTGTGTACCTGTAGTTCTTCCCTACTGTTAATCTACAGTCTTATTTATGTTTCATTTTCTTCTTTCTTTTTACTTATTTATTTATTTGAGATGGAGTCTCACATTGTTGCCTAGGCTGGAATGCAGTGGCGTGATCTGGGCTCCCTGAAACCTCCGCCTCCCAGGTTCAAGTGATTCTCCTGCCTCAGCCTCCGGAGTAGCTGGAATTACAGGCACCTGCCACCACGCCCCGCTAATTTTTTGTATTTTTAGTAGAGACGGGGTTTCACCATGTTGGCCAGGCTGGTCTCGAACTCCTGACCTTGTGATCCACCCATCTTAGCCTTCCCAAGTGCTGGGATTACAGGTGTGAGCCACTGCACCTGGCCCCTTTATTTTTATTTTTTAAAAGTATGGAAGGCTTCATGAATGTGCATGTCATCCTTACACAGGCGCCATGCTAATCTCTATATCATTCCAATTTTTACTATATGTGCTGCTGCAGTGAGCACAAATTTTTACCTTCCAAATGAGTAATTCTCCAATCAAAATTTAAGTAGATGAATCCTGTTCTCTTCTATCTCAACAGGAAAGAGAGGAGAACAAATTGCTGATCAAAACAGGGCCCTAGGGGAAAATGTAGGAAGGGCTTACATGCTTTCTCTGGTCCTGGCTCCTAGCAGTTATATGAGACACACCCAGGTTGTTCAGGAGAAAAATGTATCTGCACAAGGAAGTCACTGCCTGGTCAACCCGAGTTCTCCCTGAGGTGGTGCTCCCCTCCTGCTGGGAAGGACTCTTGTGACTCAACTTGCAGAGAGGAGATGACTGTCTAGCCAACACATCTATGTGCTCAGATATTTAAATTTAGGGGCCAGAAAGAAGAGGAGCCAGGGGAAATCTCTGTAGAAGGTTGAAATGTCAATGGGCCATTGGATACAGACGCACTTGCTAGAGCTGTCATGTGAAGGGAGTCCTCAGGGTGTCTTTCCATGAACTCATCTCTGAGAAGAGCCTGACCACTGTTTCCCAGGGGCCTGCATGTCTGTGATGTGACTTTTCTGAAGATTCCCTTTCTCTTGAAGGAGATCAAACTCTAACACCTGTGAAAGCATGGGTGCGTGGAGAGCCAGAACAGAGACTGGATTTCCCCTTCAGAAGGGCTTCCTTGTCCCTGGGCCAGCCTGGACTAGGCCAGCGACCCTGAACTCTCAAGGCTAGGATGGCTGTGCCCTAGTTTCCTATTGCTGTTGCAAAAAATTACCACACATTTGTGGTTTAAAACAACAAAAAATTATTACAGTTCTGGAGGTCCGAAATCAGAAATGAGTTGCACTGGATTAAAGTCAAGGTGTTAGCTGAGCATAGGAGCACACCCCTGAAGTCCTAGCTACTTGGGAAGCTGAGGCAGGAGGATCGCTGGAGCCCAGGAGTTGGAGTCCAGCCTAGGCAACATACTGACATGCCCCATCTCTTTAAAAAAAAAAAAAGAGTCAAGGTGTTGGTTCCTTCTGGAGGCTCTGAGGGGAGGATCTGTTTCCTTGACTTTTTCAGCTCCTAGTGGCCTCCTCTATTCCTTAGCTTGTGGCCCCTTCCTCTGTCTTCAAAGCACATCACTCCAACCTCTGCTGTGTCGCTGAACAATTGTCTCCTTGTCTCCTACTGCCTCCTTCTTATACAGCCATCATGATTACATTGGGCCCACCCAGATGATTCAGAATAGTCTCCCCATCTCAAGAACCTTAATCAACATCTGCAAAGTCCCTTTTGCCATATAAAATAAAATTCAGCTGGGTGCAGTGGCTCATGCCTGTAATCCCAGCACTTTGGGAGGCTGAGATGGGAGGATTCCTTGAAGACCAGGAGCTCAAGACCAGCCTGGGCAACGTAGTGAGACCCTGTCTCTACGAAAGGTTTTTCAAAAAATTAGCTGGAGGCTGGACACGGTGGCTTACGCCTGTAATCCCAGCACTTTGGGAGGCTGAGGCAGGTGGATCGGCCAGGAGTTTGAGACCAGCCTGGCAAACATGGCAAAAACCCATCTCTATGAAAAATACAAAAATTAGTCAGATGTGGTGGCATGTGCCTGTAGTCCCAGCTACTCCAGAGGCTGAGGCAGGAGAACCACTTGAACCTGGGAGGTGGAGTTTGCAGTGAGCTGAGATCATGCCACTGCACTACAGCCTGGGCAACAGAGCAAGACTGTCTCAAAAACAAACAAAAAAACAAACAAACAAAAAATTAACTGGGCATGTTAGTGTGCACCTATAGTCCCAGCTACTTAGGTGGCTGAGCCAGAGGATTGCTTGAGCCCGGGAGGTCAAGGCTGCAGTGATCTATGATCAAGCCACTGCACTTCAGCCTGGGTTATAGAGCAAGAATACACTGTCTCTAATCAAAAATAAAAATAAAATAAGATTCACAGCTTCTG
The DNA here is from genome assembly GCF_028885655.2 of Pongo abelii. Classification (NCBI taxonomy): domain Eukaryota; kingdom Metazoa; phylum Chordata; class Mammalia; order Primates; family Hominidae; genus Pongo; species Pongo abelii. Next base: position 67,762,784 of record NC_071994.2, read on the forward strand.
GGGATTAGAATATGGACATATTTGGTGGGGGCATTATTTAGCCTACTACACCTTGCACCCAAGAGCAACCTACCCAGCAGCTTCCCACACAGTGCTGAGGTCTGGAAGAGCCTGGGGCAGTACAACTTTTCCCATGATTTATCTAAACAGCTCTCCATTAGGCTGTTTTCAAACTTTTGCTATTATGAGCAATGCTGCTCATATATCCTTAGGATACAGTATTAGAAGAAGAATTGCCAAATTAAAGGATATATGCACTTTAAATCTATTTTTGGCCGGGTGCAGTGGCTCACATCTATAATCCCAGCACTTTGGGAGACCGAGGTGGGAGGATCAATTGAGCCCAGCAGGTTTTGAGACCAGCTTGCCAACATGGTGAAACGCCATCTCTACCAAACATACAACAACAACAAAAAAAAATTAGCAGAGCTTGGTGGCATGTGCCAGTAGTCCCAGCTACTCAGGAGGCTGAGATGATAGGATGGTTTGAGCGCAGGAGGCAGAGGTTGCAGTGAGCCCAGATCACGCCATTACGCAGCAGCCTGGGAGGCAGAGCCTGACCCTGTCTCAGACAAAACAATCATTTTCCTGGTCAGGCATGGTGGCTCAAACCTGTGATCCCAGCATTTTGGGAAGCTGAGGCAGGAGGATGGCTTGAGCCCAGGAGATCGAGACCAAATACAAAAATTAGCTTGGTGTGATGGCAAATGCCTGTAATCCCATCTATTTGGGAGGCTGAGGCAGGAGAATCGCTTGAACCTGGGAAGTGGAGGTTGCAGTGAGTGGGGATTGCGCCACTGCACTCCAGCCTGGGCAACAGAGCGAGATTCCGTCTCAAAAAAAAAAAAAAAGAAAATTTAAAAATTAGCTGGGTGTGGTTGTTTGTGCCTATAGTCCCAGCCACTCAGGAGGATGAGGTGGGGAAATCACTTGAACTTGGGAGGTTGAGGCTGCAGGGAGCCATGATCGCACCACTGCACTCCAACCTGGACAATAAACTGTCTCAAAAAAACAAAACAAAACAAAACAAAAATCTATTTTCCTGCATCTTTGCCAAAAACATTATCAACTTTGTTGATATTTACCAATTTTATAGGTGAAAAATGGGATTTCATATAAGTTTTTTCTTTTTTTTTTTTTTTTTGAGATGGAGTCTCTCTCTCTGTCACCCAGGCTGGAGTGCAGTGGCACGATCTCGGCTCACTGCAAGCTCCACCTCCCAGGTTCACGCCATTCTCCTGCCTCAGACTCCCGAGTAGCTGGGACTACAGGCACCCGCCACCAGGCCCAGCTAATTTTTTTGTATTTTTAGTAGAGACAGAGTTTCACCGTGTTAGCCAGGATGGTCTTGATCTCCTGACCTTGTGATCTGCCCGCCTTGGCCTCCCAAAGTGCTGGGATTACAGGCGTGAGCCACTGCACCCAGCCCAGTATAGGTTTTTTAAACTTTTCAAAACTTTTTGAAATAATTTTGGTATAGTTTTAATTATCAATTTATCTTATTATAAATGAGGTTATGCATTTTTTGATATGTTTAAACTGCCATTTCTGTATCTTTCCTGTGATTTATTGGTCCCTCATGCAACACTGTGTATCTGAAGACATAGTCAACAGTGGCAGGCCAGGCGTGGTGGCTCACGCCTGTAATCCCAACACTTTGAGAGGCCAAGGTGGGCAGATCACTTGAGGCCAGGAGTTTGAGACCAGTCTGGCCAACACGGCAAAACCTCGTCTCTACTAAAAATACAAAAATTAGCCGGGCATGGTGGCGCACGCCTGTAGTTCCAGCTACTCGGGAGGTTGAGGCATAAGAATCACTTGAACCCAGGAGGCAAAGGTTGCAGTGAGCAGAGATTGCACCACTGCACCCCAGCCTGTCTCAAATAAAAATAAAAATTAACAGTGGCAATCAGGCAAAAAAGTAGTGTCATAGGATTAAAGTAAAATAAAATAAAACAAATGAAAAAAAGCTCCTCTGAAGGGAGAATTCAGGGGCAGGAGAAGAGAGGAGTCACGGTAGGAATAAAAGACCCCTTGCTACCAGGCTGGATTTCAATAACTCTGAGTCCTGTGGAGTTTTGCTGGGATAAACATAGCCACAGTTTAGCAAGTCTGGAGGCCAGGAGAGGTGATCAAGGCAGAGTCAATCCTCAAGAACAATGTCAGAGCCCACTTATTAGACTTGGGTCCAAGGGAAGGGCAGCAATGGGGCTTCTATCCCAAGTTCTTGGACAAGAATTTGGCATTTATCCCATAAGTTTGGCATTTATTCCAAAATTTCTTGTCCAAGAACTTGGGATAGAATCTATTGACAGACAGCCTATTGTCTCCAGTCGTGGTTGACACTGGAGCCCTGGACAGGGCTCTGCCTGTGGATGAGCAAGTGACTTTCCCTGTGGGGATGAAGGAAGGTGACCCTGTAGACCTTCTCCTAAGACTGTAGAAGGCATGCAGAATGGCAAATACTACAGCAGCCTGGCCTCGCCTTAGGACTGGGTTTAAGAGTGTGGAATGGGCCAGGTGCAGTGGCTCATGCCTGTAATCCCAGCACTTTGGGAGCCTGAGGCAGGTGGTGATCCAGGAGTTCAAGATCCAGGAGTTCAAGACCAGCCTGGCCAACATGGTGAAGCCCCATCTCTACGAATAATACAAAAATTAGCCAGGCGTGGTGGCACATGTCTGTATTCCCAGCTACTCAGGAGGCTGAGGCAGGAGAATTGCTAGAACCTGGGAGGCGGATATTACAGTGAGCCGAGATTGCGCCACTGCACTTCCAGCCTGGGCAACACAGCGATACTCCATCTCAGAAACAAAACAAAGTGTGGAATGTTGCTAGGAATGAGTGGCTGGGGCCAGAGACTCCTTAGGCCTGGCAGAGATTTGCCCTGGAAGTGCCTGTGTGAGAATGATTAGTTCTCAGCACCTTCTTGTCACAGGATTGCAACTGGCGTCTCAGGAAGCCAAATATGAGCTACTCCTGGAAGTATCATCTTGGTCAACACTGGCTATAAAACCAAAAGTGGCTGCTAGATTGTGCAAGGAGACAAAACTAGTCTGGTGAGAGCATTTCCTCTTTAGTGACGTCCCAATGACCTGAGGCTGTCAGGGTTCTTCTCATCACTTGCCTTCTTTTGACTGCCCCTATCAAGGCACAGCTGGCTCATTTGTCCCAGAAGGAAATGGTGAAGCAAGCAGATGGATTGCTCCCTGAACCTCCACAGCGCCTCCTGCTGGTGGTCGACCCCGAGGCCCACCATCCTGCCTTTAATTCATTAACCAGCTGCTTTCTTTTTGAAATACCCAAAGGTTCCACCAGCTTTCCAACAGTGAAGCCCACCTTTGTAGAAAAAAAAGAAGCGCTCCCACTTTTTCTGTTGCCCTTGCTTTTTCGGTTAAAAGAACATGAAGCGATTTCAGGATATTAGAAAAGCCCTAAGGCAGTGAGGAAACTTGCCTAATCAGTTCTAGCTGAATAAAACATCAGGTGTGTGTGGGAGCTGCCCTCAAGTGGGACCTACTGCGCTCCCAGGCCCCTCATCAGCACAAAAGCCCTGTCACTGGCTTGGAGTGAAGGTTTCCTATTTAAAAAGATACGCCAAACCCCTTGAGGCAGCAGAGATTTTTACGGCTTTGGGTTTTCTTTAGAATTTGCAGAATTTGTGTGAAGGGCACTGGCACTGAGTCTACACCCAGATTACAGCTGTTTCCCACATCTCTTTCCTAGGCTGGGGGGCTTTGGGGCAGATGAGTGATTAGGCTTGCGGGGGGCTTTTGTGTGCTGTGACCTGTGTGTGCCAGGGAACCCCTGCAGCAGTGAGGCAAAGTGGGAAGAAATCTGGAATTGACATTAGAGCTGGAATCTCATTTTCTTTCATCTTGTAAACCAAAACACGACCATGGCGGATCTCAATTGATTCGAGGTTTATTTTGCCAAGGCTGAGGACGTGCCTGGGAAAAAGAAACCCAAGTCACAATAGGATCTGTGACCCGTGTTTTTCCAAAGAGGATTTGGGGAACTTCAATATTTCAAGAGGTGTAAACCAAAAAGTATCTGAGATAGGTAACAATTAATTTAGAAATTTATGTTGCCAACGTTAAGGACGTGCACTTGGGAGACAGGTCTGTGCCTTTCTCCCAAGATGGTTTTGAGGGCTTCAATATTTAAAAGTGGGAAAAGCAGTCTGGACGGGAAAGATGGAGGGTATGGTCACATGACTGAATCCACATGTTGCAAGAGAAAAGGAGCAGGTAGGGGAATAGTCAATTATATATTCATCTTTGTAGAAGCTAAGGTGAACATAGAGTATCTCTGTGGAGATACTTAACTTTTTGTCTGTAGCTACCTGCTTAGGAACAAAAGGAAAAGTAGCTTCTTGGATAATTCAGCTTTCAGCTTAATATTTTTCTTTTGGCATAGTGAAATTAGGGTTCCAAGTTTTATTTTCCTTTCACAGAGGAAAGGGCAAGCAGGAGGGGAAGGAAAAAAAAAAAAAAAGGAGGGTGGGTAGGCAATGAGGCAAGTGGTTACATTCTTGTGAGGCTCTGGTTAGAGTTCAGTGAGTCTATGTTTTACATGTAAAAAGAAAGGGGTAGAGGAAAAGTCAATTATGCATTAGTCTCATGCTCGGTCAATCCACATTTTTTATAAGATAAGGTGAGCTTGTGAAATTACAGCTGTTTGGGAACAAAAGAAAGGCCGTATTTTTGTTTTATTTTTGCTTTTTTGTTTGCATGACTCAGTTCCCAAGCTTTGGCATAGTGAATTTGAGGTCCCAAGATTCTATTTTTCTTTCACAGCCTGAATGCAGAAAAGTGAGCAGAAAAAGCTTTTGCCAGGCAATTTTAACTATTCATGCAATTATCCTGAATTTTGAGCATTCTTCATTCTCAGCAAGATTTTCTGTCCTTGCAGTTTAGCCGTGCTCTAGAAGCAAGACGAAACTCCTGTGGAGAATTGAGGAATCTCTCTGTACATCTCAAGACACGTGAGTTTGGAACTGGAGGGAACAGCTAGAGGTGCCCTGCTACTCTGCAAGACCTCCAGGAGTTACCGGGAAATTTAAATCCCCAGCTGTCTTAAAGGAGCCCATAATCTAACAAGAGATAATATATTCCCAAAACACAGGTCACACATCTGCAGCAAAAACAGAAGGGCTAATAGAAGTGCATGCCTCAGCAGGACAGGCTACATAATCTGTGGGGCTCCGGACAAAAATGAAAATACGCTACCTCTTGGTCAAAAGACAGGAAAAACGTGCTTTTAAAGGTACACATAAAGCCAGACACAAAAGGACAAATATAATATGAGGTGCCTACAATAGTCAAATTTATAGAGACAGAAAATAGAATGGTGGCTGGGCACGGTGGCTCACGCCTGTAATCCTAGCACTTTGGGAGGCCAAGGCGGGCAGATCACTTGAGGTCAGGAGTTCGAGACCAGCCTGGACAACATGGCAAAACCCCGTCTCTATTAAAAATACAAAAATTAGCCGGGCATGGTGGCATGTGCCTGTAGTCCCAGCTACTTGGGAGGCTGAGACAGGAGAATCACATGAACCCAGGAGGGGAGGTTGCAGTGAGCCGAGATCATGCCACTGCATTCTAGCCTGGGTGACAGAGCGAGACCCTGTCTGAAAAAAATAAAAATAAAATAAAATAAAATGGTGGTTGTCAGGAACTGGAGTGAGGGGGGATGTGGAATTATTGTTTAATGGGTACAATTTCAGTTTGGGGAGATGAAAAAGTTCTGGAGATGGATGGTGGTGATGGTTGCACAACAATGTGAATGTACAGTTGTCCTGCGGTATTGGAGGGGGATTGGTTCTAGGATTCATCAAGGACACCAAAATCCATGGATTCTCAAGTCCCTGATAATAAATGGTATAGTATTTGCATATAACCTACGCACATCCTCCTGCATACTTTAATTCATCTCTAGATTACTTATAATACCCAATACAATGCCTACACATCATTCTTATGAATTCAACATAGTACTTGGTACCTTGCAAATTCAAGGCTTGCTTTTTGGAACTTAGTCTCTTTTTTCCTGAATATACTTTTTCTTTTTTTTGTAGAGACAGAGTCTCACTATGTTGCCCAGGCTGGCCTTGAGCTTCTGGCCTCAAGTGATCCTCCTGCCTAGGTCTCCCAAAGTGCTGGGATTACAGGTGTGAGCCACCACACCAGCCTTTTTCCTGAATATTTTTGATCCATGGTTGGCTGACTCCATGGATGTGGAACCCAGGGATGTGGAACTGATGGATACAGAGGGTTGACTAAGTACCACTGCACACTCAAAAATAGTTAAAATGGTATATTTTATGTATATTTCATTACACACATAAAATGGTAGACATAAGCTTTTTCCTTCTTTTATAGTCTTTCTCTCAACTTGTCATGGTGCTTATTTGCTACTAATGTCATTCTAAGAAAAACTACAGGACGGGCTCAGTGGCTCACACATGTAATCCCAGCACTTTGGGAGGCTGAGGCAGGTGGATCACCTGAGGTCAGGAGTTTGAGACCAGCCTGGCCAACATAGTGAAACTCTGTCTCTACAAAAATACCAAAAATTAGCCGGGCATGATGGCGGATACCTGTAATCCCACTTACTCGGGAGGCTGAGGCGGGAGAATCACTTGAACCCAGGAGGCGGAGGTTACAGTGAGCCGAGATCGCACCATTGCACTCCAGGCTGAGCAACAGAGCAAGACTCTGTCTCAAAAAAAGAAAACTACAAATTAAAAATTTTGGCATGCATTTTACCCTCCACTTTTATATTATACAATGCCAATTTTAAATGTAAATATCAGAATATTTATCTCATATTTGGAATCAATGAAATTATACAATTTGAATTTTGTGGTTCATCCCAGAAGGGTTATCTCCTGCTGGTTCAAAGGCACAACAAACACAAGCCAGGCTCAGGAAAGTTGGAAGGAGGAAGAGAGGATTCCTCCAGGCACAGAGCCTGCTGAGAAAGCCTCCAGGGCAGGGGACCTCACTGATGCCTGTGGGCAGGTGCTCTGTTGGGTCTGACATATTCCAGGTTCCCTTTCCTCCAGGTGTCTCCCCTTCCCACAGGCCTGCCACCTCAGCCTACAGCAAATGGGCTACCAGTGTCTTTAAAACTCAGAGCTGGGACACTGTCAGTAAAGGGCTGGGCAAGAGGCTTGCTCCTTTCAAGGCTCAACTAAGGCTGATTGTCCACCAGGAGCACTGTGGTGCTGCCAGCCTGGAGTGGGGATGGCCACCACCACGCCCCAACCCTCCCTGAATTGGGATCAGACTCCTGCCAAGGGTAGAAGGTGGCAGCAGTTGCAGGGTGAGGGCAAGGAGGGAGAGGCCAGGTGGGGCAGTGGTGGTGAGAGAACTTCCAGGGAGGCAGCAGCGGGTGGAGCTGTGTGTAAGCTCAGGCGCTAAGCCCCCAGCACATGCTTTGTTGATGCATGGGACTTCATTTACGAAACACACACAAAGATAGACATCAAGACCGCAGCCAGGCGCAGTGGTTCATGCCTGTAATTCCGGTACTTTGGGAGGTGGATCACTTGAGCTCAAGAGTTTGAGAACAGCTTGGTCAACATGGTGAAACCCTATCTCTACCAAAAATACAAAAATTAGCTGGGCGTGGTGGTGAGCACCTGTGGTCCCAGCTACTTGGGAGGCTGAAGTGAGAGGATAGCTGGGACCCAGGAGGAGGTTGCAGTGAGCCCTGACCACGCCACTGCACTCAAGCCTAGGTGACAGAGCGAGACCCTGTCTCAAAAATAAACAAAAATAATTTCAAGACTGCAACCATAGTCCATTAAACCCCAAATCCAGGGCCCTTCTGAGTGCAGTTTCTTGTTCAAACTGTACTGATCACATGCCCATGCACGCGTGTCCTGTCCTTCAGGCAGAAGAAGAGAGAGTATTTGGCTGGAGTATTCCCTGAAAGTGTCCTCATCCCCGAAGGAAACCTAGGTACAGAAAGTGCTTATCATGCAGGACGCTGAGGCAGCTTTTCTCCCCTTCCAACACGCTCCCTTTTCCTCTTCGACACTAGACTTCAGCTCTGCCCCTTTCTTTTTCACATCCCACTCCTCACTCGCTGCTGAGGTCTACCAATAGTTGACTAGTCTATAATCTTATCTGAACCAGGAAATACTGGACGGTAAACTCCTTGGGTTGATAAATGGAGTCCAGTCAGTTTCAGCAGAGTCCACGGTTTCCCAAGTTGCTTATCTAGCCCCAGGGCTGTCACGCGGGAAGGCAAGGAGCAAGCAAGAGACACTGTACAAAGTTAGTTTGCCCTGAAGGCCTGGGGGTGGGTAGGAGAGGAAGGAGAGATCTGGCTCTCTGGGCAGCTGTCACCTCTAGAGAATTAAGAAAGCCTCGTCTCTCCCTTAACTCTAAGTTCTTGTGAGTTCAGACTGGGGCACATTTTCTTTGCAGTGGCCTCAAGCTGTGACTGGGGCAAAGCAGGGTGGTTTTTTTGGACGGAGAGGTTTTCCTTGAGCACTGTCTGGATCAAATTCCAGAGGGTTGTGTCCCACCTGGTTCTGTTTGCTAGTGTTTACTCTTACGTCTTTTTGGGATTTTTCAACCTTGGACGTTTCCGTGTCCTGCACTGTGAAGAGACTCTATAGCAGCTTTCCTAGCAATTCTCAGCACACCAACTGCACCCTTCCCCTGGAGGAAACAGGCCACCTCGCTAGGCTCCTGAGGCCCCATTCCCAAGAAGGCAGGTCAGGGAAAACTAGCAGTGATCTTAGGCCCTTTTCTCTGGGTGCCAGAAGTCATTTTCTTTTGAGCTGAGGGATAATCAGGCTAACCAAAACAGTCCAGGTTAAGCCCTGCCCAATCCAACTGGCAAAGGTGCTGGGAGTAAAGAGAAACACCCTGGAATTTGAGCAAAGTCAGATCTAAGGGGCCATGGGAGGCTGACAGCTTGGTTTTTGGTCCTGGGAAGTACAGCAGCCTGGCTGAGCCCAGTGGGGAGGAGCTCCTGGCCAGCAGCCAGGACCAGCACTGGGAGGCTGCGCGCCACCCTGCCTGCGATTTCGCAGATTCTGGTCTTCTATCCCAGCTCGACAGCCCCTTTCTGAGCCTCTGGGCTTCTGGGGGGAGTTCTGTGTGGGTCTGTGTCTCTGTCAAGAATGAAGACTCGATCTGTGGTTGACTAGGGCTTTTGCTAATGTTATGTATCTATAAAGGGTTCTGAAGGAAAAGCTCTGCCCAACCATGAAGGGCTTCCTATTTCAAGTAAGTCACCGTCCTTTTTAGCAAGAGTTCATAGAACCTGATCAAAGATAACATTTATGTAAAATAAAACAGCACAATGTTTTCCCCTTTCTACTGTAAAGCTTGAAATGAAAAAGCCACATTTCAGCTCTCTGCAAACAAAGCTCACTGAATAACAGTGCAGGAGGGGCTGCTGCAGAACACACCTTCATCTTTTTTTTTTTTTTTGACCTTGGTGAACGCTGATTTTCCAGCATTAGAAAATGGTTTTTATACTGCTCAATTCATTAGGCAATCAGAAATCACCAAAGTTCATCTTGATAATCTCTGCCACAAATGAGCATTTGAGGAGCTAACTGTGGTGCAGTGAAAACACACTAGACTCGGAGCCAGAAAGTCTGGGTTCTCGTCTTGGTCCTGCCTCTCCATAGCTGTGAGGGCTGGTACGACAGTCAGCCTCCCTCCTGGACTCTTGGTTTCCTCATGTGAAAAACGGAGGTAGTAAATCCCATATGTCTCAGAAAATTGTTGTGAATATATAAAAATATGTGGAAAAGCACTTACTCTGTACTTGATATACAACATCCTTTCAATAGGTGTATTAGGTTACATTCCATTACATTTGCGATATTTTCTGCACCATTTCCCCCCACCCCCCCCACCAATTTGATAAATAAAATATAAAAGTAACATTTTAAAAATTGCTGTATTCAAAATTAATAATAAACTTTGGGGTAAATAAGCTTTAAAACAAAAGTACATAAGCAAAAATAAATAATTTACACCAACCCACTAACCTAATTTTCAGAGTAAAGCCATTTCCAATTACAGTACTGTTATCCCGGGCACCAGCCTGTGGTTAAACTTTGATAATTCATTATTTTTAAAAAACAGTAATAAAAACTGAATACTAAGCAAAATCTTTAACAAAACCACTGGATTTAACTTTTTAATTTTAAATAACCAAATTTTATAATTTTGTACATAATTCAATGTAATGCCAATATAATTAGCATTTCAGCTTGAAGAGCCGGTTTTTAACAGGGATGGGAAACTATAAATTATTCAAATAGTCTGCAAACCATGAGATACAAATAAAAATGGACAAGCATATAGTAGAACAAAAACCACAGACACTCTACTAACTGGGGAAATATCTGAAGGCTTTACATCCTTTATTATCCATAATGGCTTTTGGAATTATGATTGTGTGACATATAGAACCTTTGATATTTTAGATACAGCCTTTATTTTTTTTTCCATGGGAAGTTAAAAATCCATCATAAGACTCCATAAGACTTTACTAGTCTTGCATGTAGACTCTAGGAGTTTGTGATCTGATAAAAGAGTAACATGAAAATTTACTGTATTGCCCTAATTTCATACTTCCTTGTACACAATGAATCACTCTGAGAATCTATTCCAAGGGATATATACACAAAAGTGTCAAGAATAAAATGTTCTCCACTCTCGCATTAAAATGTGTACAGTGTATCAGGAATGGAAAACTTCTAATTTTCCTGGGCCCGGGCTTCATGGATTTCTGCTGCCGGAAGATGAAAGACTCCTTCTGCTTTATTGCTCCATTGTTCTGAGGATTAATCATCCAACCCTGGCGTTTCTCCTTGTTGGATTCTAGACGCTATTCTGATGGCTTCTTCCAGAGATGGCTGTTCTCCAAGCTGAAACAGGAACACACACATCAAACGCTAACAATTCAAAAGCCACAGTCAAGAAAATGCCAAAGAAATGTTATATGCCAGAAGTGAAACTTCTCTCTGTAATTCTGACACTTGGGATTGTTAAGATACTCCTGCTGACTCAATCATTAAGAGAACAAAACAATTTCCTGCAGGGGAGAATAATGCAATGCAACTTTTCTTTTTTGAATTTCGAATCCTAGGTGCAGCCAGGCCTGGTGATATGATGAGGTCTCAGCAGGGCATGGTGGCCCATGCCTGTAATCCCAACACTTTGGGAGGTGGAGGCAGGCAGATTGCTTGAGCCCAGGAGTTCGAGACCAGCCTGAGCAACATGGCAAAACCCCATCTCTACTAAAAAAAATACAAAAATTGGCTGGGCGCGGTGGCTCACACCTGTAATCTCAGCACTTCGGGAGGCCGAGCAGGCAGATCACGAGGTCAGGAGATCGAGACCATCCTGGCTAACACGGTGAAAACCCATTTCTACTAAAAAATACAAAAAAAATTAGCTGGGCGTGGTGGTGGGCGCCTGTAATCCCAGCTACTGGGGAGGCTGAGGGAGGAGAATGGCATGAACTGAGGAGGCGGAGCTTGCAGTGAGCCGCGATGGCATCACTGCACTCCAGCCTGGGTGACAGAGCGAGACTCCGTCTCAAAAAACAAAAATTAGCTGGGCATGGCAGCGTGCACCTGTACTCCCAGCCTGCCGTGCCTGGCCTGCAATTTACTTGGGATTTTGATAAAATCTTCATACAGTCCGGCCATGGTGGCTCATGACTATAATCGTAGCACTTTGGGAGGCTGAGGCAGGAGGATCACTTGAGCCCAGGAGTTCAAGACCAGCCTGGCAACATAGTGAGACCCCATCTCTATTTATTTTTACATAAATAAAAACTAAAAAAAAAAATTCATACATGCAAGAGACAAAAGATGCTTACCTCAGCCAACAAAAGAGAGCTTCTTGAGCCTTTAGCTTCTATGACCCATAAACTACATAAAACCAACAGCTGACATTTCCTGGAGTGTGTTCTAACTCTTTATCAAGTAAACACGTAAGCGGAAAAAAAATCTCCCTAAGGACAGGTAATCTGCACCTAGCCCCTAGGATTCTATTTTACTTTACGTTCTTATTCTTTTTTTGAGACAGGGTCTCGCTCTGTTGCCCAGGCTGGAGTACAGTGGTGCGATCTTGGCTCACTGCAGCCTCAACCTCCCTTGCTCAAGCGATCCTTCCACCTCAGCCACCTGAGTAGCTGGGACTACAGGGGCACACCACCACACCTGGCTAATTTTTGTATTTTTATAGAGATGGGGTTTCGTCATGTTGCCTGGGCTGGTCTCTTTTATTTTTTGAGATGGGGTCTCATTTGTTACCCAGGCGGGAGTGCAGTGGCACAATCTTGGCTCACTGCAGCCTCAAATCTCCTGGGTACAAGTAATCCTCCTGCCTCAGCCCCCCCACCAAGTAGCTGGGCACTACAGGCACCCGTCACCACACCCATCTAATTTTTGCGCTTTTTGTAGTGACGGTTTTCACCATGTTGCCCAAGCTGGTCTCTAACTCCTAAGCTCAAGCTACCTACCTGCCTCAGCCTCCCAAAGTGCTAGGATTATAGGGATGAGCCACCATGCCCGGCTGCACCCAAGATTCTAAATTCTCTGCTTCCCAGAGAATGATTCCTTCTAAGTCTTCTGACATGCCCCACTTTAAAATGGGGGCTGTGCAAGGATTCTCAGAGGACTTATTTAGGATTTGTGTTTCCACTAGGTTTTTCACTAAGGAGTAGCTCTTAAGTGCTTTATAGACCCCTGCCTAATTAGACTTTTATTTTGAGAGTAAAGATGCCTGGGTGGGTGCACACAGGGATATATATCTGAAGGTTTTTCTTCTTGCTATAAATTCCCCTAGAATATGCAAAGATGGGTAGAGAACAAAGTGCTGGTCTCTTTGAGTCCACCTCAAATACACCAATTTCCTTAAAGTAGGCTAGGTGATAGAGATTATTCTACACCTTGCTTCCTGTAAAGGTTATACACGAAGCACAGTGTACAAAGTTGAGAGCTATGAGCAGCACTGCTGTCGACTGAGGACAGTATGCCTTGGTACTCACCTGAACTGCAATCTGGGTGCCATTGGATGTTGCTACTAAGGTCAGAGGTCTGGTTTCTGTGGTTACTAAGTGATGGCTATGCTGCTGGTGCCCCATTTCTGATGAGGCAGTATGGAATGCTGCCAAGTCTTGAGCTACAATTGCAACCTTAAGCAAAACAAAACAAACCACACACATGAAGAATTAAACCTGTGATTTAAATAGGTTAAAGTCCACTTAATACAATGGATTTCTTCAAATTGAAAAGGAAAAACTCCTCTGACCATAGACTTGTCAAAGCCTATATTGAAAGGAGGTTTATTTGAGGAAGTTGAGGCTCATTATCTAAGGTTATGAAGTGAGCCAACGGCAAAATAGGGTAGAGGACACTGGAGAAATGGATCTGCTGTGCCAGGCCTCATTAGCCAGGGAGATGTGGCTGTACCTAGATTCTATTACCCCTAAGTGACTGCTTGGGAAGTTATGTATGTGGACTAATTTGCACCTCAAATGTCCATTTTTTTTCCTGAGATTGGCTCATAGGAGAAAATAAATGATTTTTTTCCTCTTTACTTGTCGTATTTAAAATTAGATTTCCATTTAACTAGGAAAACTGAAAGGACCAGTGGTATTACTGACAAACGGCATCTCATCTCATACTCATTTCCCATTTTAGACTCCATGGAATCTTCCCATACTCCTCTTGCAGCATCTAGCCAGGAGGATTAAAAGTGCTTTTGTGGCTCTTATACCACAAGTACAACTTTTTTTAAAAATGCAGATAACATGGAAAATGGCAATTAACTATTTCTGTTAGATGATATTCTAAAATTTTACTCAGCCAAATTCAGAGAAAGAATAGATTAAAAATGAAAACTGCTGTTTTACTTGGCTATTCATCCACTAAAAATGCTACATTTTAAGCTAATAGATATTTAGCTTGGATCAATCCCAGTAATGTTCCCTAATTCTATAAGAAAAACAGATTTCATTCCAGCAATGTCTAAGTAGCTTATATTGGGCTAACCTTCCTGCAGATAACAATTATAAACCCTTGACAAAAATATGAAAAAGCAACTATTTGAAGGCTTTGAGGAGCAATGAAAAGCAGGAAGAAAATAGAGGGAATTCTCAAAAGAAGGGAGTCACACTGTGTTATGTCTGTGTTTAAATAGATTTCACACTGAGGGCACTGCCCAGTTTGAGCAGCTTGGGGCAACTTAAGGTTAAAGATAATGGAGTCCAGGGCTGCCAGAATAGCAGTACAGAGAATAGCCCAGAAAGCAAAGAATTTGAGTGGGGAGCCCCCAAATCTTTGTATAAACTGTCCTCAAATCCTTAAGACCCCTCAACACAAATATTTCCAGTTTCCAACAACGTTCCAACAAGACTGGCAAAGCAGCATCTAGAAGGCTGAGAAGCTAAGGAGAGCTTTCAGTGCAACTCACCAAAGAGAGACGGAATTTGAAGTTTCAATCTTACCAAGTTAGGAGGTAAGATTACGTCCCAGGACTAAATATTCACCCTAAGACCTAATAGCAACACTGAAACAGACCTGCCTTAACAAAGTACAAAACCCAGCCTCAACACGTAATTTAACTAGCTAATAGAAAAAAAAAAAAAAAAATCAATATTCTCCAGAGAAAGATAACAAAATTCAGAATCTCTATAATGTGTCATCCACAAGGTCCAGAATGCAATTTTAAAATTACAATTGCTTAGCCAGGCATGATGGCTCACGCTTGTAATCCTAACACTTTGGGAGGCCGAGGCGGGCGGATCACCTGAGGTCAGGAGTTCGAGATCAGCCTGGCCAACATGGTGAAACCCCACCTCTACTAAAAAAAAAAAATACAAAAAATTAGCTGAGCGTGGTGGTGGGTGCCTGTAGTCCCAGCTACTTGGGAGGCTGAGGGAGGAGAACCAGGTCAAAGACAAATTAATATACATTCTCCATCTGAAGAACCTTGAGAAAGATTGTTAAAAACCCCAAATAGGCCAGGTGTGGTGGCTCACACCTGTAATCCCAACACTTTGAGAGGCCAAGGCGGGTGGATCACCTGAGGTCAGCAGTTCGAGACCAGCCTGACCAACATGGTGAGACTCCGTCTCTACTAAAATTACAAAAATTAGCCAGGCGTGGTGGCCAGTGCTTGTAATCCCAGCTACTCGGGAGGCTGAGGCAGGAGAATTGCTTGAACCCGGGAGGTGGAGGTTGCAGCGAGCCGAGATTGTGCCATTGCACTCCGGCCTGAGCAACAAGAGCAAAAACTGTCTCAAAAAAACAAAAAACAAAAAACAAAAAAACCAAATAGATTCCCAGCAACTTGTAAGACAACACCAAGTTAATATACATATAATTAGAGTTCCAGAAGGGCAGTAGACAATTTCAATTTTTTTTTTTTTTTTTTTTTTTGCCAGAAGCAGTGGCTTGTACCTGCAGTCCTAGCTTCTTGGGAGGCTGAGGCTGAGGGATCCCTTAAGCCCAGGAGTTTGAGGCCAGCCTGGGTCCCAGCTACTCGGGACCGCTTGCCTCAGCTTCCCAAAGTCCTGAGATTACAGGTGTGAGCCACTGCGCCCAGTCCTTATTTCCTTCCATTTACTTTTTTTGTTTAATTTTTCTTCTTAAGGTAGAAACTAAGATCATTGAATTTAAACCTTTTTTTTTCCAATACAAGCATTTAAAACAAATTTTCCTCTAAGAATTGCTTTACCTTCCACTGACTTTTTTTTTTTTTTTTTTTTTTTTTTTTGGAGACAGGGTCTCCCTCTGTCGCCCAGGCTGTAGTGTAGCTGTGCTATCTCAGTTCACTGCAACCTCTGCCTCCTGAGTAGCTGGGACTACTGGCGTGTGCCACCACACCTGGCTAATTTTGTATTTTTAGTAGAGATGGGGTTTCACCATGTTGCTCTGGGTTGGTCTTGAACTCCTGACCTCAGGTGATCCATCTGCCTCAGCCTCCCAAAGTGCTGGGATTACAGGCATAAGCCACCTCACCCGGCCCCCAGATCCTATGTATATTAAAGGGATAATAAGGAAATAGTATGAACACCTTTATATCAATAAATATGAAAACTTAGATGAAACAGACAAACTTACAAAAACAAAACTTAGCAAAATGGATACAAAAAAAATAGATAACTTGAATAGTACAGATCCACTTAAAAACTTGAATCCATAGTAAAAAACAAAAACAAAAACAAAAAACCTCCCCAAAAAGAAAACTTTGGGCCTAGATGGTGGTGTCCTAATTAACTCTATCAAGCTTTTATGGAGAAATAATACCAATCTTACACAACTATCAGAAAATAGTACAGAAGAGAACACTTCCCAACTTGTTTTATGAGGCAAGCCTAACCCTAATATTGAAACAGGAGATGAAACTTTTTCTTATAATTTCATAATAAATTATAGATCAATATGGTTCATAAACACTGACACGAAAATCTTTAACAAGATATTAGCAAACTGTCACAGAGGATTTTAAGGGCAGTAAAAATACTCTGACAGAGTATGATTCTCTATTGATAGATGTATATCATTATATGTTTGTCCAAACCCATAGAATGTACAACACTAACAGTGAATCCTGATGTAAACGATGGACTCTGGGTGACTGTGATGTGTACATGTAAGTTTCAACAATAGTAACAAACGTGTTCCTCTGGTGGGGTTGTTCATTATGCAGGAGGCTATGTATGTGTCGGGGCAGGGAGTGTAAGGGAAGTCTCTGTACCCACCTCTCAATTTTGTGGTGACCTATAACTGCTCTAAAAAAATCGTCTTTAAAAAATATTAGCTAACTGAATCCAGCAAAATACAAAAAGGTAAATACATCATAACCAAGTGATATATTAGCTTTTTTATATGTAAATTAAAACCACAATGATAGACCACTTCACATCCAGTAGAATGGCTAAAACATCATCCAAATGTTGGTGATAATATGAAACAAACAGAACTCTTTTTTATTTTTTATTTTTTTGAGATGGAGTCTCGCTGTCACTCAGGCTGGAGTGCAATGGTGCAGTCTCAGCTCACTGCAACCTCCACCTACAGGGTTCAAGCAATCCTCCTGCCTCAGCCTCCTGAGTAGCTGGGACTAAAGGTGCACACTACACCATGCCTGGCTAATTTTTTTTTTGTATTTTTAGTAGAGACGGGGTTTCACCATGCTGGCCAGGCTGGTCTCGAACTCCTGACCTCGTGATCCACCCGCCTCAGCCTCCCAAATTCCTGGGATTACAGGCATGAGCCACTGTGCCTGGCCTCTTTTTAATTTTTTTAGAAGACAGGGTTTTGCTCTGTCACCCAGGCTGTGGTACAATGAACATGGCTTACCAAAGCCTCAACCTCCTGGGCTAAGTGATCCTCCCACTTCTGCTTCAAGAGTAGCTGGGACTACAGGCATACGCTGCCATGCTTGGCTAATTAAAAAAAAAAAAAAAAAATTGGCCAGGCACAGTGGCTCAGCACTTTGGGAAGCCGAGGCGGGTGGATCACCTGAGGTCAGGAGTTGGAGACCAGCCTGACCAACATGGTGAAACCCTGTCTCTACTAAAAATACAAAAATTAGCCGGGCATGGTGGTGGGTGCCTGTAATCCTGCTACTGAGGAGGCCGAGGCAGGAGAATCACTTGAACCCAGAAGGTGGAAGTTGCAGTGAGCCGAGATTGGGCCACTGCACTACAGTCTGGGTGACAGAGAGAGACTCCGTCTCCAAAAAAAAAAAAAAAAAAAAAAAAAAAAAATTGGTGGAAAACAGTGCCTTGCTACATTGCCCAGTTTGGTTTTAAAATCCTGGGCTCAAGCAATCCTCCGACCTTGGCCTCCCAAAGTGCTGGGATTACAGGTGTGAGCCACTGCGCCCAGCCTGTTTTTTAAAAATGTTTTAACTACAAGAAGCAGCACTGAACAAATGGAACTCTTAGACATTGCTAGTGGGAGTGTATGACGGACCAACCACTTTGGAGAACTGTTTGGTACTATCATAGAAAGGTAAATATGCCTCTATTCTATGACCCAGCAATTCCACAAATAGGTATTTATCCAAGACAAATGAGAGTATATGTCTACAAACATATTTTTACTGCCATCTCATTCATAATAGTCAAAAACTGGAAGCATTTCAAATGTTCACCAAGGGGAGAATGTATCAACAAATTGTGGTATATTCTTACAATAGAACACTGCTCAGCAATAAAAAAGAATGAACTGTTATTACATGCCAACAATGTGAATAAATATCCAAAATGTTAAGTAGAAAAACCCAGACACAAAAGAGTTCATACTGTGGTTCCATTTATGTAATGTTCAAGAATAGGCAAAACTAAGCTGGGTGCGGTGGCTCACGCCTGTAATCCTAGCACTTTGGGAGGCCGAGGCGGGCAGATCACTTGAGGTCAGGAGTTCCAGACCAGCATGGCCAACATGGTAAAACCCCATCTCTACTAAAAATACAAAAAAATTAGCCAGGCGCAGGAGGTTGCAGTGAGCTGAGAACGTGCTACTGCACTCCAGCCAGGGTGACAGAGTGAGGCTCTGTCTCAAAAAAAAAAAAAAAAAATAGGCAAAACTAATTCAATCACAACAGTTTTTGCCTAAGGAGGGTGAGTACTGACTATAAAGTAATCACAAGGGAACTTTCTGGTGTGATAGAAATGTTCTACATTTTGTTTAGGATGTTAGTTATATGGGTGCATATTTAACATAACTCATTGAATTGTAAATTTAAGATCTGTGCATTTCATTGTTATGTAAATTTTACCTCAATTAAGAAAAAAACAGATTGCAGGCAAATATGAAAAACAGGTTTAACTTCACTAGTCGTCAAATGGAAATAAACAGAATTTAACTTTTGCTTGTTAATTCTGTAAATATGAAAAAAAATCCTCAATGCAAGAGTACAGTGAAAAAGAAAGCTTTTAGATCCATAACATGATTATTAAACCTTTCTGAAAAATAATTTGGCAATATGTAACAAGCAGCTTAAAACAGCTTAAACCGTTAATACAAAAATTTGTTTCCTATGAAAATAACCAGAAGCTTTTTTTTTTTGTCTTTAAGACGGAGTCTCACTCTTTTTGCCCAGGCTGGAGTGCAGTGGTGCAATCTCGGCTCACTGCAACCTCTGCCTCCTGGGTTCAAGCGATTCTCCTGCCTCAGCCTCCTGAGTAGCTGTGATTACAGGCGCCCTGCCACCACGCCTGGCTAATGTTTTTGTATTTTTATTAGAGACGGGGTTTCACCATGTTTGGCCACGCTGGTCTTGAATTCCTGACCTCAGGTGATCCACCCGCCTCGGCCTCCCAAAATGCTGGGATTACAGGCGTGAGCCACCGTACCCAGCCTGCATTTTCTTAATGACTAATGATGTTGAACATCTTTTCATGTGCTTATTGGCCATTTACATCATTTTACACTCCCACTAGCAGTATATGAATATTCTAGTTGCTCCGCATCTTTGCCAACATTTGGATGTGGTGGTGGTTGTTGTTTCCTCACTTTTCTTAGGAGAAATCAACATTTGGTTTTGTTAGTCTTCGATTTTAGCCATCTTCTTGGGTTTGAAATGCTCTCTCATTGTGATGTTAATT
This sequence comes from Pongo abelii, assembly GCF_028885655.2. NCBI lineage: Eukaryota > Metazoa > Chordata > Mammalia > Primates > Hominidae > Pongo > Pongo abelii. Next base: position 67,782,402 of record NC_071994.2, read on the forward strand.
TGCATTGCTTTGATGATAAAAGATGTGCACTTTTTGTGTTATGTATCTTTTGTGGGAGGTCTGTTCAATGAGCAACGGAATGATTTGTACATTTTAAAACACTTTTTTGGCTCATTTTTAATGGTTGTTCATCTTTTCATTGTTGATTTGTAGAAGTTTGTTGCACATTCTCAATACAGTCCGTTTTTAGATTTATATTCAATACAGTGTGTGTATATAGTGTGAATATCTTTTCCTCAGTCTGGGGGTTGTCTGATCTTTTTCTTAACAGTGTCTTTTGGTGAGCAGAATTAATTTTGATTAAGTCCAATTTATCAGTTTTTTTCTTTCATTGTTAGTACATTTTGAATACAGTCCAAGTAATCTTTAAGGTTGCAAAAGTATTTGCCTCTCTTGTCTTCTAGAAGCTTTATGATTCTGAGTTTTGCATTTCAGGGTGTATGAGACCACCAACTTCATTCTTTTTTCAAGAGTGAGACTCAACATTGGCCTTTAGCACAGTACAAGAACAGTTTTTAAATATATTACATTATTTATTTTAAGGGAAATGAAAATTAAAACTACAAAAAATACATCAGATTGGCAAATATTCAAAAGTTTGATGCTACCATGGTGATTATGCTGAAGGAGAAGAGGCACTATCAAACCCTGCAGGTGAGAATGGAGACTGGCACAACCCTAGAAGGGAAGTTTGGCAATACTGATCACAATTACGAATGCATGTATCTTTGCACCAGCAATCCTGCTCTAGGAATTTATCTAGCATATCTACTCACACATATATATGCAAACTCACATGTGCACAAGGTTATGTATTGTTTGAAATAGCAAAAGACTTTAATTACGGCACATCCATACAGTGGAATACAATGCAGCTTAAAAAAAAACAGAATGAGGAAGCTCTCCATATGATGAAATAGAAAGATTTTGAAGATGTATTGTTAAGTTTAAAAGACAACAACAAGATGCAGAACAGACTAGTTTACTATCATTAAAAAAAAAATGGAGGCTGGGCATGGTGGCTCATGCCTGTAATCCCAGCACTTTGGGAGGCCAAGGCCTGGGCAACATAGTGAGACCTTTTCTCTACAAAAAATAAAAATAAAAAAATAAAGAAAAATTAGCTAGGCATGGTGGTGCACACCTGTAGTAGTCTCAGCTACTTGGGAGGCTGAGGTGGGAGGATTGTTTGAGCCTGGGTGGTTGAGGCTGCAGTGAGCCATGATCATGCCGCTGCACTCCAGCCTGTCTCAAAAACCAAAAGAGAGCTATTATGTTAGCTGTGGGCTAGTTAACAAAAAAGGTAGGGGGAGATGACTATTTACTTATTTGTATTTGTTTGTATATGCTTAATGACTGGAAGAATACACAAAAAACTGATAAAAGTTGATTATCTGTGGAGGCAAGAACGAGTTGATGAAGGCAGGGGTGGGATGAAGACTTTTCATTACATACCTGTATATATTTTTTGAGTTTTAAACCATATGAATATATGACATATTCAAAAAATTAAATAGTAAATTTTGCAATTATTTCCTAAGTATCTGATAATGATGATAATAGAAAGAGCTACCACTACTGAACACTTAATATATATGTGGGCTGAGTACCTTATATACATTATCTCATTCAATCCTTACATCAACCTTATGGGGTAGATGCCACTAGCACCCTACTTTACAGATGAGGAAAAACAGGCTCTGAGGGTTAAGTAGCTAAGAAGTTGCAAAATATTATTCACTCCCAAGTTTGTATGCTTAACTGTTGTACCACATTGCACATCTATGTAACAGTTTTGGTACTGATACATGTATTGATTGATATAACAGAAAAAAGTAATTACCTGTTGCCCTTCTGTACCCTCAGCAGTAACCATAGCAACAGAGTGTGTTCCTGCTGAGGAGATGACTGCATCATGGGCGGGGACTGTGATGGGCGTGCCATCCTGCGTCACCATTGTGATGGTGTTGCCAATGGCCTGCATGTCAGCTTGAGATATGTTGACCTGCAATACAGTGAATTTTACAAAGCAGTCAATGTTTCTTGTTATAGCTGACAATCTTACATAACGACTAGGACTAATCCTTGTATAAGTTTGCCCTGTGAACGTAAATAAGCCTTTTAGAATGAAATAAACTCATTCAGTCATCAGAAAAATCAATACACTACTTCTTTTAACAATTCTTATATTTTTATTTTTTTTATTATTATTATTTTTGGAGACAAGGCCTCGCTCTGTTGCCCAGGCTGGAGTGCAGTGATGCAATCATAAATCACTGCAGTCTAAAACTCCTGGGTTCAAGTGATCCTCTAGCCTCATCCTCTTAAGTAGCTGTGACTATAGGCATGACCCATTGCTCCCGACTAATTATTTGCAATTTTTTTTGTAGACATGGGGTCTCACCATGTTGCCCAGGCTGATCTCAGACTCCTGGCCTCAAGTGATCCTCCCACTTCAGCCTCCCAAAAGTGCTGGGATTACAGGTGTGAGCCACTGTGCCCAGCAATACAGTTATTTCTTTTCTTTTTTTTTTTTTTGAGACAGAGTCTTGCTCTGTTGCCCAGGCTGGAATGCAGTGGTGCGATCTCTGCTTACTGCAAGCTCCGCCTCCTGGGTTCATGCCATTCTCCTGCCTCAGCCTCCCAAGTAGCTGGGACTACAGGTGCCCGCCGCCACGCCCAGCTAATTTTTTTTTTTTTTTTGTATTTTTAGTACAGACAAGGTTTCACCATGTTAGCCAAGCCGTTCTCGATCTCCTGACCTTGTGATCCACCCACCTCGGCCTCCCGAAGTGCTGGGATTACAGGCGTGAGCCACCACACCCGGCAATACAGTATTTCTTAATTGCATTTCCTCCTCTCCATTCCTGTTGCTAATTTAGATCCTTATTTTTCTCCCATCTGAATTTCTACGAGAATCCAACTTCTCCCCAGGTATCCAGTCTAACCCTTCCCTAACCATCCTCTATGTTGACATCTTTCTAAAACAAAACAAAACAAAATCTTATTATGCTCTCTGCTGCTGAAATCCCCTGTGACTGCCCATCACCTATAGTTCAGACTTTTTTTTTTTTGAGAAGGAGTTTCACTCTTGTTGCCCAGGCTGGAGTGCAATGGCATGATCTCGGCTCACCGCAACCTCCTGGCTTCAAGCAATTCTCCTGCCTCAGCCTCCCGAGTAGCTGGGATTACAGGCATGCACCACCACACCCGGCTAATTTTGTATTTTTAGTAGAGATGGGGTTTCTCTACGTTGGTCAGGCTGGTCTCAAACTCCTGACCTCAGGAGATCCGCCTGCCTTGGCCTCTCAAAGTGCTGGGATTACAGGCATGGGCCACTGTGCCCAGCCCAGACTTCTTACATAGCATTCCTGACCTTTCATGACCTAGCCTTTACCAACTTCCCCAGACTCATCTTCCACTACTTTTAAACTAGCAACTGACACTCCAGCCACAACTAGTCATTTGCAGTCCCAGAAAGTGTCATATTCTCTTGTATTTTTATGACTTTGCTCTTCCCTTCACTCTCTGGTGAGTTCATGAAAATCCTTCAAGACCCAACTGAACACCCATTCTCTATTAGGATCTGCAAGATTACTTTAGGAAGAAAAATTTACTCTCTCCTCCAGGGTGCCACAGCACTTCCTATATACCTCAATTATATACCCCTCATTATGAAAAATTATTCATTATAAAAGGGTCTCTCTCCTACTAGACTGTGATACTGCCCTTCTTGTGATTCCAACACTAAGTCCACTGACCAAAATGTCTGGCATGGGGTAGGTGCTCAATAAATGTCTATCATTTGACTGATTAAAGGAATGGAATGGAAATCTAATTCCTGAAGGAAATGAGAAGGTTAAGTGTAGAGAAAGTACAGCATTGGGATGGGAAAGATAGTTGTTTTGGAATATATGAAGAAGGATAAGACTTATTCTGTATGGTCAGAGAGGAGCCATGAGTGGATGATACAGGGGTGGGTTCTGGTCTGATAAATACTAGAATTATGGTGGCTCATGCCTGAAATCCCAGCGCTCTGGGAGGCTGACGCAGGAGGATCACCTGAGGCCAGGAGTTCAAGACCAGCCTGGATAACACAGTGAGACCTCGCCTCTGAAAAAAACATGCTTTTTAATTAACCAGGTGTGGTGGTACACGCCTGTAGTCCTTTGAGCTATGATTGTGCCACTGCACTTTGGCCTGGGCAACAGAGTGGGACCATCTCTAAAACCACACAAACAAACAAACACTAGAATTATCCAACAATGGAACAGATTGCCTCTTTTTAAAATGTATTTATTTATTTATTTTGAGACGGGGTCTCACTCTATTGTCCAGGTTAGAGTGTAGTGGCACAATGCTGTCTTATCCCGCCTCCTGAGTGCAAGTGATCCTCCCGCCTCAGCCTATCTAGTAGGTGGAACTACAGGAGAGCGCCACCACACCAGCTAATTTTTGTATTTTTAGTAGAGACAGGGTTTCACCACATTGGCCAGGCTGGTCTCAAACTCCTGATCTCAAGTGATCCACCCGCTCTGGCCTCTCAAAGTGCTGTGATTACAGGCGTGAGCCACCGCGCCTGGACCCAGATTGCCTAAGACAGAAATTGCCTAATCACTGGGGGTTTCTCAGTAGTGGCTATTTCAGACCTGCTATAGTAGGAATTTTTCCTGTATAGGGAAGAGGGAGGTTATATAAAACAACCTCCAGAGGACCTCTGTATGTGATGATCTGATTCAAGAAAAAGTGTTAAGGCTGATGCAGAATTAAAACTTGGTTAATAATCTTGCATACCAGTCAGAGGACAAACAGTATAGTGTGAAATTAGTGACGTCAAAGTGAGGAAGAGATAAATGAGAAGGTGTAAGAGCTTTGTACTTTCTAATCCTGAGTATCAAAACAGGGCAGATTAATCATTAAACTCTGAGAGATGGGTAAGGAGAGCGTTCTCCATGAAAGAGGCAGACACAGAAAGGTAAAGAAGCACATTGTGCATATTTCCACCAGGTATTAAGACAGCCTTTGCTAGAGCTTAAAAATGGAATCAAAGTGGAATTATTTTAGGCTAGTGACATCTAGAAAATAATAACAAGTTTGGCTCTCAGAGAACAACCATTACACTGTGCTTTTCCTGGGGGAAATCAAGATACCTATTCTATCGACTCAGTGAGGCTAGTTGAGTGAACTCTCATGACTCCTGATCTCTTAACGGTGCCATCATATGCTGATCACCTCAGCCAAATCTCTGTTTTCTCAATCTCACCTCCTGGATCTCATCAGCCACCAAATCCTATCCCTTTTCTGAGCTGTGTTTCACATGGATCCAGTACTTTTGAAGCCCTCAGGCTCTCTGTGGCTGACCTTTATCATCTCACCTTTGAGCTACACCAAGAATACCATTTGGATTCTACAGTCACAAACCTTCTCTCTCTCCTAATCTCTCTGCACGTAGTCTCTGTAAGCAGACTACTGAAAAACCTCAGGGTTTCCAAACTTTGTGCCCTGATATTTCAAAGCTTTCCTCAATGGGGACCCAGCCTGCCTTTCAAGCCCAGGTTCACAGAAAGATTTAATTTGTTTGGCTTTTGGTGGATACTTACATGCTGAGTCCCATCTTGGGATATGAGTGTAACTTGTTGACTCAGCCCAGATTGGGTTACTGTGGCTACTTGTGTAGAAACAACGTCGTCCCCTTCTACACCTGTAACATATGTAATCTGGGACCCTTTAAGAACATCTTCACCTTGACCTGTTTAAAACAAATGAATCATTTATTTGACCAACCAACCAATTTGTTTAGAAAATAGGACATTTTAAATATTAAAGAGAAAATTACATAAATTAAAATGTACACGTATTATATTCTAAGTCACGAAAATGGCTTCCAGGACCTCCTTCCAATTCCTCCACCTCCACTTTTGCAAAGGCAAACCACATCAAAGCAGACCAAACAAAAAATCTTTCTGCATCAAATTTAAGTGTTCTGATTTTTAGGGACCTGTTTTATTCTCTTAGTTGGAGTAATTACTTGATACTGTATGTGTATTAGTGGCAGAAAGGGGAGGAACTGTACAGGAAGACTAGCAAATAACCCTTCAAATACAGCAAGTATGCACTAAATTCTTGCATTCACTTAAGAAGCTGTCAAAGGCCAGGCACAGTGGCTCACACCTGTAATCCCAGCACTTTGGGAAGCCAAGGCAGGCAGATCACCTGAGGTTGGGAGTTCAAGACCAGTCTGACCAACATGGAGAAACCACGTCTCTACTAAAAATACAAAACCAAGGCCGGGTGCGGTGGCTCAAGCCTGTAATCCCAGCACTTTGGGAGGCCAAGGCGGGTGGATCATGAGGTCAGGAGATAGAGACCATCCTGGCTAACATGGTAAAACCCCATTTCTACTAAAAATACAAAAAAAAAAAAAAAAATAGCCAGGCACGGTGGCAGGCGCCTGTAGTCCCAGCTACTCAGGAGGCTCAGGCAGGAGAATGATGTGAACCTAGGAGGCGGAGCTTGCAGTGAGCCGAGATCGCACCACTGCACTCCAGCCTGGGCGACAGAGCGAGACTCTGTCTCAAAAACAAAAACAAACAAACAAACAAAAATACAAAATTATCTGGGCCTGGTGGCGCATGCCTGTAATACCAGCTACTTGGGAGGCTGAGGCAGGAGAATCACTTGAACCCGGGAGGCAGAGGTTGTGGTGAGCCGAGATCGCACCATTGCACTCCAGTCTGGGCAACAAGGGCGAAACTCCGTTTCAAAAAAAGAAGCTGCTAAAAGTGGTTAACACTATTTTCATTTTCATACACATTAACCACAAAGCCAGAATGGTTTGTAAACACACCCACTGATACTAAACTTGGTCTTTAGCACAACTGATTGACTGCAAACCATCAGTACACAAAGACCTCACTGTGTAAAGACAATGTATGGCATATTATCTGAGGTATGGTTAATAATTTAGTGACATAAAAGGAACCTCCATCACTTCTTTATTTCATAAAGAACCAGCAAGTAAACAGCAATTTCAACAGTCCATTACTGCTATAATTGTCAACCAGGAAGACTCCTGGTCCCTCTTGTCTTTCATCACTTTCTACTTCCCATGAAGTCAGAAAGGGAGCAAAAAAAAATGTTTCCCCCTCAAAGGACGTAATATGCTAATCTAAGAGTACTTCTCAAGTCAGTGGTTAATCCATGCACTCATATGGCTACAGTCATCAACGTGTAATTTCCATGACAGACCTTACTTCATTCCTTTTTGTTCTGTTCCACAGCTATTTATATACCATTATTCCGACAGGTTACAAAACCTAGTGGATCATGTGAGAGAAAACAGAAATCCATCCCTATTCTTGGAAAAACAATCTTAGTTCAGTTTTGTTTTTAAATAAAATGTTTATTATTATATTATAGACTATTTTCTAGAATATAGGAACTTCCGGGCTGGGCGCGGTGGCTCACGCCTGTAATCCCAGCACTTTGGGAGGCCGAGGTGGGCAGATCATGAGGTCAGGAGATCAAGACCATCCTGGCTAACACAGTGAAACCCTGTCTCTACTAAAAATACAAAAAATCAGTCAGGCGTGGTGGCGGGCGCCTGTAGTCCCAGCTACTCGGGAGGCTGAGGCAGGAGAATGGAATGAACCCAGGAGGCAAAGCTTGCAGTGAGCCGAGATCGCACTACTGCACTCCAGCCTGGGCAACAGAGTGAGACTCCATCTCAAAAATAAAAAAAAAAGAATACAGGAACTTCTGATAATCTGAAATATCAACATTTAAGGAAGAGACTTGAGGAAGCTTAGAAGAAGAGTCTTGCAAACTGAAGTCTGATATCATTAAAGCCTGCTTTCTAACTGAAAAGACTCAGCAGTTGTAGGATCTTCTTATTTACTTCCTTTCTCTTAGCAATTGTCAAATACACGGTACATTATTATTAACTGTAGTCACATGCTGTGCAGATCTCCGGAACTTATTTCTCCTAACTGAAACTGTACTCTTTGACCAGTATCTCCCCAACTGATGTAATATTTAACCATGCACACTTACAGTGTTTTGGCTAGAAAATAATCACCATGAAGACTGATGGAATTGCTATTATCCTACCATCACCTAACAAATACCTGAAAAGACAAATCAGGACTACAAGGAATCATCTGAGCAGATGACCTGTTCTTTCCCTTATTCTCCAACAAACTTTTTCCACCTAAATGTTTTTCAATGCTTCAACGTAAGTTGTTAAAAATGAGAAAAGATGCCTTCTCTTAATTTTCAAATTTACTTCATTTAGGAGGTATTCAATGAAACTCTAAGACAACTTGCTTTGTTTTGTGTTTTAGAAAAACCTACTTCCTTTTACCTACTTACCTATGCTTATTTACCTGAAATAATTCAATGTAATTCTCTAAAATATTTTTCCAAGGGTTTACTGAAACAAATAATTTTGTCTCTTACAATAACATACTTAATAGCACCTGAATCAATGAAGAGTTATTTGGGAGTACTTATCTACTGTTACGATTAAGACCAACATCCTTAATGGGCCCAAACAGTCTGGCTGCCCCTGCCCCGCTCTCCAGCCTTGTTTCATACCACCTTCCCAAGCAGAACTGCCCTACTAGCCAGGCTTCCTTCAGTATCTCCAATTTACTTTGGACTCTCCAACCTCCTGGCTTTCTGCATGTGCCATTCTCTCTATTTGGAACATTCTCTTGCCTTTGCTTCCTGCTTCGCTTCCCAGCAACCTCTGCTTCTTCACCCAGTTAACCCCTATTCAACCTCTAGATCTCTCCAAAAATCCCTTCCTTGACCTCCCAGACTAACATTCCCTTCTATACATCCCAGAGCACCACATACTTTTCTTCAATAGCACTTACTGCAGCTGTAAATTATGTTTGTGTGATTACACGAATGACACATTATGATTTCAGAAAATGCTATGAATCATAAATTATGTTCATAACTGTTGATTCTCAAACTCAGAAACAAAATATAGTAGACAAAACTCTCACCTGGGGGCGGTTCAAAGAAGGCTTCCTGCTCCTCCTCGATGGGCTCAGTGTCGTTGTGGGCTGTCCTTTTGTGCATGGCCAGCGTGGAGATCTGCTTGTATGTCTTCCCACAGTGGTTACAGTTGTAAGGTTTGGAATGAGTGTGGACAACATGATGTTTGTATAAACTGGAATATTCTGTAAACCTTTTGTCACACCCAGGAACTGTACAAACATATGGCTTTTCTCCTAAAGAGCAACACCAAAAAAAAGTTCAACTTTTACATATGTAGGCATAAATCATTCCATACCTCCCCCCCAGGGGGTAAAATACCTCTAAAAATAAAGAATTGCCAAATCCCTCCTCATCCCACCATGAGGCAGCACACAAGAAAAGATTCCCTAACTATGGTTTTGACTTGACTCAAAAGGTAGTATGATCCTTAGTGCTGTCTCCATGCATCAACACCAGGTTCTCCTTAATCTCAAGGAATGAGAAAAGGATGGAGATGTTGCCCAGTTTAACTCTAACTTTAATGAAACTGTAATTTATTGTTTCCCATAATTAGATAATCTAGATACTGTTAGTTATACTCTATTAATAATAATAACAAATGCTATTATCGTAACTTATGCAGCTTCCTAAGAATTTTATAAAGATAATAAAAAAGGATTTTCTTTAAAAGTCTATTAAACCTAGTTAGATATGTCAATACATCTAAAAGGACAAACATGATTCATTTAACTTAACCTGACTTCTTGCATCCAATCAAACGCTACTGAGTATTCACCAATAGCAAGCAGGCAATACATAGGGAAGTAAATAATTTTTGTCCCATGAAACAGCTTGAGAACATTATAGGCAGTACATATATTTTTAGAACTTTTTATTACAGAAAATTTCAAATATACACAAAAGTATAGAGAAATAGTACCCCATGTACCAATCATCCAGCTTCAACTATCAATTCATGACCAATATTGTTTCTTATATTTACTACCCATTTCCCCCTTCTTCCTGACCAGGATTATTCTGAAACAGTTGCAGGTAACATTCTTTTTCTTTCAGACTGTATACCTAAAAGATGGGTCCCAGTCTAAAAAATATGTAAACAAAATTAATAATAATTACTTAATATCACAAAATATCTAGACAGTGCTAACATGTGGTGGTGTAGGGACCTAAAACTGAAAGCAAACTGGAACAAATTAACCTAATTGTTTAAATGAATACTTTTAACTACACTGAAGGGGTTGGGGTGGGGGAACAAGTAAATTAATTAAAGTAGCTCATTTACACAGTATTTGACTTATGCCCTCAGTCTTGGGCTCAGTGGTGAGAGTGAGGGGAAGAATTGCAAACAAATATTCAGCTCATTTGCAGTAGGCTTGTTTACTATAGTGGTATGGGTGAAGGGATTCTGAAACTATTTTAGATGGAATAAAAGACTGAGCAAATGAGTAAATATTTCAAATGCTGCTGGAATGGCTCCAGCTGTGGAAAAAGGAGAATACAAATATGGAATGGGGGAAGAAAAAAAAAAAGAACCCTGTGGTGAAATGGAATTGGAGGTATTGGTGTGAACTGAAATTTTTAAAATGTACATATGAAAGTGTGTATACATATGCATGTCCTGGTTTATTCTCATTCGCCACATTCCTTGGGTAACTGCACCTTTCCCAGTGGTTCTAAACACAGTAAACCCACCCAAAAATAAGATATCACACTAATGTATGGTAACATAAGTCTTACACATAAAGTAATTGGCGATTGCTTCCTGTCCTCTGCCCAGTTCCCATTCTCAAAGCAGGTAGGTTAATGTTCTTATTTTGGTGGATGGTTGCTGAGATGTGGTGAGGGCAAGACAAAGGGCAGCCAATTTCAACTTGGAAAAATCAGCCCAATTGATATTTAGGCTAGAGCAGAAACTGCCACTAGGTGGCACCAAACCACAGCCAACAGGTGAATGGATTTGGATTGAGCTTTTGAGCTCCCTTACTGGCTAGTTACATAGCCTCACCTGGGCCATCTGACGAGCCTTGCAAAGAAAAAAAAAAAAAAAAAAAAAAAAAAGGACTGCATTTCACAGGTCTGAATCTTTACTCTACTGGATATTGTGACCAGTTATTGTAGCAGTTACCTGACCATTAGCCAATCTTTTCTTCCAGCCCAGACCAACCTCTTAGGTCAGACCAACATTTATAACTGCATACTCTCTCTACTTCAATTATTCTCAAACAGTCTACTAAAAGACCTGGAGAGCTTTTAATATACCCTGATGCCTGGGTCTCACCCCAGTACAATTATGTCAGAATCTTTGCAGACAGGATCTGGGCAATCAGTCTATTTTAAAGAGATACATCCAATATGCAGACTCATTTGAGAGCACTGCTCTACCTAAATGTTCCAAAGACATCAGTGTGGCCAAACTTAATGTAGGCATCTCTCTTATTGAATGCTAATTTGCCCATAAAATGTGTTGAATGGCTAGCTTTCAGATAATTAGTCTGTATTCCATTGCTTTTTTCTTTTCTTTTTGAGACAGTCTCGCTCTGTCACCCAGGCTAGAGTGCAATGGTGTGATCTCGACTCACTGCAACCTCCACCTCCCGGATTCAAGTGATTATCCTGCCTCAGCCTCCTGAGTAGCTGGGATTACAGGCAGCTGCCACCACACCCAGCTAACTTTTGTATTTTTTGGTAGAGAAGTGGTTTCGCCATGTTGGCCAGGCTGGTTTTGAACTCCTGACCTCAAGTGATCCACCCACCTTGGCCTCCCAAGTGCTGGGATTACAGGTGTGAGCCACCACCCCGGCCATAATTATTTAACAGTAAGTGAACTCATTCGTAGGTACATGTTTATGTATAGCACACAAAAATTGCGTATCAGGGCTGGGCGTGGTGGCTCACCTGAGGTCAGGAGTTCAAGATCAGCTGGGCCAACATGGTGAAACTCTGTCTCTACTAAAAATACAAAAATTAGCTCGGCGTGGTGACATGCGCCTGTAATCCCAGCTACTCGGGAGGCTGAGGCCAGAGAATCGCTTGAACCCAGGAGGCAGAGGTTGCAGTGAGCTGAGGTCATGACACTGCACTCCAGCCTGAGCGACAGAGCGAAACTCCATCTCAAAAAAAAAGTCTTTTGGCCAGGCATGGTGGCTCACGCCTGTAATCCTAGCACTTTGGGAGGCCAAGGTGGGTGGATCACAAGGTCAGGAGATGGAGACCATCCTGGCCAACATGGTAAAATCCTGTCTCTACTAAGAATACAAAAATTAGCTGGGCGTGGTGGTATGTGCCTGTAGTCCCAGCTACTCAGGAGGCTGAGGCAGGAGAATCACTTGAACCCAGGAGGCGGAGGTTGCAGTGAGCCTAGATTGTGCCATTGCACTCCAGCCTGGGTGACAGGTCTTAAAAAAAAAAAAACGAAAGTCTTTTAATTTTGAATTAACACAAGTTTACTCTTAATACCAGTAATAAAACAATATATTAGAATTTTTCTTATAAAACTAATGCATATCCTGCCTTACTCTCACATTTGCCTTTCCATTCTCACCCACCAAAAAAAATCCATACAATGGAGCATTAAAATTAAAAGCTTCTATACTGCAAATAATATCATCAAGAGAATAAAAAAACCAGCCACAGAATGGAAGAAAATATCTGTAACTCATATATCTAATAAGAGACTTGGATCCAGAATTAAAGTTATACAACTCAGTAATAAAGACACAACCCAATTTTAAAAATGGGCAAAGGATTTGAATAGACATTTCTCCACAGAAGATATACACATGGCTAATAAATACATAAAAAGATGCTTTGGCCAGGTGCGGTGGCTCACACCTGTAATCCCAGCACTTTGGGAGGCTGAGGTGGGAGGATCACAAGGTCAGGAGTTTGAGACTAGCCTGGCCAACATGGTGAAACCCTATCTCTATTAAAAATACAAAAATTAGCTAGGTGTGGTGGCAGATGTCTGTAATCCCAGCTACTCGTGGGGGCTGAGGCAGAAGAACTGCTTGAACCTGGGAGGCGGAAGTTGCAGCAGGCCGAGATTGCACCACTGCACTCCAGCCTGAGTGACATAGCAAGACTCCGTCTCAAAAAAAAAAAAAAAAAAAAAAAAGGCCAGGCGTGGTGGCTCATGCCTGTGATCCCACCACTTTGAGAGGCCGAGGCAGGTGAATCACCTGAGGTCAGAAGTTTGAGACCGGCCTGGCCAACATGGTGAAACCCTGTCTCTACTAAAAATACAAAAATTAGCTGGGTGTGGTGGCACACACCTGTAGTCCCAGCTTCTCAGGAGGCTGAAACAGGATCAATCAATCGCTTGAACCCGGCAGGCGGAGGCTGCAGTGAGCCGAGATCACACCACTACACTCCAGCCTGGGCGAGACAAAGCGCGACTCCGTCTCAAAAAAAAAAGCTTCACATCATTAGCCATCAGAAAAATGCAAATCAAAAGTCGGAATGAGATACCAATTCACACCTACTAAGATGGCTATAATAAAAAAAGACAGATAATAACAACTGTTTGCTGGGATGTGGAGAAACTGGAACCCTCATCCATTGCTGATAAGACTGTAAAATGGTGCAGCCACTTGGGAGAACAGTTTGGAAGTTCCTAAAATGTTAAGCATGGAGTTACCATATGACCCAGCAAGTCCACTCCTAAGTACACATCCAAGAGAAAAGAAAACATGTCCACATAAAAACTTGTACATGAATGTTCATTGCATATAAGGAATACATATGACATATGTAATCTATTATTATTCTTAATAGCCAGAAAGTGAAAACAACTGGTGAATAAATAAACAAAATGTAGTACATCCATATAATGAAATACTATTCAGTTACCGAAAAAGGAAAGAATTTAAAAGATGCTACAACATGGCTGAACTTCAAAAACATTATGCAGGCTAGGAACAGTGGCTCATGTCTGTAATCCCAGCACTTGGGAGGCCGAGGCAGGTGGATCACGAGGTCAGGAGATCAAGACCATCCTGGCTAACACAGTGAAACCTCGTCTCTACTAAAAAATACAAAAAATTAGCCAGGCATGGTGGCAGGTACCTGTAGTCCCAGCTACTTGGGAGGCTGAGGCAGGAGAATGGTGTGAACCCAGGAGGCGGAGCTTGCAGTGAGCCGAGATCGCGCCACTGCACTCCATTATGCAAAGAGAACGAAGTCAGACAAAAACCTCCCACATATTGCATGATTTCATTTATATGAAAAAATCCAGAATGGGCAAACCCATAGGAGGGAAAGTAGATTCGTGATTGCTTACACCTGGGGGGTGGGGTGGGGAAAGGACTGCTTCTGAGTATGGAATTTCTTTTAGGGGAAATGAAAATATTCTAAAATTGAATTGTGGTGATGGTTGCACAACCTTGTGAATATACTAAAAAACACTGAAACACATACTTTTTTTTTTTTGAGATGGAGTCTCGCTCTCGCTCAGGCTGGAGTGCAGTGGTGCGATCTCAATTCACTGCAAGCTCTGCCTCCGGGGTTCATGCTGTTCTCCTGCCTCAGCCTCCGGAGTAGCTGGGACTATAGGCACCCGCCACCAAGCCTGGCTAATTTTTTGTATTTTTAGTAGACACGGGGTTTCACCATGTTAGCCAAGGATGATCTCAATATCCTGATCTCGTGACCCGCTCGCCTTGGTCTCCCAAAGTGCTGGGATTACAGGCGTGAGCCACCGCGCCTGGCCCATACACTTTAAATGAATGAATTGTATAGTATGTGAATTATATTTCAATAAAGCAGTTTACCAAAAAAAAAAAAAAAAAAAAAAAAAAAAGAATATGGCCGGGCGCGGTGGCTCACACCCGGATTCCCAGCACTTTGGGAGGCCGAGGCAGGCAGATCACCTGAGGTCGGAAGTTTGAGACTAGCCTGACCAACATGGAGAAACCCCGTCTCTACTAAAAATACAAAATTAACCAGGCATGGTGGCACATGCCTGTAATCCCAGCTACTAGGGAGGCTGAGGCAGGAGAATCACTTGAACCTGGGAGGCAGAGGTTGCAGTGAGCCGAGATCGCGCCATTGCACTCCAGCCTGGGCAACAAGAGCGAAACTCCATCTCAAAAAAAAAAAAAAAAAAAGAATATATCCATAGACCACTCCTCCCCCTCACAAGCTTCACACACAAAGTCCAGTTTAAGAAGTACCTTAACTATGACAGCACAACACACAAGGCCTCTGGCTACCTCTCAGAATTCACCTTGTACAAATCTTCTACATGTACTTAATGCTCCTGTCATATGGAACCACTGAGTATGATGCTTTTTCATACCTTTGTGCCCTTCCCCATGACATTTCCCCTGCCAGGAATACCCTTCTCTCTTATGTGGCAAACTTCAGGATTGAGTCTGTATGCCAAATTTCCCCCCAGAAAGCCTTCGCAAAATGCTTCTCCTATTCCTGCAGAAGTGACTGCTCCCCTCTCTGCTCCCACAGCATCTTGTCCATATAATGGGAGACACTGCAGCAACTGTATGTCTACTATCTCTTCCCAAGTAGCCTGCCCTTGACAATGTCTTATCTCTCTTTCTATGTTTGATGCCTGGCAGGAGATACTCAATAACTGTTTGTTGAATAAATGAATGTATGACTGTTAAGGTGAAACTTTTTCAAGTTGCTTAATCTCTTTCCACCATGCCAAGTGATAGAAAGGAGGGAAGAGATTAGTTGGAAATGGTTTCTGGAAAAGGCAGGAGTTAAACTGAGCCTTGAAAGATAAAAGATCAAAAGATCAGAGATTGTTACCTGTGTGTATCCTCACATGGTTTTTATAATTTGTTGCACTGGCAAATGCCCTCCCACATCCTGGCTCTGTGCAGTAATAAGGTCTTTCTCCTGTGTGTGTCCTAACGTGCACTTTTCTGATATTTGATGTCGTAAAGGACCGACCGCAGCCTTCGAAGGGACACTTAAAGGGCCTTTCTCCTGCAAATATAAAGGGTAATACATTAAATGGTGCAAAAATATATAGAAGATTGAAATGTCTTATCCTTCAATCCTGCCTAGGATTATGCTCAAGACTCTAGTCTTCTTGTGCTGAGCTTCCCTTTCAGACATTTTTTTGGGGGGGTTGGGGAAACAGCATCTTCCACTCCAAACTTAAATTTACATAAGAAACTGGGAATGGTATTCAAAACTAATCACTGATACATAGCTCTCCAAGACGGAGTCATCCAGGTAGGCAAAAAATGAGCTGAGAAAAGCAGAGAGAAAAACATAAGAAATATAAAAGAAAAGTACAGTCAGGAACATGAATTAAATTAGAACAAACCCAGAATTCCCTAAAAGCTTGTATCCTACTTGATTTATTCTACAATATCTTGCAGGAAAATAATTTTTGCTCTCTTTAAAAATATGGTGTTTTGACCAGCCTGGCCAACATGGTGAAACCCTGTCTCTATTAAAAATACAAAAAATTAGCCGGGCGTGGTGCCGGGCGCCCGTAATCCCAGCTACTCAAGACGCTGAGGCAGCAGAATCGCTTGAACTCAAGAGGCGGAGGTTGCAGCGAGCCGAGATTGCACCATTGCACTCCAGCCTCAGCGACAGAGTGAGATTCCGTCTCAAGAGAAAAAAAAAATGGTGTTTTAACTAATGTTCAACAAGATAATGCCTAATATTAACTGTGTCAGGAAAGAGTAGGTGTTCAATACATACTTGTGTTATTGAACAACAACAAAAAAAAATCTAGTGCCTAGCACATATGTCAAAAATACCTGCTGGGACATACTACTACCACTACCCTCATAATCTAAGCTTATAAAAAGTCTGGCCAGGCACAGTAGCACATGCCTGTAATCCCAGCACTTTGAGAGGCTAAGGCAGGTGGATCACTTGAGCTCAGGAGTTCAAGACCAGCCTGGGCAACATGGCGAAACTCCATCTCTACAAAAAAAATACAAAAAATTAGCTGGGTGTGGTGGTGCACACTGGTAAGTCCCAGCTACTCGGGAGGGTGAGATGGGGGGATCACAGGAGCACAAGAGGTCAAGGCTGTAGTGAGCTGTGACTGTGCCACTGCACACCAGCCTGGGCACTGAAGTGAGACACTGTCTCAAAAAAAAAAAAAAAAAAATCTGCTTTACCAATTATGTTTCTTTCCTTCATATTTGCTTTATACAGTCTTGGAATACGAAAGGCCTTTAAACTGTCAAGCAAGAAGTAGCCTTTGCTTTTGATTCTCATGTACCCTTTTCTAGGATGAGCTCGAATTAGGCAAACAACTTCTGGGGAAGGGGAAAAAAAATCTCTCTTTATGTAGACAGATACAGATATTTATCAATATATAGTAAGTTTGTTAAATTTTTTAAGAGACGAGTCTCACTATGTTGCTCAGGCTGGAATGCAGTGGCTCTTCACAGGCACGATGGTTGCACACTGCAGCCTTGAACTCCTGCCCTCAAGCAATCCTCACACCTCAGCCTCCTGGATAACTGGGACCACAGGCACATGCCACCACGCCTGGCTAGTCTGTTGTTTTTCTTTTGGTCAAATGAAATTATGATTTCTCTATTGGTGGAAACCATTCCAAAAGATTTCTCCCCTTAAGTATGAAATCATTTTAAAAGGAGCAGGAATCTTTGATCCTATCTTTAGTAAGTTTTATTCATTATGTCAGCCTAAGGAGAACAAAGAGTTTATCTTGGGCAAGTCTTTTCTCTTGGATCTAGATGACCTCTAAAGTCTTCCCAGCTCTGACATGCTATGACAGGGAATCAACTGTTCTAGGATAATTTTCACTGTATTAGTACTCTGATTCTGTAACATCCTGCTTTGTTTTTGCACTGTAATCTTCTGTATTTGTTACAGAAGTCCCTATGCCCCTTACTCAATCCCACACTATACCAATGAAAATATCATGATTTTAAAGCTGTTATGTGAACATGTGGTTTGACAAATAAATACTATGAAATAAATCACAATTCTGATGTTTTTTAATCAATATTTATAAAACTAGATTATTGGTTTGATATAGCTTTTATATAACAAATTGGTTTTATTTCCAAATTCAAGTAGAATTTATGGGAGCTTGGAAATACTCGCCTCTGATACAATAAATAAAAAGTGCATGAATGAGATGGAAGTAGAGACCTACAGCTCTGTTCCTCAATGTTGTAAAGTAAAGCCAATTTGGAGTCATAGTTGAGCTGCAGGTTAAACATTAATAGCTGCAAGAATCCTACATGGAAATTAGCTAAATTATTTCAGATATTTCCACACATGGGGACACAGTTATCACACCATGTTTAAAACATCTATACTAAAATCCCAAACTAAATTATCTTAATGCTGTATTATTTAGTCAACAGCTTATAATAGCATCTCTTATCAACAGCTGCTGAACTTTTTTTTAGCTCCAATCCAAAGCAAATATTTATCTTATTAATACCAACTCCACAAGTAATCAAATATAAGGAGGAGAGGAGATGGTCGGGGAGATAAGAATAAAGTACTATTTAGGAAAAGAAGATAAAATTTAAAGAGAAGGAGAAATGATCACAAAAAGTAATGAATCTTTCTTTCTGTGGGCCTGTTGGGGTTCAGACACTTTCTTTAGCAGCTACTTAATGCAGGAGAAACAACTGGGTGCCTTAGGTTCTGTCTCAGCTCGGCTACTGATTAGATGTGTAATCCTAGGTAAATAAACTTGTTGCCCAGACAACTAAAACCTGACATTGCTCGTGGTCTAGGGCCACTGTTAATCTTTTCTGGGACATGGACCCTTCTGAGAATCTAACAGAGCTATGGGCCCTCACCCTGAAAAGCAGCAGACATGCACAAACAGCAAGTCATATGGAATTTCAGGGTTTTTTTTAGAAGCCCTTGATATTGACTTCCTGAAACTTTCAGAGACTCCTTCCTCAAGTCCCATCCCTGCAGATTAAGAATTCTTGGCCTAGGCCGGGCGCGGTGGCTCACGCCTGTAATCCCAGCACTTTGGGAGGCAGAGGCGGGCAGATCACCAGGTCAGGAGATTGAGACCATCCTCGCTAACACAGTGAAACCCCGTCTCTACTAAAAATACAAAAAATTAGCCGGGCGTGGTGGTGGGTGCCTGTAGTCCCAGCTACTCGGGAGGCTGAGGCAGGAGAATGGCGTGAACCCGGGAGGCGGAGCTTGCAGTGAGCAGAGATTGCACCACTGCACTCCAGGCTGGGCGACAGAGCAAGACTCCGTCTCAAAAAAAAAAAAAAAAAAAAAAGATTTCGACACTCTGTTTCCACTAGTACCTGTATGAGTTCTGATGTGTTTCTGAAGATCTCCTGAAGTTTTGAAAGATTTAGTACAATTATCTTCCGAACACCGATATGGCTTTTCTCCTGTATGAGTTCTGACGTGACTTTTTAATCCATAACCTTTAAGAAAAAATTAAAAGAAATTTAATTACACAATACTCCTCTAAACATGCACACTGAGATTAAGCTACTGAAAAATATAGTCAATACCAAGTATAAAATATTAGGCAAATACACAGAATAACTATTTAAAATGTACAAAAGGGCTGGGCACGGTGGCTCACGCCTGTACCCCCAGCACTTTGGAAGGCCAAGGCGGGCAGATCACCTGAAGTCAGGAGTTCGAGCCCAGCCTGGCCAACATGGTGAAACCTCATCTCTACTAAAAATACAAAAAATTATCTGGGTGTAGTGGTGCACGCCTGTAGTCCCAGCTACTCAGGAGGCTGAGACAGGAGAATCGACTGAACCCAGAAGCGGAGGTTGCAGGGAGCCGAGATCACGCCACTGCACTCCAGGCTGGGCGACAGAGTGAGATTCTGTCTCAAAAACAAACAAAAAAATGTACAAAAGTATCATAGCTCAGGACTGCCATGCTGAAAATTCAATAGTTTCATTTCTGTCTAAAAGAGGTTGTGTGTTTCTTTTCTAAAGTGCCTCAGTTTTATCAGCTGTTCTCATACCCCAAAAGCTCAAAGTGGAATCAAGACATGGAATGAAGAATGGAAGTCAGCAGGCCTGGTGCCAGTCCCAGCACTGCTGGATGCAAAGGCCTCATCCATTGCTAAGGCCTGTCCTGATGTCAGAGTCTATGACAGCCTTTAAAGCTTGGCTTTTATTTTCCCGCTAAAATAAACAGAATGTGGAGGAGTGAAAAGTATCAAACACAGCAGGCAGGCCAGGTGCAGTGGCTCACGCCTGTAATCTCAGCACTTTGGGAGGCCGAGGCGGACGGATTACTTGAGACCAGCCTGGCCAACATAGCAAAACCTCATCTCTACTAAAAATACAAAATATGAGCCGGGCATGGTGGCGAGCGCCTGTAATCCCAACTACTCGGGAGGCTGAGGCACTAGAATTGCTTGAACCTGGGAGGCGGAGGTCGCAGTGAGCCGAGATCCTGCCACTGCACCCAAACCTGAGTGACAGAGTGAAACTGTCTCAAAAAAAGAAAGAAAAAGAAAAAGAAAACACAGCAGGCGGAGACAGGTCAGTGGAGAAAAGAACAGAGAGGGGTCTAGAGCAAGCAGGACAAAAGGCAGTCATGAGAGAGACTGAAATACTGATCATGTGCTTCTGCAGATTCAGACACAGCCAAGGGATCAGTTCCTTCCACTAGCCTGTCTCTACTTGACCCCTAATTGGAACCAAGAAAAAAACAAAATTCATACTTTTACCTGTTGCAAATGCCTTCCCACAGCCTGCATGCTCACACTGATAAGGCCGATCTCCTGTGTGTGACCTCTCATGGACCTGTGATTAAAATGCAGGTATGATTCTATTTCCTTTACGTATTCCTCAGGAAGATGGTTGCAACACAGACCTACTTTTTCCCACACTGCTAAATGATTTTGTTGTATGCTTTTTTCTTATAAAAAAGATAACTTCACAAAAACGATAGCCCAATAGTTCCCAATATAGACCTAAATGTTAAATATTAAGAGGAAGTTACCAATATTTTAAGTAGGGAACAGGAACGCTTGAGGTCTGAGCTTTCTCGAGTGGTCAAAGGTGTTTGCATGAAACATACACATAATGAGAAACTAGAAGCAGGGGGCTGGGAGAGACTACACAACGTAAGGTTAAGAGTGTGGAGGCTGCTGCTAGAGGGACCTGGATCTGAGGCAAGGATCCACCACTGCCTAGTGGTGTGGCCATGGGCACTTGCCTTCTCTAAGCCTCAAAGGCCTCTCTGAAAAGTGGGGACACAATAGTATCTACGATAGAGGGCTGCCATGACAAATGAGTAACAATGACAATGGCTAACATTTACTGAACATTTACCACATCAGGCCACTCTTTTTAGTACTTTACGTGTATGGTATTAACTTATTTAATTTTTACAACCACTCTGAGAGGGAGATAACTCTTAGGATCCAATTTTATAGATGAGGAAAATGAGGTACTAAGAGGTCAACTAACATGCCAAGGTCACTGATAAATAGTGAAGATGGACCCCAGGGCCACTACTCCAGATATGCTAAATGCACACTTCGTGACACATTGAAAAAGTTCTTTAACAAATCTTAGCTATCATTGAGTCATGGTATGTTCTGTTATGTATAGCAGCAAGTGAAAAAACATACTTAGCCCAAATATTTATTTATTTATTTTTTTTTTTTTTGAGATGCAGTTTCGCTCTGTTGCCCAGGCTGGAGTGCAGTAGTGCAATCTTGGTTCACTGCAACCTCCGCCTCCCAGGTTCAAGCAATTCTCCTGTCTCAGCCTCCCAAGTAGCTGGGATTACAGGCGCCTGCCACTGCGCCCAGCTAATTTTGTATTTTTAGTAGACAGGGTTTCACCATGTTGGTCAGGCTGTTCTCCAACTCCTGACCTCAGGTGATCCACCCGCCTTGGCCTCCGAAAGTACTGGGATTACAGGCGTGAGCCACTGCGCCCGGCCTTAGCCCAAATATTTAAAAGCCAAATTAACACCAACTTTTGCTAGATTTCAGTGAATTAACAGAGATGTGTGATTACACACATATCTCTCATATAATTAAATGGATTTCATACTTTTTTTTTTTTTTTGAGACGGAGTCTCACTCTGTCACCCAGGCTGGAGTGCAGTGGCACGATCTCGGCTCACTGCAGGCTCCACCCCCCAGGGTTCATGCCATTCTCCTGCCTCAGCCTCCCGAGTAGCTGGGACTACAGGCGCCCACCACCTCGCCCGGCTAATTTTTTGTATTTTTAGTAGAGACGGGGTTTCACTATGTTAACTAGGATGATCTTGATCTCCTGACCTCATGATCCGCCCACCTTGGCCTCCCAAAGTGCTGGGATTACAGGCGTGAGCCACCGCGCCCGGCCTGGATTTCATACTTGACAACATATATTCAAATATGTAGAGTACCTACCATGTGCCAGGTAGTATCCTGGACATTAGGAATACAGAGATGAAAAAAACACAGTCCAAGCCCTCAAAAAATTAACAGTCTCTAAAGTCTGCACAGGTTTTTACATGTCTGTGTATGAGTGTTACCAAGTGCCAGTGTCTTGATAACTGGGAGAAAACAGTGGCATTTGAATTACACAAAAATACGATCTTAGTATTTGATATCCTAGGTATTCTCATAACTAGATAGAACATTTCTTTTATATATACCTTGAGATGATGAGCTGTTGTATATAATTTTCCACATCCATCATATTCACATCGAAATGCCTTCTCTCCACTCTGTTGAGATTTAGCAGTTACTCTTGTAGCATGTCCTTGTAAAACAATCTAAATAAAACAAATAGTATTATTTAAATTACTTAAGCCAGGCACAGTGGCTCATGCCAGTAATCTTAGCACATGGGGAGGCAGAGGTAGGCGGATCATTTAAGCCCAGGAGTTCAAGACCAGCCTGGGCAACATGGCAAAACCCTGTCTCTATACAGAAAAATATTACAAAGTTAGCCAGGTGTAGTGGTGCATCTGTGGTTCCCAGGTACTTGGGAAGCTGAGGTGGGAGGATCATCTGAGCCTGGGGAGGTCAAGGCTGCAGTGAGCTGTGATTGCATCACTGCACTCCAGCCTGGGTGGCAGAGTGAGACCTCCTGTCTCAATCAATCAATCAATCAATCAATCATACAGAAATAAAATAGATAAATTATGATTTTCAGAATTAAAAAGACAAAACTGCTATGTGGGTTTCCAATCTCAGGTCATCACTTTATTAGGACTCTTTCACCCTGAGTCAGTCAGGTTAATTCCATTGCATGATTGAAGTTAGTGACTCTGAAAGTACAGTAGTCAAAAGGACAGTCACAGAAATACACAGCTGGAGCTCACACATCTATTCCTACTCTAGAAAAACAACCTAAGTAGCATCTTCATTGGATGCAGGTATTCCTTGATATACTCAAGTGATCCGTCTACCTGCTTTTTTTTAGAACCTGTGTCCCAAAAACGATGTCAAAAGTGTTTTCAATTTCAAAAGCAATGAGAAAGGGGGGAATTAGGTCATTTCAGTCACCTAGAGGAAACATTACAATCCATATGATACTACTACTCTGTACTTATATTCACTAGAAGATCATTTTTCTGGGATGTAATAACATAAAAATCCAAATACTGATTTTTAAAGGCTTTTTAAAATAGAAATTAAGGTATCATAAAAATTGAAGAATGACTTTCTACTCTGTGAGCCATGTGGTGATAGTGTTGCAACATCCTATCTCTGCAGACTGTCACACATGGCATATAATTCTGGGTAATGACCTACAATTACACACATCCCAGAATGGTAAAGGCAGAGAAAGGAGGAGTTACAGAGGCTAGAATAATGGTGGGGGAATTGAGAAGTACCCTGCATTAGATGACAAGAATATAGAAAGACTTTGACTTTTCCTTGTAATATAAATCAACTAAAAAACAAGCAGTAGAGATCTTAGTGTAATTGTTAAATTACAAGCTATTTATTTTGTCATCCCCATACTGTGGTATGTTCATTAAATGTTGCAGACCATAATTTTCTGAATAAAGGTAGATCTGTTGATAAAATATTTGTATAAAAGTATGCATAGGCCAGGTGCAGTGGCTCACACCTGTAATCCCAGCACTTTGTGAGGCCGAGGCGGGCGGGTCACGAGGTCAAGAGATCGAGACCATCCTGGCTAACGTGGTGAAACCCCATCTCTACTAAAAATACAAAAATTAGCTGGGCATGGTGGTGCGTGTGCCTATAGTCTCAGCTACTCAGAAGGCTGAGGCAGGAGAATTGCTTGAACCTGGGAGACGGAGGTTACAGAGAGCTGAGATTGTGCCACTGCACTCCAGCCTGGAGACAGAGCGAGAATCCGTCTCAAAAAAAAAAAAAAAAAAGTATGCATAATTCCCAATGGGCAAAAGGAAAATGTTTATTATAGACTGAAAAGTGCCTATACAAAGAATAATATAATTCCACATCTTTTCTGCCTAGAAAATTCCATCTCCCTACTTCCATGAGGCCTGTTGTCATCACTCCAAACACAGATGATTCTTCACTTCCTCAGCAAACCTGTGATATTTAGCTTATATCACTGGTGTGAAACTTGAATCAACTGCCTTGTTGTAAAGACATTTATATTTCCTTTTCTTCCCTATTAGTCTATCAGCTACTTGAAGTCAAGAACTGTGTCTTATATGCCTTCATAACTCACAGTGCTAGGTTCACCCTGAAAATGTCACAAGATTTATAAAAGATTTATACCACTAAAATATATGAAAAGAATTACAAGAAATTTTTCTTTTCAGGGGTATTTTTAAAGTTCTAAAATTAAGATTGTGATAATTGTTCAATTTTTTGAATTTACTAAAAAGCACTTAGCTGTACACTCTAAATGGGTAAATTTAAAGTGTGTAGGCTGTGCCGGGCGTGGTGGCTCAGACCTGTAATCTCAGCACTTTGGGAGTTCGAGACCAGCCTGACAAACACAGTGAAACCCCGTCTCTACTGAAAATACAAAATTAGGGCTGGGTGCAGTGGCTCATGACTGTAATCCCAGCACTCTGGGAGGCCAAAGTGGGCGGATCCACCTGAGGTCGGGAGTTCGAGACCAGCCTGGCCAACACAGCGAAACCCTGTCTCTACTAAAAATTATAAAAATTAGCCAGGCATTGTGGCATGTGCTTGTAATTCCAGCTACTAGGGAGGCTGCGGCAGGAGAATCGCTTGAATCCGGGAGGCGGAAGAAGCAGTGAGCCAAGATCACGCCACTGCACTCCAGCCTGGGAAACAGAGCGAGACTCCGTCTCAAAAAAAAAAAAAAAAAAAAATTAGCCAGGTGTGGTGGCGAATGCCTGTAATCCCAGCTACTTGGGAGGCTGAGGCAGGAGAATCACTTGAACTCAGGAGGCAGAGGTTGCAGTGAGTCAAGATCGTGCCATTGCACTCCAGCCTGGGCAATAAGAGCAAAACTCCATTTTAAACAAACAAACAAATAAATAAATAGCATGTAGGCTGGACACAGTGGCTCAAGCCTATAATCCCAGCACTTTTGGAGGCCGAGGAAGGCAGATCGTTTGAGATCAGGAGTTTGAGACTAGCCTGGGCAAATGGCAAAACCCCATTTCTACAAAAAAATGCAAAAACATCAGCTGTGCATGGTGGCACCTGCCTGTAGTTCCAGCTACTCAGAGGACTGAGGTGAGAGGATTGCTCGAGTCCAGGAGGTTAGGCTGCAGCAAGCTGTGTTTGTGCCACTGCAATGCATCCTGGGTGACAGAGTGAGACACCTGTCCTTTTTTTTTGAGACGGAGTCTCACTCTGTTCCCCAGGCTGGAGTGCAGTGGTGCGATCTCGGCTCACTGCAAGCTCCACCTCCCGGGTTCACGCCATTCTCCTGTCTCAGCCTCCTGAGTAGCTGTGACTACAGGCGCCCGCCACCACGCCGGGCTAATTTTTTTGTGTGTTTTTAGCAGAGATGGGGTTTCACCGTGTTAGCCAGGATGGTCTTGAACTCCTGACCTCATGATCCACCTGCCTCGGCCTCCCAAAGTGCAGGGATTACAGGCGTGAGCCACCGCGCCCGGCCGACACCTGTCTTAATAAACAAAAAAGTAATACAGAAATAAAACAGAAAAAATTACATTGACAAAGCAAGACCCTGTCTCGAAAATTTTTTTTAAAAAGTAGGTAAAATGTATCTTTTTCTTGTTTCGTTTTAAGAGACTGGAGTCTTGCTATGTTGTCCGTACTAGACTCAAGTTCTTGGGTTCAAGGAATCCTCCGTCTCAGCTTCCTGAATAGCTGGGACTACAGGCATGTTCCACTGTGCCCAGCTAGTATGTGAAATATATCTTAATAAAACTATAAGAAATGGAAATCAAATATTATTAGAACAAAAAATTTCTTAGGCCAAATGCAGTGGTTCATGCCTATGATTCCAACACTTTAGGAGGCCAAGGTGGGAGGATTGCTTGAGCCCAGGAGTTTGAGACCAGCATGGGAAACATGGGGGGACCCCCATCTCTGCAAAAGATAAAAAACTAGCTGAGTGTGGTGGTGTGTACTTGTGGTCCCAGCTACTTGGGAGGCTGAGGTGGGAGCATCACCTGAGCCCGGGAGGTCAAGGCTGCAGTAAGCTATGATCGCCCCACTGCACTCCAACTTGGGCATCAGAATGAGATCCTGTCTCAAAAAGATCAGTTTCTGTTTATTGCTCATGAAAACAGAAGAGCCTCTATGAACCCTTTAAAAATCAACTATTATTTTAATAACTTCATTTTTTTTTCCATGTATTGTAACAGCAACACATGTACTCTGGAGGAGTCTGGATACCATAGTGAAGAACAAAAAGTTCTACCAGGCACGGTAGTTCACATCTGTAATCCCAGCACTTTTGAGAGATTGAAGCAGGTGGATCACTTGAGCCCAGGAGTTGGAGACCAGCCTGGGCAACATGGCAAAACCCCAACTCTAAATAAAAAATATAAAAATTAGCTGGGCATGGTGGTGCGTGCCTGTCATCCCAGGCTGTCATCAAGCAGGAGGATTGCTTGAACCCAGGAGGTTGAGGCTGCAGTGAGCCAAGATTGTGCCACTGCCATCCAGCCTGGGTAACAAATGAGACCCTGTCTCAAAAAAAAAAAAAAAAAGAAAAAGAAAAAAAAAAAGCTTAACTGTGTTATAATTCCACCATCTAGGGAAAATCATTGTTAACTTCTTGGTCTATTTCCACTCAGTATTTTTTATTTTTATTTATTTTAGAGACGGGGTCTCACTCTGTCACTCAGGCTATAGTACAGTGGTACAATCACAGCTCACTGCACCCTCCAACTCCTGGGCTCAAGTGATCCTCTTGCCTCAGCCTCCCATGTAGTTAGGACAACAGGTGTGCACCACCACACTCAGCTTTTTAAAAAAAAATTGTAGAGATGGAGTCTTGTCATGTTGTCTAGGCTGGTCTTGAACTCCTGGCCTCAAGCAATCCTCCTGCCTCAGCCTCCCAAAGTGTTTGGCTTACAGGTGTGGGCCCCCATGCCCAGCCCAGTGTTTTTTAAATACATATACAAGTGTAGAGTTTTATTTTAGTAGAATTGGCATCAGGCTTTATATGATTTGTAAAGGCAGATTTCAATTGACGAAAGACTCCAAATTAAGAGAAAAGGACTCTTCTTCCTATTCTCTTCCCCTCCTTTCTAAGAGCACTATGAAATGAAAGTGCTTACCACCTTTCCACATCTGCCAAACAAAGCCCAGCTGCTCACACCTTCAGACTAGGTAGCGGCAGCAAATAACTCCAGAGAGACTCATATCTGAATCTTTTCTGTTATTCTATTGCTTCCTCCTAGGCCAATTTATTAGGAGCTTCGATTCTGTTATGAAACACATACCAGGAATTTGGTATCTAATTTAGTTAAGCCAACGAAACAATGTTGAATTCCTAACCAATGATGAGTATTGGACATTTTTTCCAAAAATGTACTTGTTTTTGCTCCCATTCTTAATGTCTATAGTGGAGACTTTAAGAATTTAGGGTAGTAAAATAAGGGTCAGAAAATTCAGTTTAGGGAGAACTACTGAGGTCTCCGAATGTGCACCTGTGGGGTGGGGACATGGGTGACAACAGCAAGGTTTCTTATTTCTAAGCCAGCTGAAGTCACTAGCATTTGGCATGCTACAAGAATTATAAGTAAGGGCAGTGTCCAACAGAATTATTTCCACTAGTATCTAATTACTCAAAACAGACCTCTCTTAAAGGCATTCTCGCAAAGTACAGTAAGATGAATACCTGTACAAACACCCAAGTAACAAAAGGAACCTCTGGAAAGAAAACTACAAAAATAGCAATGACCTACAGTATACAGTAGTTGGAAAAATAAAAGGCCAGGGAGACAGTCAAAAAGCCATTCTGGCTTTTATCTCAATGCATAGAGTATTTGGGTGTGATATGATTCCCTCCCCTTTTATTGGAAATGTTTCCTTGCAAAGCTCTTTATCTCCAAGCTAGGCTAACATTTACCTTCTCAATTCCCAAATAAGTGTTTTTTTTTCTATTTGGAACCTGCTTTGCATCTACTACCTTCTTATTCTATTTCCAATTAACTATCCTTTATACCTAT
This sequence comes from Pongo abelii, assembly GCF_028885655.2. Taxonomy (NCBI): domain Eukaryota; kingdom Metazoa; phylum Chordata; class Mammalia; order Primates; family Hominidae; genus Pongo; species Pongo abelii. Next base: position 67,810,923 of record NC_071994.2, read on the forward strand.
CCCTCCATCATAACTCCCTACCACTTCCTATCACAACATTCTAAAATAATAAATGTTTAATAAATGACTGGCAAAATACCTACTTTCTAAAATGATAAATAAAATACTGTTCCTGCCTTTGTAGGGCTCTCAGTCTAGCTAGTAAAATTGTGCTATTAATGAAGGATTATAATAGAATATAATAATTGCTATCACAGGAGTCCATGAAAAGATCTAACAGGGCAAAATGCAAAAGTAGGGAGATGTAGGTTAGGGCAAGCTGTCTAGGGGTGAAATTTGAAGACTGAAGGAGAGGACTGGGGAGTGCTGTCCAGGCAGAAGGAATAGTATGGTCAAAGGTTTGGAGTGTATCTAGAAGAAGTGGAAACAACATGAGAGTATTGTGTTTACATAATAGAATGAGTTTCATGAAAATGAAAGTTTAGGACCAAGTTTGTGAAAAGCAATAAATACAACCCTGAACAGCAAGCCTAGACAATGAAAGCCAAAGGAAGGTATTAAAAAATTTTAAGTAAGGGACAAACCAAGATCACCTCTGTGTTTTATTTTAATTAGTTAATTAATTAATTTTTTTCAAGACAGGGTCTCATTCTGTTGCCCACACTGGAGTGCAGTGCAGTGGTGCAATCTCAGGTCACTGTAACCTCCGCCTCACAGATTGAAGCAATTCTTGTGTCTCAGCCTCCCGAACGGCTGGGACTACAGGTGCGTGCCACCATGCCTGGCTATCTGCGTTTTAGAAAGAGAACTACAGTAATAGCGGGGAACAGACTGAAAAGACAAATGAGGTAGGGAGCCCAAAGGAAGTTTGTATAATCATAAATATGCAGGAAAGAAGTGATAAAAACAAACCTAGGATAATGACTGTGGAATAGAAAGCAATAGCTGATTCTACAGATGTTTTAGGGGAAAAAATGGACAGAATCCAAAACTCAAAAGCTAAATTAAAAGACCAAAACTATAATAGGTACTTCAGGGTTATGCAGCATGAGATATGCGCAGTCACTGTCAAAGAAACAGCAATCTGGTATGTCATCACAAGGGAAAACTCTCAAGGGCAATTTTGAAGCTAACACCAGTAAAATACTAATCAGCTTCCAAAAACCATGTATAGAAAATGACTTCACTGGTATTTAAACTTAATGTATGTTCTGAGAATTAAGACATAACCTTGGCCGGGCACGGTGGCTCACGTGGTGGCTCCCAGCACTCTGGGAGGCCGAGGCAGGCGGATCACGAGGTCAGGAGATCGAGACCATCCTGGCTAACACGGTGAAACCCCGTCTCTACTAAAAATACAAAAAATTAGCCAGGCGTGGTGGCAGGCGCCTGTAGTCCCAGCCACTCAGGACACTGAGGCAGGAGAAGCATGAACCCGGGAGGCGGAGCTTGCAGTGAGCTGAGATCATGCCCCTGCACTCTAGCCTAGGCAACAGAGCGAGACTCCGTCTCAAAACAAACAAACGAAAAGACAAAACCTTAGCTCTGCCATAAACTCATCATGTAACATTGTGCAAGATACATAGGGCCTATCTGCCTGTCTATAAAGGACATACTGTAGCCAGGTGCAGTGGCTCACGCCTGTAATCCCAGCACTTTGGGAGGCCCAGGCAGGTGGATCACTTGAGGTCAGGAGTTCAAGACCAGCCTGGCCAACATGGTGAAACCCCATCTCTACTAAAAATACAAAAATTAGCCAGGCGCAGTGGCAGGCACCTGTAATCCCAGCTACCTGGGAGGCTGAGGCAGGAGAATTGCTTGAACCCGGGAGGCGGAGGTTGCAGTGAGCCAAGATCACGCCATTGCACTCCAGCCTGGGTGACAAGAGTGAAACTCTGTCTCAAAAAAAAAAAGGGGGGGGCCGGGTGCAGTGGCTCACGCCTGTAATCCCAGCACTCTGGGAGGCTGAGGCAGGCGGATCACGAGGTCAGGAGATCGAGACCATCCTGGCTAACACAGTGAAACCCTATCTCTATTAAAAATACAAAAAATTAGCCAGACGTGGTGGTGGGTGCCTGTAGTCCCAGCTACTCGGGAGGCTGAGGAAGGAGAATCGCTTGAACCCAGGAGGCAAAGGCTGCAGTGAGCCGAGACTGCACCACTGCACTCCAGCCTGGGTGACAGAGTGAGACTCTGTCTCGGGAAAAAAAAACGAAAAAACACATTGTTCTAAGTCAGTAATGTTTTTTCTTTTCTGAGGGAGTCAAACGTCTTTTGCAGATAAAATCTTACATGGCATTCTACTGTGTAAAACACACAGAAAAAGGAACTAGAGCTGCTGGCCTTGGCAGATGAGGGTGGATCAGAGATCTGCTAGTCCCTGACAGGACTCCTGATACCTCAAAAAACAGGGCTTGAAAAGCCCATACTAGACAGATAACCTAAGTCCTTTTGGGCTTAAACATTCTAGGAGGTGCTAATTATATTAGCTAATTATATTATGTTATATTAGCTAATTATATTAGCACATTATATTAGCTAATTATATTAGCACATTATATTAGCTAATTATATTAGCACCTAGGACCATTACATTCTAAGGAGGTGCAAATTCCAGAGGTAGATACAAGACTGGAGCTAAGATTAAATTCCAAGGTGACCTCAATAATAAAGAGGCTAACTGGCATTTATTGAGCAGTTGCATGTATGTGATGCACCGTGGTGGCTGCTTTACGTATACTGTCTAATTGGCCCCCATGGCTACCCAATGAATTCAGTATTATCTATGATTTACAAATAGAAAAAATGAGACTCAGAGGGGCTAAGTAATGTAACTTGCCCATGGTCAAAAGCTGGGAAGTGAGATTTGAAGGAGTTTGGCTCTAGAGCTCAAGCTATTAACCCACCAGGTTTCAGGATGCTGTAGTCCAGCGGGACCTAACTGGCAGAGCTTCTGTAATTACAGAGTGAGAGACTCAGCAGGGTTGAGGATAAACATTGCATTGTATTGTCTGGTTTAGTACTTATAACCCCATTTACTGTAACGGCCTAACGTACATGGCAGCTATAACTTACAATTTGGTGTTTGTTAACTTGTATGATGTAAATAATCTATATTCTTGGGGGAGGATAAAATAAAAACAACTTGAATTTTTAAAAATGTATTCTCTTTGAAGAAAGGAAACAATCCTAGAAGTGTGGCACCAGAGGAACTTTTAAAGAACCATGAGACACATCAGCACTGCCAGGAAGATTAAGAAACAAAAACAAGGCCAGGTACAGTGGCTCCTGCTTATAATCTTTGGGAGGCCGAGCCAGGTGGATCACTTGAGGGCAGGAGTTCAGAACAGCCTGGCCAACATGGCAAAACCTTGTCTCTACTAAAAATACAAAAATTAGCTGGGCATAGTGGTGTAAGCCTGTAATCCCAGCTACTTGGGAGGCTGAGGCATGAGAATCACTTGAATCCAGGAGGCAGAGGTTGCAATGAGCCAAGATTGTGCCACTGTACTCCAGCCTGGGTGACAGAGTGAGACTCTTCTCAAAAAAAAAGAGAGAGAGAAAAAACAAAAACAAAGCAGATTTCTAACAATAATTACTATCAGGTAGTAGATCCCTCACTTTTTATTTTTACTAATCTATACTATTTGGATTTTCTAAACATAAACATGATTACTTTTATATTTAAAAATATGTAAAATAGATACGTAGAGTAAGATTACGGGTCATTTTGGGTTTTCTTCTTTGTACTTTCCCTGAATTAAAAAAACTACTAAAAATATTATCTTAAAAAATCTTTGGTGGCCGGGAGCGGGGGCTCACGCCTGTAATCCTAGCACTTTGGAAGGTCGAGGCGGGCGGATCACAAGGTCAGGAGATGGAGACCATCCTGGCTAACACAGTGAAACCCTGTCTCTACTAAAAATACAAAAAATTAGCCGGGCGTGGCGACAGGCGCCTGTAGTCCCAGCTACGCGGGAGGCTGAAGCAGAAGAATGGCGTGAACCCGGGAGGTGGAGCTTGCAGTGAGCCAAGATCGCGCCACTGCACTCCAGCTTAGGCGACAGAGCTAGACTCCGTCTCAAAAAAACAAACAAACAAACAAACAAACTTTTGCCCCTAAGATAATCATCAATCTAATTAATACCTTTCTTTTAGATTTCTTTTAGAGGTAGAAAAAAAGAGACTTAGAAAAGCAAGGTTCAGTCTGGGCACGGTGACTCACGCCTGAAATCCCAGTACTTTGGGAGGCCGAGGCAGGTGGATCACTTGAGGTCAGGAGTTTGTGACCAGCCTGGCCAAAAGGTGAAATATAAAAAACATTTTTTTAAATATTTCTTTAACAAAAATATAAAAAATTAGCCAGGCATGGTGGCACGCTCCTGTGATCCCAGCTACTCAGGAGGCTGAGGCAGGTGAATCGGTTAGACCCACGAGGCAGTGGCTGCAGTGAGCTGAGATCGGGCCACTGCACTCCAGCCTGGGCAACAAAGCAAGACCCTGTCTCAAAAAACAAAAACCACAAAAAACCAAGTACTAGGTTCTCAACCTCAAATATGGTAATTAATTGTTTTAGAGAATGGTGAAGTCATGAACTTCTGATCCAGCACTAATGAAGAGAAATATAATGAGTCACAAGTGCAAGCCACATATGTAATTAAAAATTTACTGAGCTGGGTGTGGTGACTCACACCTGTAATCCCAGCAGTTTGGGAGGCTGAGGGGGGCGGATCATGAGGTCAAGAGATCAAGACCATCCTAGCCAACATGGTGAAACCCTGTCTCTACTGAAAATACAAAAGTCAGCTGTGCATGGTAGCATGTGCCTGTAGTCCCAGCTACTCGTGAGGCTGAAGCAGGAGAATCGCTTGAACCCAGGAGACGGAGGTCACAGTGAGCTGAGATCACGCCACTGCACTCTAGCCTGGTGACAGAGTGAGACGCCATCTCAAAAAAAAAAAAAAGAATTCTGGCCGGGCAAATTGGTTCACACCTATAATCCCAGGACTTTGGAACGTCAAGGCAGGAGGATCACTTGAGCCAACACTGCACCATTGCACTCCAGCCTGAGCGACAGAGCAAGACTCAGTCTCAAAAAATAAATAAATAAATAAAATAGGAGTCAGGCATGGTGGCTCACACCTGTGGTCCCAGCACTTTGGGAGGCCAAGTGGCTGGATTACAATGTCAGGCGTTAGAGACCAGCCTGGCCAGCATGGTGAAACCCTGTTTCTACTAAAAATACAAAAAATTAGCCAGGCATGGTGGCATGTCCCTGTAGTCTCAGCTACTCGGGAGGCTGAGGCAGGAGAACTGCTTGAACTGAGCAGGTGGAGGTTGTAGTGAGCTGAGATCGCGCCACTGCACTCCAGTCTGGGTGACAGAGCGAGATGCCATCTCAAAAAAAAAAAAAAAAAAAAAAAAAAAAATGACAGGCATGTTGGCTCACACCTGTAATCCCAGCATTTTCAGAGGCTGAGGTGGGTTGATCACTGGAGGTCAGGAGTTCGAGACCAGCCTGGTAAACATGACGAAACCCCATCTCTACTAAAAATACAAAAATTAGCTGGGTGTGGTGGTGCATGCCTGTAACCCCAGCTACTCGGGAGGCTGAGGCAAGAGAATCATTTGAACCCGGGAGGTGGAGGTTGCAGTGAGCCAAGATCACACCACTGCACTCCACCCTGGGCAAGAGAGTAAGACTCCATCTCAAAATACATAAATAAATATAATAATAAAATAAAACAAAAAATCTCTAGTAACCAATTGAAAAAAATTAAAAGAAACAGGTGAAATTAATAGTAATTATTTTGTTTAACACAATATGTCCAAAATATTATCATTTCAACATTATCAATATAAGAAATTATTGATATTTTACATTCTTTTTATCGTACTATGTCTTCAAAATCCACTTACAGCACATCTCAATTTGGACTAGTCATATTTCAAGTGCTTAACAGCCACATATGGCTAGTGGCAACCGTACTGGACATTGCAGATCTAGTCTGTAAGGAAGAGGTACAAAAGGCAAAGGAGAAAAAAGCTACAGTTAAAAAAAAAAAAAAGAATCCCATTCAATAGTCTTCTATTTGTCTACTGGTACCAATACCAAATGGCAATATGTCTACAGATAAAGAGTAATGGGATTTTTTGGCCGGGGGCGCTGGCTCACGCCTATAATCCCAGCACTATGGGAGACCGAAGCGGGCAGATCACGAGGTCAGGAGATCGAGACCATCCTGGCTAACACAGTGAAACCCTGTCTCTACTAAAAATACAAAACATTAGCCGGGCATGGTGGCGGGCCCCTGTAGTCCCAGCTACTCCGGACGCTGAGGCAGGAGAATGGCATGAACCTGGGAGACGGAGCTTGCAGTGAGCCGAGATTGCGCTACTGCATTCCAGCCTGGGCAACAGAGTGAGACTCCGTCTTAAAAAAATAAAAAAGAGTTGGGGCCAGGCACGGTGGCTCACACCTGTAATCCCAGCACTTTGGGAGGCCGAGGCAGGCAGATCACGAGGTCAGGAGATCGAGACCATCCTGGCTAATATGGTGAAACCCCATCTGTACTAAAAATACAAAAAATTAGCCGGGCGTGGTGGTGGGCACCTGTAGTCCCAGCTACTCGGGAGGCTGAGGCAGGAGGATGGCGTGAACCCGGGAGGCAGAGCTTGCAGTGAGCCGAGATCGCACCACTGTACTCCAGCCTGGGCAGCAGAGCGAGACTCCGCCTCAAAAAAAAAAAAAAAGAGTAATGGGGTTTTATGACATTTTGCCTCAGCAGTTCTGAATTCCTAGTTACGTCTCTGAGTTCTGAAAAAAAACTTTTTTTTTTTTTTTTTTGAGACAGTCTCACTCTGTTGCCCAGGCTGGGGTGCAGTGGCACAATCTTGGCTCACTGCAACCCCCACCTCCCAGGTTCAAGCAATTTTCCTGCCTCAGCTTCCCAAGTAGCTGGGATTATAGGCGCACACCACCACACCCAACTAATTCTTGTATTTTTAGTAGAGATGGGGTTTCGCCATGTTGGCCAGGTTGGTCTCAGACTCCTGACCTCAGGTGATCCACCCGCCTTGGCCTCCCAAAGTGCTAGGATTACAGGCGTGAGTCACCGCGCCCAGCCTACAACTGCTTTCCTTTAAAATATCTATTATTTTAAAATGTAGTTGTCAGTTACCAATAAGACAGAGAACTTATTGGGCCACTCCAACACTCCAAGCCACTGACCTATAACTCCCGCATATATTTACCCTGTGTTTGCATCTTAGTAGAGGTTGACTTAGGTGGATTTGACACAGAACTGTATAAAAAATACTGACGTCTCATTTTTTGGGAGGTGGGGGAGAACAGGGTCTTGCTCTGTTGCCTAGGCTGGAGTGCAGTGGCACAATCAGCTCACTGTAACTTCAAACCATGGGCTCAAGGGATCCTCCTGCCCTTGCCTCCCAAATAGCTGTGACTACAAATGTGTGCCACCATGCCTTGCTAATTTTGTAATTTTTTGTAGAGATGGAGTCTCACTTTCTTGCCCAGGCTGGTCTCAAACTTCTGTGTTCAAGCAATCTTCCCACCTCAGCCTCTCAAAGTATTGCGATTACAGGTGTGAGCCACCACACCTGTCTTAAAGTCTCATTTCCTTCACAAAATATGAATATGAATTGAGACCTGAAAATTTTGCTAAGAATCACACAGCATCAAAGCTGATGGGCTTAGTGAACTGAAAACTGTGTTTATGCCACTTTGTGGCATCACTTCAGCTGGTAAACAGAAATACTGGCTATTCAGCAATGTGTAGAAGCATAATATTTCTTTTTTTTTTTTTTTTTTGAGACAGTTTCGTTCTTGTTGCCCAGGCTGGAGTGCAATAGCGCGATCTCGGCTCACTGCAACCTCCACCTCCTGGGTTCAAGCGATTCTCCTGCCTCAGCCTCCTGAGTAGCTAGGATTATAGGCATTAGCCATCACACCTGGCTAATTTTTTGTATTTTTAGTAGAGGCAGGGTTTCACCACGTTGGCCAAGTGGGTCTCGAACTCCTGACCTCAAGTCATCCGTCCGCCTCAGCCTCCCAAAGTGCTGGGATTACAGGCATGAGTCACCACGCCTGGCCAGAACCATATTTCTACAAGTGATTTCAGTGATTCCTGTTATTTTATCACTATTAGTATAAATGTAAAATTTTCTTGATAACCCCTAACAGTATCACTCAATGTCACTAAGTGGTCACGTTAATGCTCAAGGTTATAAATGTGACCCTGAGTAGTAACTTTAGGGGTTAAATATAATAAAACTCTGAAGAATGAAAAAAAACTACTATAAAGGAACAGTCAACAAGATATTAGAGAAAACTGCTGAGCAAATAAAGAGCAGCATTAAAGCAGGAATGTACTACAATGATTATATAAGCTCCAAGCATACCCTCCACACGAACATCCCCCCAACACAAAAACAATTCTTGAATAACGTAAGTTTTGAATTTTTGATTGTAGGAGACATGCAAGAATGCACCTGTGACTACTTTGTACTTACTACAAAACTTTTAGAAGCACTGGTGCTCTAGGCTGTTACTCAGGTAAGGGGCAGCCAATGATTGGACACAGGGTGAACATTTGAACCATGGGAAGCCAGCCCACAGGCCACCTGCAGACCAGGAAGCAGTCTGGTAGAAAAAGCATAAACAGCTTTGTCCAAGATTAACTAGGCTGGACTCTCCCTTCAGAAGTTGAAAAGGAAAATATGGAGGGAATCAGCTGGAAGGAGAAGAAATTTAAAAATACAAAAAGCAAAGTAGTGAGGATTATTTAGAGAGTCATGATGAAGTCCCAGAAAAAGTATCCACAAATTGCCATGCCATGGGTGGGGGCAGTCAGGAAGTCACCTGGTCTCCACAACTGCCTCGTCCAGAAAACTGCCTTGGAATCCAGCACACAAGATTCACCTGGATTTCTGTGATACTTCCATTTCTTTAGCAGCATTTTGCATCCACCAATGAACAATGGGACCTCAGGCAGTTTGAGAAAGCTGCTGCCCAATACATACATTGTTTTTCTGAATTGGTGAGATATTCCTAGAGAGGTAGTGAGTTACCTATTCTTGCTTTCATCCACAGAAGGGCATAGAAATGCTAAGTTAGATTTTTATATTAAAAAGTAGCTTTACATACCTGCATTTTTTTCTCTTGCTCATTTTCTCCAATCATTCCAGTACCTGCTACACTTTCACTTCCATCAATGGACACCTATAGGAATAAAATAAAGCTTTAAAACGTTTTACATTTTGATAATGGTTTAGGCTGGTTAAGCACATGGTTCAGGGAGAAGCTTGCAAAAAAAAAAAAAAAAAAAGAACAAAAAGTACATGGGGCTTCATTATCATTTATTTTTGTGTATATTTGAAAATTTCCATAATAGGCTGGGCATGGTGGCTTATGCCAGTAATCCAAGCACTTTGGGAGGCTGAGGCAGGAGGATCATTTGAGCCCAGGAGTTCAAGACCAGCCTGGACAAAAGAGCAAAACCCTGTCTCTATTTATTTTGTTTGTAAAGAAAAAGAAGAGAAAATTTCCCTAACAAAAGTGAAATAAAATCTTTTAAGTTATATGAGAGATACATGTTCAATGCAGGGGAAAAAAAATCAGCTCTTTTGATATAAACTTGAGACTTTACTTTTCCTAATCTATAGTTCCTACTTCTTAATTCATAAGCAGTTCCATTTATACTTTATTATTTCTTTTATAGCCCTTCATCCTTGCATATCTTTTGTTGAATTACCGGCCACTCATTTCTCTTCTATAAGCCTTTACTCCATTCCCTTATTTTTTCTTCCAATCTTTCTACACTTCACTTAAGATAAATGCTGATCTCTTCAATACTGACTGATTTTGACTTTGAATTGCTAGTGTCTTTTTCTTTTTTTAATTTCTGAATTTGAGACAGGGATCTATGCTCAAACAACCCTCCCACTTTGGCCTCCCAAAGTGCTGGGATTATAGGCGTGAGCCATCATGCCATGCCCAGCCAAAATTGGCCAGGTTTTTTTGATGAGGTGTACTTTTTTGTTTTCTTTTCTTTTCATGAAAAATAAAGAAGCTGTATCTGGGACATTCTTGACATTGTGAAATGCTATACCTTTGCTGCATACTGTTCCAAAGCACTGATGGTGTCAGGGTCAATTGTAGCATCCCCAGTGTGCAGACCTGCCACTGTCCCATCAGCCTGAATTGCCAAGATGGTGTCAGACTGCGGGACTTGCACTGCGTGGTGGATATAAGCTGTGGTGCCATCTTCCAGCTGAACCGCCTGTAATGCACTCTGGTCATAACTATCTGAGAGAGTGGAAGAGAATGCCATTAAATTAAAGGTAAAATCTGACAAATATTTACATATTTAAAGGAAGAGAGAAATGAGTTTTTATTGAGTAGTTACTCTGAGTACTGGACCACACACTTGATATGTGTTATTTCATTTAATCCTCACAATAATTTTGCAAGGCAGGTATATTTACTGCCTTCATTGTATAAATGGGAACTCAGGTTTGGAGAAGTAACATCACTTTCCTTAGCAATCAGAAAATTTAAAAAACATTAACAGGCCGGGTGCAATGGCTCAAGCCTATAATCCCAGGACTCTGGGAGGCTGAGGCGGGTGGATCACGAGGTCAGGAGATTGAGACCATCCTGGCTAACATGATGAAACACCTTCTCTACTAAAAATACAAAACACTTAGCCGGGCACGGTGGCACGCGCCTGTATTCCCAGCTACTGGGGAGGCTGAGGCAGGAGACTCACTTGAACCTGGGAGGCAGAGGTTGCAGTGAGCCAAGATTGCGCCACTGCACTCCAGCCTGGGCGACAGAGCACGAGTTCCTCTCAAAAAACAAAACAAAAACAAAAACAAAGAAAAAACACTAACAATTAACAGTCAAAATCAATATGTAGAGAAATCAGATTTGAACTCATGTCAGTATGACTCCACAGTCCCTCCATGGTGGTTTTTTCCCCTCCAAATGTCCACACTAAGATATATCTATATCTATACTGGTATTGATATAAAATAGTGATTTTATATCGATATATATATATATAGATGGATAGATAGATAGTGAAATAATAAATCTAGCCAGTTACGATGAACCTGTGACTAACACTTATTGATAAAGAAAAAAGTGTGGCCTTGTGTGGTGGCTCACGCCTGTAATCCCACCACTTTGGGAGGCCAAGCAGGCGGATCACAAGGTCAAGAGATTGAGACCATCCTAGCCAACATGGTGAAATCCCATCTGTACTAAAAATACAAAAAAAATAGCTGGGCATGGTGGCACGTGCCTGTAGTCCCAGCTACTTGGGAGGCTGAAGCAGGAGAATCACTTGAACCCGGGAGGTGGAGGTTGCAGTGAGCTGAGATTGCACCACTGCACTCCAGCCTGGTGACAGAGCAAGACTCCGTCGAAAAGAAAAGAAAGAAAAGGAAAGAAGGGAAAGGAAGGAAAGGAAGGAAAGGAAGGGAAGGAAGGAAGGAAGGAAGGAAGGAGTGCAGACTTTACTTTTTTCCAACTGTAATTAAAGAAATTTATTTATAAATTTAAGTATTTTAAATTTTTTAAAGATTCCTCCCTTTGTTTGGGAGGCCGAGGCGGGCAGATCACAAGGTCAGGAGACCGAGACCATCCTGGCTAACACGGTGAAACTCCGCCTCTATTAAAAAAAATACAAAAAATTAGCCGGGCATGGTGGTGGGTGCCTGTAGTCCCAGCTACTCCGGAGGCTGAGGCAGGAGAATGGCGTGAACCCAGGAGGCGGAGCTTGCAGTGAGCCGAGATGGCGCCACTGCACTCTAGACTGGGAGAGAGAGCGAGAGTCTGTCTCAAAAAAAAAAAAGATTCCTCCCTTTGGCTTCATAACAAAACAGTCTTTCTAAAATGTGTTACGTCATTCTATAATAAAATATTATCTAGCTGGGTGAGGTGGCTCACGCCTGTAATCCCAGTACTTTGGGAGGCTGAGGTGGGCGGATCACCTGAGGTCAGGAGTTCGAGACCAGCCTGACCAACATGGTGAAACCCCATCTCTACTAAAATACAAAAATTAGCCGGGCGTAGTGGCAGGCACCTGTCATCTCAGCTACTTGGGAGGCTGAGGCAGGAGAATCGCTTGAAACCAGGAGGCGGAGGTTGCAGTGAGCCAAGATTGCACCCCTGCACTCCAGCCTGGCAACAGAGCGAGACTGTCTCAAAATAATAAATAAATAAATAAATAAAATAAAATAAAATATTCTCTAAAGTAGTAACAATAGGTAACATTTATTGAGCATTTAGTATGTGACAAGCACGGTTCTAAGTGCTTTACATGTTTGTGCATTCTGTCCTCGCAACAACCCTACGTATGATATGGACACTTATTATAATCCTCATTTTACAGATGATGAAACTAAAGCACAGAGAATTAATCTGCTTAATGTCACACAGCAAAAAAAAAGTAGCTTTGAATCTACATAGTCTGGTTGCAGAGCTGTACTCATCATTCCTATACATTTCACCTCAAACCCCTGAACTTCCCTTAAACAAATGTAATAAGCATTAACATTTTGCTGTATTTGTTTCAAATATTTTTGAAATCGTACACTTAGTTTCAATTAAACACAGTAGGCAAAGGACCTTGCTTTAAAAAATTTATATATATATATACACACACACACACACACATATATATATATATATTTTTTTTTTGAGACAGAGTCTCACTCTGTTGCCCAGGCTGGACTGCAGTGGCACGATCTCAACTACACTGCAACCTCTACCTCCTGGGTTCAAGCAATTCTCCTGCCTCAGCCTCCCGAGTAGCCGGGATTAAAGGCATGCACCACCACACCTGGCTAATTTTTGTATTCTTTTGTATTTTTAGTAGAGACAGGGTTTTGCATGGCCAGGCTGGTCTCGAACCCCTGAACTCAGGTGATCCGCCTGCATCGGCCTCCCAAAGTGCCAGGATTACAGGCATGAGCCAACGTGCCCAGCCAAAAAATTGTATTTAAGAGGAAGAAATAGGTTAGGCAAAGTGGTTCATGTCTGTGACCCCACTGCTTTGGGAGGTCGGAGCAGGAGGACTGCTTGAGGCCAGGAGTTCAAGACCAGCCTGAGCAACATAGCAAGACCCTATATTTAACAAAAAAAAATTAATCAGAAAATAAAAATTAAAAAATCAGCTGGCTGTGGTGACACACACGTGTAAGTCCTAGCTGCTCAGGAGGCTGAGGCAGGAAAGTCCCTTGAGCCCAGGAATTCAGGGCTGTAGTGAGCTATGATTGTACCACTGCACTCTAGCCTAACAGAGTAAGATCTTATCTCTAAAATACAGAAATCAATAAAATATGAAGTTAACCATTTCAATGTTACATTGTGATTTTATTTCTTAGTCATTTAAAAAAGTAGCCAAGGCTGCTTTTAAAATATGAAATTAAGGCTGGGTGCAGTAGCTAACGCCTATAATCCCAGCACTTTGGGAGGCTGGCTTGAGGCCAGGAGTTCGAGATTAGCCTGGCAACAGAGTAAGACCCTGTCTCTACAAAAAATGAAAAAACTAGTCAGGAGAGGCAGCGTGCACCTGTAGTCCCAGCTATTCAGGAGGCTGAGGCAGGAGGATCCCTGAGCCCAGGAGTTTGAGGCTGCAGTGAGCTGTGCTTGTGCCACCACAATCCAGCCTGGCAACACAGGGACACCCTGTCTCTTAAAACAAAAGCCAACCAAAAAAACAAAATGTGGCCTCTACTTTAAGTCTTCCAGGGACCAGTCATTTGGTTTGCTGTTCCAGCTTGTCACCGGACAGCTCAAATTGTAGGAAAATTTTTCCTTAAATCATGCTTAAACCTGCCACCTTGTACTTTAATGAATAAATACAATTCTTTCCCACGACACTTCAGAAGCTAAACACAGGTCTTCTTTCCCCACCACACTCCCACTTCTCCCTTATTTTATTCATACTTTCAAAGTTATTTTACCTTTGGAGGTGTGGTGAATAAATGCTGTGGTACCATCTTCCAACTGTACTGCTTGACCATCCTCTAGACGCAAACTGTCCCCTGCTCAAGAACAATGCTTACATTTAGATCTCATGTTTTCTAGCACATTCCAATTAACTCACTTAGCAACAAGAGTCAATAAACCATTAACACATTATAACAATCTATACTTGCTTCATGAGTCTTTGGAACATTTAAGTAAGTTCAGCAAAGCTTCCCTGAGTCAGTGTTTAAAGGTAAAAAGATATTAGAATATTAGTTTTAGGAATATACACCAGTATAAAAAAGAGAGTTGAAAGAAGGGGAAAAATGAAGAAAATGAGAGACATGTAAGATTCAGCTCAAAAAACAGAAACATTCACTTAGGACTGTTACTCATTTATCTCCACAGTGCAGTCCAGTAACTTCTTTTCCATTATCTTTAAGAGAAAGTCTTGGTTAAGATCCACTCTGTGGCATCTATAATCTCCCTTTACAGAAGGAGGACTTGAGATCAAGACCAAGTTTAGGTAGTAAGAGGGAGCTGCAGGCAGCAAATACTAAAAGCTGAGAATTAAGATGGTTTCCTGTGCTGTTATCTTAAATACTTACTACTTTTAGGTATGGGTACATGTTGAACATAGGCAGCAGAACCATCTTCCAACTGAATGACCTGGCCATCTATGAGTTTTCCATCTAGAACAAAAGATTCAAGACAATAAATTGGCACAAACAAAAATTTTAAACTTTATACAATTTTCAAAATGATATCAACTATAAAAACATACACAACTTAAGCTCGTGTTCATCTTGATTCTTCCCTCAATGTTCTGAGGCAATTCAATAACACATCCAGTGATCCTACAGAAAGCAGAAAATCCTCCCTCAGCCATCCTTCCTCCCCTGCAATTTTCAATTAGATGAGGTCAAGAGGAAGAGTGGCTCATCACAGCAGGCTACATGAGTTGGACTGCTTATACCTTTCAGAGTCACTTAGAATCAGTGACCATGACCAGTGGGGAGTTGAAGCTGGGAAGACAGACAGATATGTCAGTGTATGTGAGGTCATCTGTCATTCTCATCCCTGAAGGCTATAAGACCCCTGTTTATGTATGCATGTGCTCAGTAGGTTTCCATAGAAACAAAGAGTTTTTGAGGACTTGGCGGTTTCCTGGAGCAAAGCAAACACTAATTCAGAGACAATGTTAGATAAGCAAAACCAAATGTCTTTTTTTTTTTTTTTGAGACAGAGTTTCGCTCTTGTTGCCCAGGCTGGAGTGCAATGGCATGATCTCAGCTCACTGCAACCTCTGCCTCCCGGGTTCAAGCGACTCTCCTGCCTCAGCCTCCTGAGTAGCCGGGATTACAGGCATGCGCCACCATGCCCAGCTAATTTTGTATTTTTAGTAGAGACAAGGGTTTCTCCATGTTGGTCAGGCTGGTCTCGAACTCCCGACCTCAGGTGATCTGCCCGCCTCGGCCTCCCAAAGTGTTGGGATTACAGGCGTGAACCACTGTGCCCGGCCCCAAATGTCTTTACTCTTACACATATTTGGTAAAAATATGAAATAATGACCCAAAGTAAAGAAGCAAGAAAGGTCTTACTAGAAAATAGGCCAGACATACTCCCTGCTCTCCTCTCTCCCACTAATTTTGACATCCCAGGGTATCTTCCAAATATCTCAAAGGACTACTCCAAATTATAAAAAAAAAAAAAAAAAAAAAAAAAAAGAATTAAACTAAAATGACTTAAAATCAACATATGCAATACAGCATCTTTAGGAGAGATAGGAAAGGTGGTATAGCTTCTAGGTGCTCCAACTCACAGTTATAAATCACTGGTATTAACCAATCAGCCATATGTGAGGCACATACCTTTAGAATTGTGTTGTATGTAAGCAGTAGAACCATCTGCAAGTGTTACTGCTTGCAAGCTTACGCCTTCCATATTTTCTAAGTTGTCACCATCTATTACAAAAAAATTAATATTTTTTTTAGACAGCTAGCATATGGACATGCTGATTAATTTTCTTTTAAATAAAGATCAGAAAAAAGGTAGACTGCTTAACTCAGACTCAAAATGAGATTTAGCGGCCAGGTGCGGTGGCTCACGCCTGTAATCACAGCACTTTGGGAGGCCAAGGCAAGTGGATCATGAGGTCAGAAGTTCAAGACCAGCCTGGCCAATGTGGTGAAACCCTGTCTCTAATAAAAATACAAAAATTAGCCAGGCGCGGTGGCATGCACCTTGTAGTCCCAGCTACTTGGGAGGCTGACGCAGAAGAACCGCTTGAACCCAGGAGGTAGAGGTTGCAGTGAGCCGAGATTGTGCCACTGCACTCCAGCCTGGGCGACAGAGCCAGACTCTGTCTCAAAAAAAAAAAAAAAAGTGAGATTTAGCACTTGCCAAAAAATAGGCTCGGAACAATGGCTCATGCCTGTAATCCCAGCACTTTTTGAGGCTGAGGTGGGTGGATGGCTTCAGCCCAGGAGTTCGAGACCAGCCTGGGCAACATGGTGAAACCCTGTCTCTACTAAAAATAAAATAATTAGCTGGGCACGCTGGTGGGTGCCTGTAGTCTCAGCTACTTGGGAGGCTGAGATGACAGGATGTCTTAAGCCAGGAGGCTGAGGCTACAGTGAGCTGTGATCATACCACTGCACTCCAGCCTGGGCGATAAAGCAAGACCTTGTCTCAAAAAAAAAAAAAAAAAAAAGAAAAAGAAAAAAAAGAAAAAGAAAAAAAATTCCCTGCCCTACTGTACCCACACCAAGATAAAAAATACACATAGAGGCTGAGCGCTCAGCGCAATGGCTCATGCCTGTAATCCCAGCACTTTGGGAGGCCGAAGCAGGTTGATTACCTGAGGTCAGGAGTTCGAGACCAGCCCGGCCAACGTGGTGAAACCCCGTCTCTACTAAAAATACAAAATTAGCCAGGCATGGTGGCATATGCCTGTAATCCCAGCTACCCGGGAGGCTGAGGCAGGAGAATCACTTGAACTTGGGAGGCAGAGGTTGCAGTGAGCCGAGATCAGGCCATTGCACTCCAGCCTGGGCAACAAGAGTAAAACTCCGTCCCGTTTCAAAAAAAAAAAAAAAACACCTCATAAAAAGACCTAGGTTTATATTGTTTTCTGCTATAAATCAGGAACTAGGAAGTTGTAAATTTTCTTCTTCCTTTAAGATAAATGATATTTTCAAACACATCCCTTCAAACACAACTGCTCACCTGCCACAGTGACTGCCTCTGTCAAGCACAGGGTAACATGTTGCGCCTCCATCCCTCCTCCAGGAAACTCTGTCATTCCCTGAGAATCTCGATTTATTTGGGCTAACAACATCTTCTACCTTGAAGAAAAATAAAGACACTTGGGAACAAAGAATGATACATAAGAAATAAAAGTTACAAAGAATATTTATGAACCACAAAAAACTGCTGAGGATGTAATGGTGTTGGAAATAAGATGAAATTTCACTCAATATGTAGGGTAAGAGTATTAGCCCAAAGTCCAAGGCATGCTTCTTATAATTCAGCAATTCAAACAGATGGGCACAATTTGTCAGTGCGCTTAGCAACTTATAAGTACACTGACGAATTGTACCCATCAGTTTCGTATGATCTCTAAAATTCCCATAATTAGAGTCCTTTGGGTTTAGCATTGCTGAGGACTCCCACTTAAAATGTGTCAGCATATTCTGTTGACTTAATCTTCAGAAATCTACCCCGAATCTGGCTACCTCTCACAACCTTCACCATTACTTCCCTGATCCAAGCCACAACCAGTCTCTCATCTGCATTACTGTAACAGCATCCTAACTTATTTCCCTGCTTCTCCATTAGCCTCCTACACTCTTCTTTTGACACAGCAGTCAGTGTCCTTTGAAGGGAAAAGTTAGCTCATGTCCCGCATCTGCTCAAAACCTTCTGAGGACTTCTCAGAGTAAAATCCCCAAATCCTTACACTGACCAATGAGGCCATTGATCTTGCCCCTCATTTCCTACTACTCACCATCTCATTCACTCCACTTCAGCCACACTGGCATCCCTGCTTTTCCTCAAGCATACTGGATGTTCTGCTGCCTTAGGACGTGTTCATTTGAGTTTCCTTCTGCCTGAAACATTGTCCCCAGTATCTTCATTACTCATTCCCTAACCTCTTCAAGTCTTTGCTCAAATGGAATGAGAGCTTCCCTGTCCATCCCATTTCAAACTGCACCTCCCAACTGCTCAATCATGGTAAACCCCGTCCTTCTTTTCCCCTCCATATTTCTGCACAGTACTTATTATTTAACAAATTACATGTATTTCCTTATTTAGTTTATCTATTTCCCCTTCCATAAGAATGGACAGAGATTTCTGTTTGTTTGCTCACTGCTGACTCTAGTGCCTAAAAAGTGCTTGGCCCATAGTAGAAGTACAATAGGTATAGAATAAATGGATGAATGGGCAACTCTTCTACCAATCACCAACACAACCTCCTTCTTCCCTTCTACCTCCAGGTCTCCTTACCTCTGTGGACCGTGGCTTATCTCAAACAGTAGCTGGGATAATTTAGCTGCCTTGGGCCAGGGAACTGAACCAGAGATGTCTTGAGGACCTTTCCAGGTCCAAAGACCTGACTTAGCATCAATATTTAAAAGAGCAATACACAGATAGTAGTAATAATTTGTAATTCGTTTTACGTTTAGGATTGCTTGAAGAATTTTGTCTTGGAAATACTATAAACTGTACCCTCATTAGACCAAAAGTGGGAACTACTGTTCAGATACACAAAAAGGTATCAGTGCTATGATAAAAGTCAGTCAAGGCTGGGTGCAGTGGCTCACACCTGGATTCACAGCACTTTGAAAGGCCAAAGCAGGTGGATCACCTGAGGTCAGGAGTTCGAGACCAGCCTGGCCAACATGGTGAAACCCTGTCTCTACTAAAAATACAAAAAAAAATTAGCTGGATGTGGTGGCACGCACATTTAAAGAAAAAAAAAAAGTCAAGGGGTGACCTTTTAGGTATGAAAGGATCCATAATCTATAACTGTTCATAGAACAAACTGAAACGTCATTTCCTTGGCACCTCCAAAAGCTGACAGAGAAGACTCAAAGTAACACCAGTACCCCACTGTTAAGACCCGTGGGCTGCATGCAGTGGCTCACACCTGTAATCCCAGCACTTTGGGAGGCCGGGGTGGGTGGATCACCTGAGGTCAGGAGTTCGATACCAGCCTGACCAACAAGGTGAAACCCCATCACTACTAAAAATACAAAAATTAGCTGGGAGTGGTGGTGCACGCCTGTAATCCCAGCTACTTGGGAGGCTGAGGCAGGAAAATTGCCTGAACCCGGGAGGTGGAGGTTACAGTGAGCCGAGATCACAACACTGCACTCCAAGCTGGGCAACAAGAGTGAAACTCCGTCTTGGGAGGGTGGTAAACAAAAAAAAAAAAAAAAAGACCCCTGCCGAGTATAAAATTAGCATAGGCTAATTTTCAGTTACAAAAAGACAAATACTGCATTACTCTACTTTTTTTTTTTTTGAGACGGCATCTCACTGTAGCCCAGGCTAGAGTGCAATGGCATGATCTCAGCTCACTGCAACCTCCACCTCACAGGTTCAAGCAATTCTCATGCCTCAGCCTCCCGAGTAGCTGGGATTACAGGTACGTGCCACCACACCTGGCTCATTTTTGTATTTTTAGTAGAGGTGGGGTTTCACCATGTTGGCCAGGCTGGTCTCGAACTTCTGACCTCAAGTGATCTGCATGCCTCAGCCCCCCAAAGTACTGGGATTACAGGTGTGAGCCACCGTGCCCAGAAAATATATGATATATGAGAGTTGAGTCTCACTCTGTCACCCAGGCTGGACTGCAGTGGCAGGACCCTGCAACCTCAAATTCTTGGGCTCATGTGATCCTCCTGCCTCAGCCTCCTGAGTAGCTGGGATTATAGGCACAAGCCACACACAGCCTTGAGTTATATTTAAACATAGCCAGAGTGTAAGCATGTTCCATTAATTATATATAATTCAGTGAAGTACAAAGTAATTAGAATGTGCTAGCAAATGAGATAAGAGTTCTCGCAGACTCCATATGATGCTAAGGGTTAAAGTATGGGCAAAGAGTTTATACTGCCAATTCTAATTGGGGCAGAATATCTTATTGGATAGGTGAAATGTTGAAACTTGAAGGCTTTGTGCAGTTCCAGGACTATTCAAAAACTGAATATATGAAACTGACTGGCAGGTAGGTAGAGCCTGATACCTTTGAAGTGACAACAGAGATAGGACCTACTAGGCTTAAAGCTAAAAATACCTGTCAAAAAAGAGCTGAGAGCAGAGACAAGAATTTAGAAACGAACATCTAGGTCTAGTCATTAGGTATCCCCATTTTGGTGACGGTTTGATCTCAACTGCTATTGATGTGAAAAAGAACAAAAAACACCTCTCTTAAACTTCAGTAAAGTAGCACTAATGGACATGGTTTAATAAGGGCACCCCATGCCCAGAGCAGTTTGGTAAGCATGCCCTGGTTTGCTTTCAGCAAAACTAGGGAATATGAGGAACAGATGTAGCAGAGAAAAGAAAGAGATTCTGACATATTCCAAACACCATTTCTGATGCTGCTCTGTTAAAAAGCATGTTATTTCAAAATTACAATGCTAGACTGTACTTTATTACCCCCAAGATTGAACACTGCATATGCTACTATTTTATCACCCAAATTGCTCATCGTGTCATAGGTAAGGAAAGCAAAGCATCATTAGACAATTGTGAAAATTATAGAAGGAATTCCTGACAGACAACTTTTTTTTTTTTTTTTGGAGATGGAGTCTCACTCTTGTCGCCCAGGCCAGAGTGCAGTGGCGCCATCTCAGCTCACTGTAACTTCCACCTCCCAAGTTCAAGCAATTCTCCTGCCTCAGCCTCCCGAGTAACTGGGATTACAGGCGCACACCAGCATGCCCAGGTAATTTTTTGTATATTTAGTAGAGAAGGGTTTTCACCATGCTGGCCAGGCTGGTCTCGAACTCCTGACCTCATGATCCACCCGCCTCAGCTTCCCAAAGTGCTGGGATTAAAGGCATGAGCCATTGCGCCAGCCAGCCATGATTTTCACCCTTTAAAATTTTTCTTGTTGGGTGTGATGGCTCACACCTATAATTCCAGCACTTTGGAAGGCTGAGGCGGGTGGATCACCTGAAGTCAGGAGTTTGAGAACAGCCTGGCCAACATGGCGAAACCCTGTCTCTACTAAAAATACAAGAAAATCAGCCGGGTATGATGGCGGGTGCCTATAATCCCAGCTACTCCCAGCTGAGGCAGGAGAATCACTTGAACCCAGGGGGTGGAGGCAGCAGTAAGCCAAGATCGTGCCACTGCACTCCAGCCTGAGCTACAGAGTAAAACCCTATCTCAAAAAAAAAAAAACCAAAAAAAAAAACTTTCCTTTTTCATCCCCTCACTTAAGAGTATTACACTATTGTTGGCCGGGGCGCGGTGGCTCACACCTGTAATCCCAGCACTTTGGGAGGCCAAGGCGGGTGGATCACGAAGTCAGGAGATCGAGATCATCCTGGCTAACATGGTGAAACCCCGTCTCTACTAAAAAATACAAAAAATTAATCGAGCGGTGGCACGCGCCTATAGTCCCAGCTATTCGGGAGGCTGAGGCAGGAGAATGGCGTGAACCCGGGAGGCAGAGCTTGCAGTGAGCCGAGATCGCGCCACTGCACTCCAGCCTGGGCGACACAGAGAGACTCCGTGTCAAAAAAAAAAAAAAAAAGAGTATTACTCTATTGTAATATTTAAAAGTATTACAATAATATATTTACTGCTCTCTGTACCATGTTCTCATCGTTTCAGTCTAATAACACTGTCAGCTATTTTATTGTGTTTTGTAGACCATTAAAATTTTCCTTGCAGGCTGGGCATGATGGCTCACCCCGGCAACTGCAGCACTTGGGGAGGCCAAGGAGGGAAGACGGCTTGAGGCCAGGAGTTCAAGACCAGCCTGGGCAACACAGTGAAACCCTGTCTCTATGGAAAATAAAAAAAAAGAAAAAAATTATGCCGGGAGTGGTGGCTCACGTCTGTAATCCCAGCACTCTGGGAGGCTGAGGTGGGTGGATCACCTGAGGTCAGGAGTTGGAGACGACCCTGGCCAACGTGGTGAAACCCAGTCATTACTAAAAATACAAAAATTAGCCAGGCGTGGTGACAGACGCCTGTAATCCCAGCTACTCAGGAGGCTGAGGCAGGAGAATCGCTTGAATCCGGGAGACGTAGGTTGCAGTGAGCCGAGATCACACCATTGCACTCCAGCCTGGGTGACAAGAGCAAGACTCCATCTCAAAAAAAAAGAAAGAAAAAAATTAGGCCGAGCACGGTGGCTCACGTCTGTAATCCCAGCACTTTGGGAGGCTGAGGTGGGTGGATCACCTAAGGCCAGGAGTTCAAGACCAGCCTGGCCAACATGGTGAAACCCCGTCTCTACTAAAAATACAAAAATTAGCCAGATGTAGTGGCAGGTGCATGTAATCCCAGATACTCAGGATGCTGAGGAAGGAAAATCACTTGAGCCTGGGAGCTAGAGGTTGCAGTGAGCCTAGATCTAGCCACTGCACTCCAGCCTGGGCAAACTCCCTCTCAAAAAAAACAAAAAAAATTAGCCAGACATGGTGGCTTGGACCTGTAATACCAAGCTACTTGGCAGGCTGAGGAGAAGGGAGGATCACTTGGGCCTGGGAGGTAGAGGCTGTGGTGAGCTGTGATTGTGCCACTGTACTCCTTCCTGGGAAACAGAGAGAAATCCTCCCAAAAGCAAAAAAAACAAAACAAACAAAAAAAAAACTTTTCCTTGCACACAATATTGTAATATAAACTTAAAACTTATAATAATAAGTCCTTTGGGAGGCCAAGACGGGCAGATTACGAGGTCAGGTGAAACCCTGTCTCTACTAAAAATACAAAAAAAAAAAAAAAAAAAATTAGCCAGGCGTGGTGGCGGGAGTCTGTAGTCCCAGAGGCTGAGGCAGGAGAATGGTGTGAACCTGAGAGGCAGAGCTTGCAGAGAGCTGAGATCACACCACTGCACTCCAGCCTGGGCGACACAGTGAGACTCCATTTCAGAAAAAAAATAAAATAAAATAAATAAATAAATAAATAAATAAATAAATAAAGTACCAGCCAGGCACGGTGGCTTGTACCTGTAATCCCAGCACTCTGGGAGCCGAGGCAGGCGGATCACAAGGTCAGGAGTTCAAGACCAGCCTGGCCAACATGGTGAAACCCCGTCTCTACCAAAAATACAAAAATTAGCTGGGCATGGTGGCGCGCTTCTGTAATCCTAGCTACTTGGGAGGCTGAGGCAGGGGAATCGCTTGAACCCGGGAGGCAGAGGTTGCAGTGAGCTGAGATTGCACCACTGCACTCCAGCCTGGGTGACAGAGTAAGACCCCATCTCAAAACAAATAAAATAAATTAAAAAAAAATAATTCCCAATAGCTTAACAAATCAAACATTTTCAGTTTTCCTGGTTTTATTCTCTAGCCCTTGCTATCCACACACATACATAATTTTTACAGCATTGTAATTATCATATACATAACATTTTGTATTCAGCTTTTTTCATTCCTATAAATTTTCCTAAGTTGTCAAAAATTCTTCACAATGATCACTTTTAATTCACATTTAACAAATTAATTACCCTTACAGGCCATTTAGCATTATTATTTTTTTTTTTTTTTGAGACGGAGTCTCCCTCTGTCACCCAGGCTGGAATACAGTGATGCGATCTCGTCTCACTGCAACCTCTGCCTCCTGGGTTCAAGCAATTCCCCTGCCTCAGCTTCCTGAGTAGCTAGGATTACAGGTGCCTGCCACCATGCCCAGCTAATTTTTTGTATTTTTTTAGTAGAGACGGGATTTCACCATGTTGGTCAGGCTCGTCTCGAACTCCTGACCTCGTGATCCACCCACCTTGGCCTCCCAAAGTGCTGGGATTACAGGCGTGAGCATTATTCTTATTATGTAATTAACACGCACCATTGATTGATTGATTGATTGAGACAGGGTCTTGTTCTGTCCCCCAGGCTGGAGTGCAGTGGTGCAATCTCAGCTCACTGCAACCTCCACCTCCCGGGTTCAAGCGATTCTGCTGCCTCAGCCTCCCGAGTAGCTGCGATTAAAAGCATGGGCCACCCCACCTGGCTAATTTTTGTATTTTTAGTAGAGACAGGGTTTCACCATGTTGGCCAGGCTGGTCTCAAATTCCTGACCTCAGGAGATTCACCTGCCTCAGCCTCCCAAAGTACTGGGATTATAGGCGTGAGCTACCTCGCCTGGCCTACAAACTTTTTTTAAAAATTAGCTGGGCATGGTGGCGTGCACCTGCAGTCCTAGCTACTCTGGAGTCTGAGGTGGGAGGATCGCTTGTGCCAGGGAGGTTGAGGCTGTAGTGAGCTGAGATCATGCCACTGCACTCCAGTCTGGGTGAGAGTGAGACCCTGTCTCTTAAAAAAAATGGATTTTTTTTTAATATCTATACACAAATACACACACACACACACACAGGACATCCCTAAATGAAACATGTAGGCATTTAAAAGAATGAGATCTATCTATCTGAAACAGTGAGAAACATGTCCAAGATATATGGTAAGTGGGAAAAAGCAAGTTGCAGAAAAGTAGATACCATATGATTGCATTCATGTATTTAAAAATGTATATAGTTGGGCCGGGCGTGGTGGCTCACGCCTGTAATCCCAGCACTTTGGGAGGCCGAGACGGGTGGATCACGAGGTCAGGAGATCGAGACCATCCTGGCTAACATGGTGAAACCCAATCTCTACTAAAAACACAAAAAATTACCCGGGCGTGGTGGTGGGCGCCTGTAGTCCCAGCTACTCAGGAGGCTGAGGCAGGAGAATGGCGTGAACCCGGGAGGCAGAGCTTGCAGTGAGCTGAGATGGCGCCACTGCACTCCAGCCTGGGCGACAGAGCGAGACTCCGTCTCAAAAAAAAAAAAAAAAATGTATATAGTTATCTGTATATGCTTGTATGAACATTTAAAAATTCAGTGCTTATCTTCCAGAAATGGAACTATGCTATGAGGGTGGAGGGAGCGGTTTTTTATTTTAAAAATAAAACCATGTAGTACAGGCACAGTTCAATACAGCCATGCCGTATTTCTGTGAAGAACACAATGAGTCCTTACTTCACAGCAACATTCCAACACACAGGAAAGGACTATGGACATTTTGCAAACCATGTATCTGATAAGGGACTTCTATCTAGAACATATAAAGTACTCTCACAACCAAATCATAATAAGACAAATAATCCAACTTTAAAATGGGTAAAGAATCCAAACAGACATTTCTCCAATGATTATAAATGATTGCTAGGCACAGAAAAAATGCTCAACATTATTAACCATCAGAAACATGCAAATCAAACCTACAAGAGACACCATTTCATCCACACTAGAAAAACTATAATCAAAAAGACTGATGATAACAAGTGTTGGTAAGGATATGGAGAAACTGGAACCTTTACACATTGCTGGGAGGAATGTAAAGGTGGTGCAGTCACATTGAAAAAGTTTTAGAGTACCTCAAAAGGTTGAACATAGTTACCATATGACTCAGCAATTCTATTCCTAGGTATTCTACTCCCAAGAGAAAGGAAAACCTATGTCCACACAAAAACTTTTGTACAAATGTTCATAGCATTATGCGTAATAGCCAAAGGGTGGAAACAACCCAAATGTCTATCAACAGATGAATGGATAAGTAAAATATACTATGTTCATACAATGAAATATCATTTGGCAATAAAAAGAAAGTATTGATACATGTTATAACATAAATGACCCTGGACAAGGCTACATACTATGTGATTCCATTTATGTGAAATATCTAGAATAGCAAACATGCAAACTAGTAGCGGGGTGGAGGGGAGAACTGAGAGGAAATGGGGAGTAATTGCTAATGGGTATAGTTTCTTTTGGGGGTGATGAATATGTCGCTAAATTGATTGTAGTGATGGCTGCGCAACTCTGAATATATTAAAATTCAACTTTTTTTTTTATACGGAGTTTCGCTCTTGTTGCCCAGGCTGGAGTGCAATAGTGCAATCTTGGCCCACTGCAACCTCCGCCTCCTGGGTTCAAGCGATTCTCCTGCCTCAACTTCCCAAGTAGCTGGGATTACAGGCGCCTGCCACCGTGCCAGGCTAATTTTTGTATTTTTCGTAGAGACGGGGGTTTCACCACGTTGGCCAGGCTGGTCTCAAACTCCTGACCTCAGGTGATCTGCTGGCCTCGGCCTCCCAAAGTGCTGAGATTACAGGTGTGAGCCACCACACCCAGGCTAAAATT
Source organism: Pongo abelii (assembly GCF_028885655.2). Classification (NCBI taxonomy): domain Eukaryota; kingdom Metazoa; phylum Chordata; class Mammalia; order Primates; family Hominidae; genus Pongo; species Pongo abelii. The sequence continues at coordinate 67,837,232 of NC_071994.2, forward strand.
CAACTAATTATCTTTTTTTTTTTCTTTTTGAGACAGGTCTGCCTGTCACCCAGACTGGAGTACAGTGGCACAATCATGGCTCGCTATAGCCTGGAACTCCTGGGCTCAAGTGATCCTCTCACCTCTGCCTCCAAGTACCTGGAACTACAGGCACACGTTGATTTCACTTAAAAATTTTTTTTTTGTAGAAACGTGGGAGGGCCGTCTCCCTATGCTGCCCAGGCCTAATTACATATTTTAAATGGGTGAACTGTAAGGTATGTGAATTACATCACTAAAGCTATTTTAAAAAATAAAGGCGGGCATCTGTAAAGGAAAAAAAAAAGGCACTCAAATATCTGTAGACAGCTGACTGCTCATAAAATTTCCAAATAGTGGACACTGACAATTAAAAAAAAAAAAAATTTCCAAACAGTCAAAATACGCCAGGATAAAATTAGCTATGCATCTTATGGGTGTTTCTGAGGGATCTCCTTATCACGTTATTTTCTTACCAAACGTAAACTTGATCTACATACTCAGCAAGAAAAAACATTAAATACTGCACCGTTTTTTGTCAACTACAGGAAAACACAAGTATCTTCTGGGTAAGATTCAGGACAAAGCCGACCACAATCTCGAACCTACAATTTCTCCCCACATCCTCACTTGATTATATCAGCTGATTTAGACACTTCCAAGGCAAAGGCTGACGTTGATTTTAAACAAATAATGGGCTGGCAATGGTATTCTTTCCTCTTTTTAACTTCGTTATTATGTGGAAAAAACAAATGTCAAAAGCAAAAGGGGAAGGAATAAAAACTGGTTTGCGTTCCACAATAATATGTTTCAAAGCGACTTATAAGGATTTGTTCACTCTTTCGGCCAAAACTGGAGAAAAGGGAGGATAAAATTGTAAATTTCTAATATCCGATGTTAGACCTCAGTAACCTTTTTTTTTTTTTTTAAATAAAAGAAAGGGTGAGGGGGAAACAATCTGCCCACGACACGCATGGGAGGGAATCGCTAGGTGAGACCGGCAGGCGGGGTCCTGGGAAGGCCTGGGCCAGCCCTGTCCCCGGCGCCCCCGCTGCGGCCTGGTGTGGCCCGTGGGCCCGGCGTCCCAGGCGGCGGAACTCTGCCTCGGCGGCGCCTAGGGACTCGCTCCGCGCGGAGGTCAGGCCGAGAAACGCGGCCAAGGTTCCCGAGGGCTCCACCCTCCCCTCTTTCACTCCCTCCCCTTGGCGGTCCCCTGAGGGAAACAGGCGGGGCGCATCGCTCAGAGACAAGTTGGGGGGGGTTGAGTCCTCAACGAGAAAAGCTCCGCCGCCTAGAGTGGCGGCCGCGGGTTATTAATAAACTCCGCTTCTGCCCAGACGCCGCTACCGCGGCCGGCCCATAGAATCGGCAAGGCCTGCGGCGAAGGCTGAGCAGCGGGAGCCGGAGCCCGGGCCCAAGCGGGCCCGCGCCGCCGCGCTGAGGGCGGCGGCCGGGCGGAGAATAATGCACACTGGGTAAAAACACATTTATATACGAACCTCCGAGAAAATTTTCCAACAATTCCTTCGTCCGACCACCATGCACCAGGACAGGAAACAGCCGTCCGGCCCCCAGGCCCCGCAACCCGCATAGTGTGTCTGAGGCCCGCCCCCAGCTTCCATTGGGCTGTCATTACATCACTCACAGGACGCTTCCGGTTTTCCATTGGCCCACGTTTGGTCGACGCGAAAGAAAACCGCCCTAGCCGCGCCCCCTCAACTGACGCCAGCCAAGCCTGACTTTACAGCCCGCCCCTGAGTGGCTCGCGCAAAGTGCAGAATCAAAGCTCCTGTGTCTGACTGGTTGACAGAACCGCTTATCCCAGACGGAACCCGCCTCACTGACTAGCGAGTTATACCGATTCTGGGGCCCCAGCGGGAGGCGCCATTTTGTAGCGAGGGAGGGAGGCTGGTCCTTGTGATTACCCGGGAGGGAGAAGGGGTGACGAGCGCCATTTTCCCCACAGGGGCGAGGAGGCGGCTTTGGTTCTCCCGGTGGGCTTGCCGGAGTGCGTTCTGCAGACCAGAAGGGCTTTGCCTGGCGATTGCTGAATGCTGAATAGCAGCCTGCTGGGAGGGAAGTCGAAGGGAGAAATAGGAAAGAAAGAGAGACCTGACCTCTCCCTGGAGGCTCTCAGTGTCGGCCGAGGCCCTTGGTCTTGCTCTAGGGCTCTGCATTCGCGAGAGCTGCCGTATGCCGGGGATTGGCTTCCAAGCCTGCCTGAGCTTCTCCAGTCGCCCGGGCATCGCCATGCGGTGGGAGGGTGAGCCTTCCTTTCCTGCTGAAATTCCGGCGGCTTGGCAACCGGCCGGGGGGGTCTTGGATTCCGCGGGGAGACACCACTGATGCTTTGTGCTTTCACGTAATTTGGATTCAAAAGTTGAAGGCGTCAGAACTGGTGTCGCTACGGTCTTTTGTATGTTCTTGTGTCCCTAACTAATAAAGGAAGGTCAAAAGGGTGGGAAAAGCATTCAGTCTGGTTCCCTAAAGTTACTAAGAATGGATACAAATTAGTTGTGGCCCTTGTGGTAATGCTTCTTGTAGCTCTTAACCCAGCCCTTTCTAAACCTTTGGATATACTTACTAGTCAGTTCCGAAGGTACTCAGTACAAATTTGCGTTGGCGCACCAGGCCGACTAAAGATGAGGTGGGTGTATTAGACTCAAAATTTCTGAAGTCGGCCAGGCCAGGGGGTAGAATTGAGCTACCAAGAGAATGAGAGTCTACCCTGTTGTAACAGATTTGGATCCTGCTTAGAAAAACAGGGAGAAAGCTGGATGATGTTTAACTTAATGTCTTGCATTTCAGACGATTATCGAGTGGACGGGGATAAATAAAAAAGATGTTACGGATAGCCCTCTAAGTGTGGATAGTAAATATTTTGATTTACAATTAAGCCTACTTTGAGGTGCAGACCCTAACCAACGGATAGTTGAGTAATAGGGTCCTAGACGCCAATAGAAAGAAAATAGGACTTTAAGCTTTGTTTAAACACATATTCTGTTAATAAAGAAGTTTAAATCAGTTCGGATTACTGTTGTTTTTTGTTTTTTGTTTTTTGTTTTGAGACGGAGTCTCGTCCTGTAGCCCGGACTGCAATGCAGTGGCACGATCTCGGCTCACTGCAACCTCCGCCTCCCAGGTTCAAGCGATTCTCCTGCCTCAATCTCCTGAGTAGCTGGGACTACAGGCGCCCACCATCACGCCCGGCTAATTTTTCTGTTTTTAGTAGAGACGGGGTTTCACCATGTTGGCCAGGCTGGTCTCGAACTCCGGACCGCATAATCCGCCCACCTCAGCCTCTCAAAGTGCTGGGATTACAGGCGTGAGCCACCGCGCCCGGCCCGGATTACTTTTTAAGCCCTTAAAATAAAAGTGTCACATATAAAAAATGGATTAGGTGGCCGGGCGCGGAGGCTCACGCCTGTAATCCCAGCACTTTGGAAGGCCAAGGAGGGCGGATCATGAGGTCGGGAGATGGAGACCATCCTGGCTAACGCGGTGAAACCCCGTCTCTACTAAAAATACAAAAAATTTAGCCGGGCGTGGTGGCGGGCGCCTGTAGTCCCAGCTACTCGGGAGGCTGAGGCAAGAGAATGGCGTGAACCGGCGAGGCGGAGCTTGCAGTGAGCTGAGATTGCGCCACTGCACTCCAGCCTGGGCAACAGAGCAAGACTCCGTCTCAAAAAAAAAAAAAGGATTAGGTTACTTTTAACTGGAGGATTTTGCTCAGTTAAATCAGTCTCCTACCCAATGGATACATTCTCTGTTACAGAGAAGTAGCTCAGCTGAAAAACAAATGGTTTTAATTTATAATTTCTGTTCCTTCCACATGTATCTGTGTTTTGTAATCGGAAGTGTTTTTTAACCCATCAGAATATTTTTATGCAGTTCCGCTAAGTCCCATGCCTGTAGGCTACTCATTAAAACACTGTAATACAGAATCTCAAGAATTTTTAAATCGCTCTCTTATTGTAGATAGCAATTACAGGACATCTTTGTATCCCCAGAAGCTACTGAGTGGTTCTGAAAATTGAATGGCGGTGATGGTGGCGGTGGATAGGATGCTATAATTGTAACTGGATTCAGAGAGAAACCTAATTCTGATTTGTCACAGGTAATGGAACCTTGTGTTAACAGTATTTACCAGTGACTATAGAACAGAGTTCAAATGTACATAGTATTCAGAGCCATTCATAAGCTTAAAATGTTATCCCATTCATCTCCTTTCCTTTATATCATGTTACATCCAGTCAAATTAATGGCTTGAAAATGCTTCCCTGTCAATCAGTACTAGCCCAGGCTCTTAAATGCAGAAATTAAATAATTTCCCCAACTTCGTGAACAAGAGGTAACTTATTTCTAGCCCCCTTCAAAAACTGTTAAGATAATATTTTCTAAAACACTTCTTTCAGTAACTTAAAACTTACTGGAGAATTGGTTGGTTTTGGCATATTTAAACCATGCTATAAGCATTAAAGTAGTATATATGTATACTATATATATAGAAATTATATATGATATATATGTATACCATATATATAGAAATTATATATGATATATATAGAAAAAAGATAAAACGATGAGTTAAGCTTAAAAGCAATTATTTCAGGCCGGGCGCCGTGGCTCACACCTGTAATCCTAGCACTTTGGGAAGCCAAGGTGGGCGGATCACGAGGTCAGGAGTTCGAGACACAGTGAAACCCCGTCTCTACTAAAAATACAAAAATTAGGCGGGCGTGGTGGTGGGCGCCTGTAATCCCAGCTACTCAGCAGGCTGAGGCAGGAGAATGGCTTGAACCCTGGAGGCGGAGGTTGCAGTGAGCCAAGATCACACCACTCCACTCCAGCCTGGGTGACAGAGTGAGAATCCATCTGAATAAAAAAAAAAAAGGCCGGGTGCGGTGGTTCACGCCTGTAAACCCAGCACTTTGGGAGGCCAAGGAGGGTGGATCACCCGAGATCAGAAGTTCATGACCAGCCTGGTCAACATGGTGAAACCCCGTCTCTACTAAATATACGAAAATTAGGGGGGGTGGTGGCGGGCACCTGTAGTCCCAGCTACTCGGGAGGCTGAGGCAGGAGAATCGCTTGAACCCAGGAGGCGGAGGTTGCAGTGAGCCCAGATCGCTCCATTGCGCTCCAGCCTGGGCAACAACAGCAAAACGTCGTCTAAAAAAAAACCGCAGTTATTTCTGGGAAAAGGGATTATAGGTGACTTCATTCTTTTTTTTTTTTTTTGAGACAGTCTCTCTGTTGCCCAGGCTGGAGCACAATGGCTGGATCTCGGCTCACTGCAACCTCCACTTCCCGGGTTCAAGCGATTCTCCTGCCGCAGCCTCCCAGGTAGCTGGGATTACAGGCGCGTGCCACTGAGCCTGGCTAATTTTTGTTATTTTTTAGTGGAGATGGGGTTTCACCATGTTGACCAGGCTAGTCTTGAACTCCTGACCTTGTGATCCCCCGCCTCGGCCTCCCAAAGTGGTGGGATTACAGGCATGAGCCACCGTGCCCGACCAAGTTATTTCTAATATATTTCAATGTTTTTATCGTGTACTTACTTTTTTTGTTTTAGTAAACTTCCCTAAGGGTGGAGAGTGGATTTTTTCAACATAAAATAATTTAAATCCAAACCAGTGGCTCATTCTCCATTTGGAGTTGTAGCTATAGATTTGTCAGTTATCTCAGAACCTGTTGCCTCATCTGTAAGGTAAAACCACCCATTTTTGGGTGATAGGGACACAATGTGATAGGGAGGATATATGATAACACAGAGATGCTTTTAAAGTGCTTAAATGTTAGCCCATCTCCACCATTCCCACTTTATGATTCATAGCAGTCATTCCTAAGCACTTCGACAACTCCTTTGAGATTCTGATGAGCGCTATGAAAAATATACTAAAAAGTTTGCAGTTTAGGCCGGGCACAGTGGCTCACGCCTGTAATCCTAGCACTTTGGGAGGCCGAGGTAGGTGGACCACCTGAAGTCAGGAGTTCGAGACCAACCAGGCCAACATGGCGAAATCCCATCCCTACTAAAAGAACAAAAATTAGGCTGGGCACTGTGGCTCACACCTGTAATCCCACCACTTTGGGAGGATGAGGCAGGCAGATCACAAGGTCAGGAGATCAAGACTATCCTGGCTAACACGATGAAAACCCGTCTCTACTAAAACTACAAAAAAATTGGCCAAGCACAGTGGCTCACGCCTGTAATCCCAGCACTTTGGGAGGCCAAAGCGGGCAGATCGCCTGAGGTCAGGAGTTTGAGACCAGCCTGGCCAGCATGGTGAAACCCCATCTCTACTAAAAATGCAAAAATTAGCCGGGCATGGTGGCAGGCGCCTATAATCCCAGCTACTTGGGAAGCTGAGGCGGGAGAATCGCTTGAACCCGCGAGGCAGAGGTTGCAGTGAGCCAAGATCGTGCCATTGCACTCCAGCCGGGGCAACAGAGCAAGACTTTGTCCCAAAAAAGCAAACAAAAAATAAATAAAAAATAAAAATACAAAAAATTATCTGGGTATGGTGGCATGCGCCTACAGTCCCAGCTACTCAGGAAGCTGAGTCAGGAGAATCCCTTGAACCCGGGAGGCAGAGGTTGCAGTGAGCCAAGATCGCACCACTGCACTCCAGCCTGGGTGACAGAGCGAGCCTCAGTCTCAAAAAAGCAAAAAACAAAAATTAGCCGGCCATAGTGGTGGGTGCCTGTAATCCCAACTGCTCGGGAGGCTGAGTCAGGATAATAGCTTGATCCTGTGGGGCGGAGGTTCATGAGCCAAAATCGTGCCACTTCACTCCAGGTGGGGCGCAAGAGCGAGACTCTGTCTCAAAAAAAAAAAAAGTTTGCATGCCGGGCGCGGTGGCCCACGCCTGTAATCCCAGCACTTTGGGAGGCAGAGGCTGGCGGATCACGAGGTCAAGAGATCCAGACCATCCTGGCTAACGCGGTGAAACCCCGTCTTTACTAAAAATTAAAAAAAAAAAAGTTAGCCGGGGGTGGTGGCGGGCGTCTGTAGTCCCAGCTACTCGGGAGGCTGAGGCAGGAGAATGACGTGAACCCGGGAGGAGCTTGCAGTGAGCCAAGATCGCGCCACTGCACTCCAGCCTGGGCGACAGAGGGAGACTCTGTCTCAAAAATAAATAAATAAATAAATAAAATAAAATAAAAAAGAAACCTGTGAAAATTATTTTTTGAGATATAATTTGTTTATCATAAAATTCACCATTTTATACACTTGAGTACATATATATACTCAGGTTGTGCAGACATCACCACTATCTAATCCAAAGTATTTTATCACCCCTGTAAGAAACCCCATACTCATTAGCAGTCACTTCCATTCCTTCTTTCCCCCAGCTTCTGGCAACCATGACTAACTTTCTGCCCTTTTGGACTTGTCTATTCTGGACATTACATTTTAATGGAACCTTTTTTGTCTGACTTCATTTAGCACAATGTTTTCAAGCCTCATCCAGGTTGCAGGGTGATAACAGTACTTAATTCCCTTTTATTGCCAAATATTTGGTTGTGTATACACCCGATTTGTTTATCAATTTATAGATATTTGGGTTGTTTCCACCTTTTGGCTATTATCAATAATGCTACTATGAACATTTGTGTGCAAGTTTTTTTTGCAGACCCTGTGTTTCATTTCTTTTGGTATATATACCTAGGAGTGGAATTGCTGGGTCATGTCTACGTAAAACAATATTTTCAACCTTTTGAGAAACTAACTGCCAAACTTCCACAACAAATAAGCATTTTATATCCCATCAGCAATGTATGAGGGTTTCAATTTTTTTTTTTTTTTTTTTTTTTATACGGAGTCTTGTTCTGTTGCCCAGGCTGAGTGCAGTGGCACAATCTCGGCTCACTGCAAGCTCCGCCTCCCGGGTTCACGCCATTTTCCTGCCTCAGCCTCCCGAGTAGCTGGGACTACAGTCGCCCGCCACCACGCCCAGCTAATTTTTTGTATTTTTAGTAGAGATGGTTTCACTGTGTTAGCCAGGATGGTCTCGATCTCCTGACCTCTTGATCTGCCCACCTTGGCCTCCCAAAGTGCTGGGATTACAGGCGAATTTCTCCATATTCTTACCAATACTTCCAGTTGTCCATCTTTTTTGAGATGGAGTCTCACGCTGTCGCCCAGGCTGAAGTGCGGTGGCGTGATCTCTGCTCCTCCACTTCCGGGCTTGAAGTGATTCACCTGCCTCAGTCTCCCGAGTAGCTGGGATTACAGGCTTGTACCACCATGCTCAGCTAATTTTTCTGTATTTTTAGTAGAGACAGGTTTCACTACGTTGGCCAGGGTGGTCTCAAACTGTTGACCTCAAGTGATCCACCTGCCTGAGCCTGGGAAAGTGCTGGGATAACAGGAGTGAGCCACTGCGCCCAGCCCATCTTTTCTTTATTATAGTCATACTAGTAGGTGTGAAGTGGCATCTCATTGTTTCTGATTTGCAGTTCTCTAATGACTGATGATGTCAATCATCTTTTTCTGTGATACTGGCCATTTATATATATTCATGAGATAAATGTCTACTGATTCCTTGCCCATTTTTTAACTGAGTTGTCTCTGTTGCATTGTAAAACTCATTCACATATTCTGGATATTAGCCTGTTATATACTTTGCGAATATTTTCTCCCTTTCTCTGGCTTGTCTTCACTTTCTTGAAAGTGTCTTTTGGGCGCAGTGGCTCATGCCTGTAATCCCAGCACTTTGGGAGGCTGAGGCAGGTGGATCACCTGAGGTCAGGAGATCGAGACCAGCCAGGTCACCATGGTGAAACCCCGTCTCTATTAAAAATACAAAAAATTGGCCAGGTGTAGTGGCTGACACCTGTAATCCCAGCACTTTGGGAGGCCAAGGTGGGGAGATCACCTGAAGTCAGGAGTTCGAGACCAGTCTGGTCAACATGGCAAAACCCCGTCTCTACTAAAAATATAAAAATTAGCTGGGCATAGTGGTGGGCGCCTGTAATTCCAGCTACTCGGGAGGCTGCAGCAGGAGAATCCCTTGAACCTGGGAGGCGGAGGTTGCAGTGAGCCGAGACTGCGCCATTGCATTCCAGCCTGGGCGACAGAGTGAAACACCGTCTAAAAATATATATATACAAAAAGTAAGCTGGGCATGGTTGTGTGTGCCTGTAGTTCCAGCTACCTGGGAGGCTGAGGCAACAGAATTGCTTGAACCCAGGAGGCGAAGGCTGCAGTGAGCCGAGATTGTGCCACTGCATTTTAGCCTGGGCAGCAGAGTAAAACTCCGTCTCAGAAAAAAAAAAAAAAAAGCCAGGCGCAGTGGCTCACACTTGTAATCCCAGCACTGTGGGAGGCCCAGGTGGGTGGCTCATGAGGTCAGGAGATTGAGACCATCCTGGCCAACGTGGTGAAACCCCGTTGCTACTAAAAATACAAAAATTAAGGCTGGGCACAGTGGCTCACACCTTTAATCCCAGCACTTTGGGAGGCCGAGGTGGGAGGATCACCTGAGGTCGGGAGTTCAAGACCACTCTGACCAACATGGAGAAACCCTGTCTCTACTAAAATTACAAAATTAGCCAGGTGTGGTGGCACTTGCCTATAATCCCAGCTACTCGGGAGGCTGAGGTAGGAGAATCGTTTGAACCCGGGACGTGGAGGTTGCAATGAGCTGAGATCGCGCCATTGCACTCCAGCCTGGGCAACAAAAGTAAAACTCCGTCTCAAAAAAAAAAAAAAAAAAAATTGGCCGGGCGTGGTGGCGGGCGCCTGTAGTTCCAGCTACTCTGGAGGCTGAGGCAGGAGAATTGCTTGAACTTGGGAGGTAGAGGTTGCAGTGAGCCGTGATCGCGCCACTGCACTCCAGGCTGGTGACAGAGTGAGACGAGACTCTGTCTAAAAAAAAAAAAGAAAGTGTCCTTGAAGCACAAAATTTGTAACTGTGATGAAGTCCAATTTGATTTTTTATTTCTTTGCTTGTGTTTTGATGTTGTATTAAGAAACCAGTCCTTCATCCAAAGTCATGAAGATTTATGCCTGTTTTTTTGTTTGGAGACAAGCATCTCACTCTGTCACCCAGGTTGGAGTGCAGTAGCGTGATCACAGCTCACTGCAGCCTCAATTTCCCTGGGTTCAGGTGATCCTCACATCTCAGCCTCCCGAGTAGCTAGGATTACAGTTGTGTGCCACCATGCCTGGCTAATTTTTGTGTTGTTTTGTAGACACAGGGTTTTGCTCTGTTTCCCAGGCTGGCCACATACTCCTAGGCTCAAGGGATCCACCCACCTTCAAAAGTGCTAGGATTACAGGAATGAGCCACCATGCCCAGACCTATTCCTGTTTTTTTCCTAATTTTAAAGTTTGAGGTCTTACATTTAGACCTTTAATCTACTTTAGTTAATTTTTATATATGATGTGAAGTAAGAGACCACCTTCATGTTTTGGATGTAGATATCCGGCTGTCTCAGAGCCATTTGTTGAAGATTCTTTCTCATATTGAGTGATCTTGGCATCCTTGTTGGAAATCAGTTGACCATAAATGTAAGGGTTTATTTCTGGACTATCAATTTTATTCCGTTGGTCTATCTATGCCCTTTTTTTTTTTTTTTTTTGAGATGGAGTCTCACTTTGTTGCCCAGGCTGGAGTGCAATGGCGTGATCTCGGCTCACTGCAATCTCGGCCCCCCGGGTATGAGTGATTCTCCTCCCTCAGCCTCCCGAGTAGCTGGGATTACAGGCGTGTGCCACTGCACCTGGCTAATTTTTGTATTTTTAGGAGAGACGGGGTTTCATCATGTTAGCCAGTGTGGCGGGAAGTCAGGGACCCTGAATGGAGAAACCAGCTGGATCCATGGCAGAAAAACATAAATTGTGAAGATTTCATATTTATCAGTTCCCAAAATGAATACTTTTATAATTTCTTACGCCTGTCTTTACTGCAGTCTCTGAACATAAATTGTGAAGATTTCATGGACATTTATCACTTCCCTAATAATACTCATAATTTCTTATGCCTGTCTTTACTTTAATCTCTTAATGCTTTTTTTTTTTTTTTTTTTTTTGAGACGGAGTCTTGCTCTGTCACCCAGGCTGGAGTGCAGTGGCGCAATCTCGGCTCACTGCAACCTCTGCCTCCCGGGTTCATGCCAGTCTCCTGCCTCAGCCTCCCGAGCAGCTGGGACTACAGGTGCCCACCACTACGCCCAGCTAATTTTTTGTATTTTTAGTAGAGACGGGGTTTCACTGTGTTAGCCAGGATGGTCTCGATCTCCTGACCTCGTGATCCGCCTCCCTCTGCCTCCCAAAGTCCTGGGATTACAGGCGTGAGCCACTGAGCCCGGCCTAATCTCTTAATCCTGTTATCTTCATAAACTGAGAATGTACATCACCTCAGGACCACTATTGTACAAATTGATTGTAAAACGTGTTTGAACAATATGAAATCAGTGCACCTTGAAAAAGAACAGAATAACAGCAATTTTCAGGGAACAAGGGAATATAACCATAAGGTCTGACTGCTGCGGGATTGGGCAGAATAGAGCCATATTTTTCTTCTTGCAGAGAGCGTATAAACGGACATGCAAGTAAGAGAGAGATTGCTGAATTCTTTTCCCAGCAAGGAATGCCCTGGGAAAGGAGCACATTCCTGGGGGGAGGTCTATAAATGGCCGCTTTGGGAGTGTCTGTCTTATGGGGTTGAGATAAGGACTGAAATACGCCCTGGTCTCCTGCAGTACCCTCATGCTTACTAGGATTGGGAAATTCCAGCCTGGTAAATTTTGGTCAGACCGGTTCTCTGCTCTTGATCTGTGTTTTCTGTTAAGATGTTTATCAAGACAATATGTGCACAGTGGGACATAGACCCTCATCAGTAATTGTAATTTTGCCTTTGCCTTGTGATCTTTATTGCCCTTTGAAACATGTGATCTTTGTGACCTACTCCCTGTTCGTACACCCCCTCCCCTTTTAAAGTCCCTAATAAAAACTTGCTGGTTTTGCAGCTCAGGGGACATCATGGGCCTACTGATATGTGATGTCACTCCCAGAGGCCCAGCTGTAAAATTCCTCTCTTTATACTCTATTTCTCAGACCGGCTGACACTTATGGAAAATAGAAAGAATGTATGTTGAAATATTGGGGACTGGTTCCCCCGATAAGCCAGGCTGGTCTCGAACTCCTGATCTCAGTTGAGCCACCTGCCTCAGCCTCCCAAAGTGCTGGGATTACAGGCGTGAGCCACCATGCCCAGCCCCATTGGTCTATTCTTACACCAGTACTTGTGCTACTAAATCATGTTCTTTTTGAAGATTGTTTTGACTATGCTAGGTCCCGTGTATTTTCATATAAATTTTAAGATAAGCATGTCAGTTCCTGCAAAGATAACTGGGATTATATAGGAACTACACTTAATCTATAGATACATTTGGGGAATTTTGCCATCCTCACAATATTGTCTTCCAGTTCATGAATGTGGGGTGTCTTTCATCTTTTCTTTCAACAGCATTCTGTAGTTTTCTGTGTCCAAGTTTTGTACTTACTTGTTCCTGTTTTTTAATGCTGTTGTAAATGGAATTTTCTTTTCTTTTTTTTTTTAGAGATGACATCTCGCTCTGTTGCCCAGGCTGGAGTGCAGTGGTGTGATCTTGGCTCATTGCAACCTCCACCTCCTGGGTTCAAGTGATTCTTCAGCCTCCCGAGTAGCTGGGACTACAGGTGTGTGCCACCAAGCCCGGCTAGTTTTTTTTTTGTATTTTTTAGTAGAGACAGGGTTTCACCATGTTAGCCAGGTTGGTCTCCATCTCCTGATCTCGTGATCTGCCCACCTCAGCCTCCCAAAGTGCTGGGATTACAGGCGTGAGCCACTGCGCCTGGCCGGAATTTTCTTAATTTCATTTTCAAATCATTTATTACTCTTGTATAGAAATACCACCAATTGTTTTTTTTGAGATAGAGTTTCGCTCTTTTGCCCAGGCTGGAGGGCACTGGCATGATCTTGGCTTACTGTAACTCCTGCCCCCCGGGTTCAAGCAATTCTCCTGCCTCAGCCTCCTAAGTAGCTGGGATTATAGTGCCCACCACCACGCCCGGCTAATTTTTTGTATTTTTAGTAGAGATGGGGTTTCGCCATGTTGGCCAGGCTGGTCTTGAACTCCTAACCTCAGGTAATCCACCTGTCTTGGCCTCCAAAAGTGTTGGGATTACAGGCGTGAGCCACCACACCTGGCCAATACCACCAATTTTTATATATTGATCTTGCATCCTGCAACCTTCAAGTTATTTATTTGTGTTTTTTTTGTGTGTTTTTTTTTTTTTTGAGACAGCATCTTGCTCTGTCACCCAGGCTGGAGTGTAGTGGCGGGATCTTGGCTCACTGCAACCTCTGCCTCTGCCTCCCAAGTACCTGGGATTACTGGCGCCCACCACTACGCCCAGCTAATTTTTGTTTTTAGGGTTTCACTATGTTGGCCAGGCTGGTATGGAACTCCTGACCTCAGATGATCCACCCACCTCAGCCTCCCAAAGTGTTGGGATTACAGGCCTGAGCCACTGCGCCTGGGCTGTGTGTGTATATCCTTTATGGCTTTCTAGATATAAGATCATGTCATCTGTGAATACAGTTTTAATTTCCTTTCCAATCTGCATGTCTTCTATTTCTTCTTTGCTATTTTCCCTGACTAGGACTTCCTGCATAATGTTGAATAGAAGTGGCAGAAGGGAGCATCCTTGTCTTAGTCTTTGGTGGAACATTTTTCTTTCACTATCAAGTCTATTAGCTTTATAGTTCTGTTAGATGCGTTTTATCAGGTTAAGGAAGTTCCTTTTTCTAGTTTCTTGGGTTTGTTTAAAAAAGAGATTCAGAAAGAAAGCTTAAAATGCTCTGGTAGACTGGGTGCAGTGGCACATGCCTGTAATCCCAACACTTTGGGAAGCTGAGGTGGTCGGATAACCTGAGGTTGGGAGTTTGAGACCAGCCTGACCAACATGGAGAAACCCCGTCTCTACTAAAAATACAAAAATTAGCTGGGTGTGGTGGCACATGCCTGTAATCCCAGCTACTGGGGAGGCTGAGGCAGGAGAGTCTCTTGAACCTGGGAGGCAGAGGTTGAGGTGAGCCGAGATCATGCCATTGTACTCCTGCCTGGGCAACAAGACCGAGATTCCGTCTTCAAAAAAAAAAAAAAAAGGCTCTGGTAGTTATAGAGCTCAAATATTGTATGTCATTGACAAATCCCAATTTATATATGAAAGCAGAATCTACTATCACTATTTTTTTTTCTGAGACGGGTCTTACTCTGTCGCCCAGGCTGGAGTACAGTGGTGTGATCTTGCATCACTGCAACCCCCGTCTCCCAGGGTGAAGCAATTCTCCTGCTTCAGCCTTCTGAGTAGCTGGGATTACAGGCATGCGCCACCACGCCCGGCTAATTTTTGTATTTTTAGTAGAGATGGGGTTTCACCATGTTGGCCAGGCTGGTCTTGAACTCCTGGCCTCAGGTAATCTGCCAGCCTCAGCCTCCCAAAGTGCTGGGATTATAGGCATGAGCCACCATGCCCAGCCTATTATTTTTTAAGACAGGGTCTTGCTGTATTGCCTAGGCTAGTCCTGAACTCCTGGGCTCAAGCGATCCTCCCGCCTTAGCCTTCCAAAGTGGTTGGATTACAGGCATAAGCCACCGTGCCTGGCCCAGCATCTATAAATATATAAAGGTGAATTCTCACCTGTGCCTTAACACCTGGAGGGGGTCGGGCGCAGTGGCTCACGCCTATAATCCCAGCACTTTGGGAGGCTGAGGCGGGTGGATCACGAGGTCAGGAGTTCCAGACCAGCCTGGCTGAGATGATAAAACCCCATCTCTACTAAAAATACAAAAATTAGCCGGGCGCAGTGGCAGGCACCTGTAATCCCAGCTACTCGGGAGGCTGAGGCAGGAGAATCGCTTGAACTTGGACGACAGAGGTTGTAGTGAGCCAAGATCGTGCCACTGCACTCCAGCCTGGGTGACAGAGTAAGACTCCATCTCAGGAAAAAAAAAAACAAACAAAAAACTACCAAAAAAACACCTGGAATGGGGATGACTACCTCACACAGACACATGCACACACAAAAACTTATATATTTCTCCTATAGTGCTACAACCAAAGATTTCGCCTAGCTTAAGAACCACATTGTCCAGCTTCTTTTGATATGCATGGTCATAAGAATATGTTTTGACCCTTTATATAAGGGGCAACAATGAGTATAGCCTACTGTATTGGTCCCTAAAGGAAAGGGATATATCTGTCCCCATTGCTTGTTTTATGCAGTCGTAATACTACATACAAATCTATTCAGTGGTAATACTACATACAAAGGATGAAGGGCCTAGAACAGTATTGGATCACTTTAGTTAGCTGAGTTACAGCCTGGGTCTAGAAGACCTTTGGAGAAGCATACTGCTTCTGCTAATGCTAGATTTTGGATTGCCAGGTCAACTTAAAATGTAACTGTTTATGTTAAAGAATCTATTATCCTAGCCTTCTCTAATTTGGAGGTCTGATTTAGGTAACTCCCCCAATTGAGAGATGACAGTACTATCTCCAAGAGCACTTTCCAGGTAACCTTTGTTTACCATGAGCCAAAGTGTGAAGTGGCTATTGCAAGAATGGCCAACTCAGCAAGGATAAAAGCTAGAATTCAGTAGGCACTGATAAATGGTCACAGAAAATCTTTACCAAAATTTAAATTACAAAGAACAGAACTGACAGTTTTATAACTGATGTTTTAAATTTAAGTCATTTATTTTACAGAGACTACCTATTATACTTAAGACATTGTGTTAGATCTTTGCCAAAGACATGGTTTAGTCATACTAATGTAATCCATTTTTTAACTTTCCATATTAATTTAATTTTTAATTATTTTTCTTTATGCTTGCTTCAGGGGCTACATCTGGGACTGAATAGCAGCATATGGCCCAAGGGCTGTGGTTTTGCCACTCATGCTTTATACTCTAGTCTCTTCCAGAGTTGAGTATAGCAGTCACTATCTTAATACAGTGTGTCACTATTTTATTACCTGCAGAGAAACAGATTAACTTCCTTTATTTAATACTGATAAATAGAAAGCTTTTTCAAGAAAAAAAAAGAAAGCTTACATTTACAAAAGTGATTTATGCTAATATCTGTCATTAACAAAGATAAATACTGAAATCCACACAAAATCAGAATTAACTTCTACAACTAAAAAAAAAATTATAGGGTAATAAAACTGTAGGAAAAACTGTATGTAAAAAGAAAAAAAGACAAGTCCCTATGCAGCTAATTACAAGAGAATATTGTAAATACATTCAAAAAATTTTCCAAAAATCCTGCAGCCTCATCTAGAAACTGACACGTGTTAAGATTCTTGATCTACACCAAACTATAATGTTAAAGGAAATCATGAAAACTGAGGTATATATTTGATGCATTAGAAACTATCATTTGAACACTATTTAAATAGTTTAATTGTAAGGTCTAATTTCAAGTTAAAGTCTGTAAATGGAGATTAGTTTGGATTATATGACACAGGAGACAATAAAACATGTTCTCAAAGACATGCCAATACATTTTCTTGAAACAAAACCTCAGCAAACGAGAATTCTCATACTGTGCATGGGAATAACTAAAACCTTTATTAGATATGATTTTCCATTAACAATAATGTGAAAATTAGAATTATGAATTCAAAAAGCAGTGAAGTCTGAAAATTTAAAAAGTAGACTAGGTATTAGGGGATTAAAGGTAAAGGAAGACAAGAATGTTTCTTTAATACTATTCATTATTTCCCCTCTGTACACAATGTTGCATATATACAACTACTTCATTTTTATTGACTTTATATAATAGTGAAATCCCTTTAAGCAACCTAGGGTATACAGTTGGTGTCCAACTTTCAGGGGATTTTGGGGGGGGGAGTAGAAACACTTGATTAACAGTTTTCACCCACACAAGTTAGACAATTTTTTTCTTTTTTTGCCAAGATTTTAGTAGTAAATTCATAAATATAGGAAATACTTTCACTCCTTCAGTGTTAAAATAGAAAACCAAACAGTGCCAACAGTAGTGGCTTAATTATTGGTATGCAAGAAAAACACAACAACAATGGGTTTTCTTAATTACGCATTTTAAATATCAATATGTGCATTTGTTTTTACAGTTATAAATTTTTTTCTCATCTGTTTTAGACAACAGCTTGTAATAGTTTTGAATCCATTAAGATGTTGCTTTCAATTTGAAATATTTTGTGTATACATGTATATAAAAAATAACCCAATGTATGACTCATCTGACAGATGTTTAAGATCAATAACGGCTTATTTTTCAACATGCAGTTAGGAAGAGAGGGAAGCAAGCCAACCTCTCTACAGTATCTTTTTGCTGGCTTGTTTTTACAGTGGTATCAATAGTGGTTTTTGGAGGGAACCATGTGCCTTCAGCCTATCTAGTCAAGATCAGATACCACAATCAACAAGAGCGGTAGAAGAGATGGGGAAAGGGGAGTGGGTAAGTGTTAAATATCAATTTTTTAAAGTGTTCATTTTGTACTCTTTCTAGGCACAGGATTAAAAACAGGCCAATGAGGAAAAATTTGTTATAATTAGGAAAAAACTGCAATCAAATCAAGACATAATAGCCGAATTAAGTTCTTTTAATAGATTGCATATATAGATGTTTAGCCATACTCTTAGATCAACTCTTTAAGAGTAGAACTCTATATCCAATTTACATGCTCTAGATACCACCTTTCTCATTTTTTACAGTAAGGTCTGGTATTCAAATACCCACTTGTACACTGACAGCTTTAAGAAAAACAGGACACAGAGGGAGTTGTCATTTTTAGCAGCAATGAAATACCACTAACCCCTTTTTACATACCGAATTCAAGTCACTATCAGAGGTGAGTGCACCACAAAGTCACCAGGTACAAAATTGCTAGTTCATTTTTAAATTAATAACTTGAAATTACCCCTGCCCCCCACCCCATTACATCTTTTTATAAACAGCAAACATTTTGCTATTTTATACATAGGCTAGCAGGCTTGTTTCAATATGAAAGTGCTAATTCATTTACAGATTTTTATAATCAGTTATGTAGTGCTACAATAAATGTCCAATAATCTACATAGGAACAATGATGAATGAAAATGATGAAGACTGAATAAGGCTATCAGATGACCTTATCTTATTTACATATAAAGAATAGATACCCAATGGTGAGGAAGAGACAGAAATTGGACAAATACTCATAGGTGTAAAAATTACATCTACCTTTGAGTTTTATACTGTAAATGAGACATTTTAAATAGTCCTGTAGCCCATGCCTATTTTTTCCTCAGAAAAAGAAAAGCTGCCTTCATGACATCCCCTCTTGTTTCAGATTTCCACAGTGTCACTTTGAAGCTTCAGAGTCAGGATCTTACTTTCTTCAAAAAATAAAGAAAATACGCCCTCTAAGGTACCTCCCATCCCCCACCCCACCCCCAAAATCCCGCTGATTTCTTTTCCAGTGCCAGGTTGCATGATCAGGTCCCATCTCCTGGGGTTGTTGTTTCTTTTGTCCATCTATTGATCATTAGTTTAGAATAGATAACATGAACCAGTTCTGGAACCACTACTAGGAGGAACACAAGCTCTTCACTACAATCACACAGCAGGAAAGAAAGAGGTAACTCAATTCATCCCTGGTGCTGGGCCTCCGAAATTGAAAGAACTTGGCACAACTGGAGCACTGAATTTGTATCCTCCATGCTTCTCAATCATTTTGGATTCTAGAAAACAAATAAAATTTTAGTAGGCCATTCAATCATCTACTAACTTGGGGAGAAACTGACAAAACATTAAACAAGCCAGTAGCTTAACCATCATTAGTGGCCAGGAAGTTCCAAAGTCCATGTTTTCTCCAATGTATAGCGGCAAGGGAGCATGCATTATGTAGAGAATATAATCTCTTTTACTGGATGCTGTAGACTTCTTAGCCAATTTTCACTTCCCACTGTTAAGAAAAAAATCTTTTTTTTTTGAGACGGAGTCTGGCTCTGTTGCCCAGGCTGGAGTGCAGTGGCACGATCTTGGCTCACTGCAACCTCTGCCTCCCAGGTGCAAGTGATTCTCTCCTGCCTCAAACTCCCAAGTAGCTGGGACTACAAGTGCGTGCCACCATGCCTGGGTAATTTTTTGTATTTTTAGTAGAGGCAGGGTTTCACCATGTTTGGCCAGGTTGGTCTAGAACTCCCGACCTCAAATGATCCATCCGCCTCAGGAGTCAGGAGTTTTCAAGACCAGCCTGGCCAACATAGTGAAACCTCATCTCTACTAAAAATACAAAAATTAGTTGGGTGTGGTGGTGCGTGTCTGTAATCTCAGCTACTCGGAAGCTGAGGCACGAGAACCACTTGAAATCGGGAGATGGAGGTGGCAGTGAGCCGAGATTGCGCCACTGCACTCCAGCCTGGGTGACAGCGTGGACTCTTCTCAAAAAAATAAATAAAATAATTTTTTTAATTTATAAAAAAAAGTCTATAGATAATTGTTGTGCATTAACAGTGGTGTATAACCTAAAATGTACTTTTTTTGTTTGTTTTTATTTTTTTCTTAGAGACAGAGTTTCACTCTGTCACCCAGGCTGGAGTGCAGTGGCGCGATGTTGGCTCACTGCAACCTCTGCCTCCCAGGTTCGAGCGATTCTCCTGCCTCAGCTTCCCAAGTAGCTGGGACTACAGATGTGTGCCACCATGTCCAGCTAATTTTTGTGTTTTTTAGTAGAGACAGGGTTTCACTGTATGTTGGCCAGGCTGCTCTCGAACTCCTGACCTCAAGTGATCCGCCAGCCTCGGCCTCCCAAAGTGCTGGGATTATAGGCGTGAGCCACTGCGCCTGGCCTAAAATGTACTTTTAAAAATTGCACACTGAAACATTTAAAGATGAAAAGACATGTCTGGGAGCTATTTAACTTTGTAAGTTTTTACATTTTTGGACACAGGGTCTCACTCTGGCACCCAGGCTAGAGTACAGTGGCACAATAATGGCTCACTATAACCTACACACCTCCCACGTTCAAGTGATCCACCAGCCTCAGCCTCCCAAGTAGCTGGGACTTACAGGCATGCACCACCATGCCTGGCTAATTTTGTTTATTTTTTGTAGAGATGATGTCTGACTATGTTGCCCAGGCTGGACTTCAACTTCCAAACTCAAGCGACCCTCCTGTCTTGGCCTTCCAAAGTGCTGGGATTACAGGCATGAGCCACCACGCCTAGCCAAGTGTTTAAATTTTTTTTTTTTTTTTGAGACGGAGTTTTGCTCTTGTTGCCCAGGCTGGAGTGCAATGGCGCGACCTCGGCTCACCGCAACCTCCACCTCCCAGGTTCAAGCAATTCTCCTGCCTCAGCCTCTCGAGTAGCTGGGATTACAGGCATGCGCTACCATGCCCAGCTAATTCTGTATTTGCAGTAGAGATGGGGTTTCTCCACGTTGGTCAGGCTGGTCTTGAACTCTAAACCTCAGGTGATCCACCCGCTTCAGCCTCCCAAAGTGCTGGGATTACAGGTATGAGCCACTGCACCCGGCTTAGGTGTTTACATTTTTAACAGAACTTTCTACTATCTAACCATCACCATGAGCTAAAATTATTGCATACTGAAAGTAGTCTTCAACTGCACTTTTTTTTTTTTTTGAGACAGAGTTTTGCTCTTGTCACCCAGGCTGGAGTGCAATGGCGTGATGTCGGCTCACTGCAACCTCTGCCTCCTGGGTTTAAGGACTTGCCTGCCCCAGCCTCCCAAGTAGCTGGGATTACAGGCATGAGCCACCATGTCTGGCTGTGTTCTCTAGTTTTTTTGTTTCTGTTTTTTTGGAGATGGAGTCTCGCTCTGTTGCCCAGAATGGAGTACAGTGGTGCAATCTCAACTTACTGCAACCTCCGCCTCCTAGGTTCAAGCAATTCTCCTGCCTCAGCCTCCTGAGTAGCTGGGAATACAGGCATGTGCCACCATGCCTGGCTAGTTTTTTGTATTTTAGTAGAGACACAGTTTTGTCATGTTGCCCAGGCTGGTCTCAAACTCCTGAGCTCAGGCAATCCACCCACCGTAGCCTCCCAAAGTGCTGGAATTAATTACAGGCATGAGCCACCACGCCTGGCCCAACTATACTTAAAAATAAGCAAACTGGGGCTGGGTGTGGTGGCTCACGCCTGTAATCTCAGCACTTCAGGAGGCCGAGGCGGGCAGGTCATGAGGTCAGGAGATTGATACCATCCTGGCTAACACAGTGAAAACCTGTCTCTACTAAAAATACAAAAAATTAGCCAGGTGTAGTGGCAGGTGCCTGTAGTCCCAGCTACTTGAGAGGCTGAGGCAGAAAAATGGCATGAACCCGGGAGGTGGAGCTTGCAGTGAGCTGACATTGCGTCACTGCACTCCAGCCTGGGCGACAGAGCAAGACGCCATCTCAAAAAAAAAAAAAAAAAAAAAAAAAAAAAAGCGAACTGTAGCCAAAGCCAAAATTAAGTTATCTTGAATTAAATCCCTCAGATTAAACTCCTATCACCTGCGACAACTATACCTTTTATATCATCTTAAATGATATAAAATTTAAAACCTGTAAAATTTTAAAGCTATAAAAGTCACTAATTAAAGAAGAGTTACAGTTAATTAACATACCATGGGCTGCTCTTCTTTGATCAGCCAGAGTTGCTATGTCCTGTAACTGTTTTCTTTGTTCTTCATTAAGACCGTGAGTCAGTGCCTGATACCACACAGGATTACGATTTTGAATAGCTATCAAAAAACAAAAACAAGGGAAAAACAACATGAATAAGAGAGGCTTGGTAGCTCCGTTCTATACTATTCCTCCTACTCCATCCCGAGGCAATACTGAAATTCTGATCTATTTTATATTCTCCCAATAATTTTTAAAATTACCATATTTGTGAAACAACAGATATAGGAATAAAAATTAATTACAGCTTATCTTTATGCCTCCAAAAACTCTAATCATTCTTACGATCCATCTCTCTAGCAAATAAGGACTCAGAGCCTAACTAGTTCTTATATAGTAAGTAACAAACCAGGGAGACTTCAGGAATAAGGCTAACCCAACCATCTTAAAAGATTCAGAGCTAAAGCAACTTGAAAATCATCAAGGCTACTTTGGTACATGGGCCCCGTGTTAGGAACCATCCTTTAGGGACTGACATGTGGTGTCTGTCTACAAAGTACAAGGCACAGAAACAACAAGTTAGGCACCTCAATCAGTTCTTGCTGCCATGTAGCTCAGAAACCAGCACTTTGTGCTTCTGTAACCTTGCATCAAAACTGCCTTGTCATGGGCTTAGAAGACTCAAATCCTTGGTTATCAGATAATGTATTCTATCAAAAAATATATTCATCAGTTCCCAATGCATAGGAAATGATATATAATAGCAATTAACTGTGAGAGGAAAGGATGTTTCAAATACAGCGGAAATTTAACTTCTTAACGTGGATGGTAAAACACAGATGCTATACCTTGTTGAAATCCAAGTAAATGATGGTAAAAACCAACCAGAACCTAGTATTCTGGAGCCACATACAATGACACATTATAGGAACAGTGGACTTTTCTTGGAATATTTAACAGTGTATGTGGCTCCAGAATCCTAGGCATATATAATTCAAAAATCTCAAGGTTAAATTAGTTGTTTAAAGCTAAAAATTTGATTATGCCAAAAGTGCTAATTTAGTAATAATAGATTAAATTAGTTAACACATCATAGAATATAGGAAAAAAAGAATTATAAGATCATACGCCATAAATGCTAATATACTCTAACAGGTAAGTGTAGGTTTGGGCAGGAAAAAAGGATACACACAAATAATAACATACAACAAACAGGTATACACGTAAGAGTGGTTACTTCTGAGGAAAGCTGGGAGACTGGGAATCAGAAGTAGCAAAGAGGCACTGTCACTGTATACTTTTTTGAACTACATTATTTTCCTATAATCTTCCAAAATTACAAACTAAATGTAAAATAACAGGATGAATAAAGAATACTCAGAAACTATGGCAACCTTAGAAATAATTTTGGTTACTTTGCCTAACCAGCCTTTTCTAGTCTGGGTTTGATATCCTCCAAACTCTTCCTTTAAAGGGCAGGCAGAAACTACAATAGATTTGTTCAATGAAATGGATCCACATGTAACAAGTTGACTTACTTTGAAAGATAGCTTTAAATATCTGATACTCATCAACAGGGTTATCTTCATCATCAATGATTGTGGAATAGCCTTCCAGAGCAGTCTCTTCAGCATCATCTTCTTCCCAATCTTCATCATCTCCATCTTCACCAGCCTGCTTAGCCAGAATCTCCAAATATTCTTGCCCATCTTCATCAATATCATCTTCATCACTCCCCAGTTCCTCTGCCAAGTCATAATATAAGTACTTTTATAACAATGAGATATTTTGTTACTCAACAAATTGACAATCATCTCAATCACTGTCAGTAAATTACAAGTCACAAGTAACAAGAGAGAGCTCCAGGAATTGGTGTTTAAATACATGTTCAACAATGAATAGAAATGAAAATTCCCATAGGAGTCCAAGAAAACCAACCTTGATTTAATGTGTTCTTAATACTAGACATCTGAAAAAGGACTACACAGTATGAACACACTACCATTACACCCACTAAACCTTCTGTAAGATTTTTTTTAAATGGCTGGCTAAGTTAGTAAATGATAAAAGACAAAAATAGCAATAGCTATCTTATGTTGAAACCCTTACAATAATTTCTCTTAATATTTTATCAATTTATACACTGATAGTGTACAGTCTTATAGATAAAATGTATTTATCAACATTTAATTAACATAATGTTATAGTGCAGGTATACTTAGGTTTTAGAATTAATAGATGATAGGATGGATGTCTCCAATAAATTCAGTCAACATTAAGACCATAAATCTTTAGAAGCTTAAAAATAAAAAGAAAACCCCATAATTCGCCAGGCGCGGTGGCTCACGCCTGTAATCCCAACACTTTAGGAGGCCGAGGCAGGCAGATCACGAGCTCAGGAGATTGAGACCACCCTGGCCAACACGGTGAAACCCCATCTCTACTAAAAATAAAAAAAATTAGCCAGGTGTGGTGGCACACGCCTGTAATCCCAGCTACTTGGGAGGCTGAGGCAGGAGAATCGCTTGAACCCTGGAGTCGGAGGTTGCAGTGAGCCAAGATTGCCACTGCACTCCAGCTTGGCGACAGAACCAGACTCCGTCTCAACAACAACAACAACAAAAAACAAACCAACAAAAAAACCCCATAAATCTTTAATAGTAACTATAATGATATGTGTACCTTTGTTAATACTGTTAATTCAGTGCCATCTGCCAAGCACTATTTAAGCGTCAAGGATTCCCTCATGTAATCCCCACAACTTTTTTTTAAAGAAATGGGGTTTCACGGCTCAGTGCAGTGGCTCACACCTGTAATCCCAGCACTTTGGGAGGCCCAGGAAGGTGGATCATCTGAGGTCAGGAGTTTGAGACCAGCCTGGCCAACACGGTGAAATCCCGTCTCTACTAAAAACACAAAAATAAGCTGGGCATGGTGGCACGTGCCTATAATCCCAGCTATTTGGGGGGCTGAGGCAGGAGAATTGCTTGAACCCGGGAGGCAGATGTTGCAGTGAGCCAAGATCGCGCCATTGCACTCCAGCCTGGGCAACAGGAGCAAAACTCCGTCTCAAAAGAAAAAAAAAAAAAAAAAAAACCCAAACTCCTGGGCTCAAGCGAATCTGATACCTCAGACTTCCAAGTAGCTGGGACTATAGGCTCATGCCACCATATAAAAAAGGGAGCTATAATCTCTCGCTGTTAAGTGGACTCAGCACTTCGTGTCAACTCTATTATTATATACATAATTATTTGGCTTTGTAATACTTTCCCACAGTGGGATAGAAAACTTTTGAAGAACTGCATGACATCTCATTCATCTTTGTATCTACAGTGCTGAGAATGTGTAAAATGAACAAATCTTTGTTGGTTGCATACTATAATGATTTGAACTGTTCTACGTGTTGGTGATACAGCTGAGGTTCCTGATTACATCACTCTAGTGAGAAGATAGGAAGTCTTTTCTGTGAATGAAAGCATTTGGGTATGATCCCACATTTATTTGGGAGAAGGGCTAGTGATTTTTTTTTTTTTTTTTTTTAATCTGAGATGGAGTCTCGCTCTGTTACCCAGGCTGGAGTGCAGTGATGCAATCTTGGCTCACTGCAACCTCTGCCTCATGGTTTCAAGCGATTCTCCTGCCTCAGCCTCCCAAGTAGCTGGGACTACGAGTGCCCACCACTACACCCAGCTAATTTTTGTATTTTTAGTAGAGGCGGGGTTTCACCATACTGGCCAGGCTGGTCTCGAACTCCTGACCTTGTGATCCACCTGCCTCGGCCTCCCAAAGTGCTGGGATTACAGGCCTGAGCCACTGCACCCGGCCCAGTGCGGTAATATTTCTAAGTAGGTAAGTTTTGTCTTCTTCCATTGAAAATCCCTTACCGGTTTCATCATCATCTTCAGCTTCATCATCATCATCACTGTCATTCTCGTGTTCTGCATGGCAGGCATATGCTCTTTTCAATCCGTTAAATAAAAGAATAAAAGCTGGCAAAATCTGTCCAGAAACCTGATTTAAAACTTGGGGTATCTGTTCCATATCAATAAGAGCACAGAGTCCGAGAACACACATCTTTCTATCATGAAGCCTAAAAAAAAAAAAAAAAGTTTTCTTTTCTTAAATAAGCAGAGTTCCTCCCAAAGCAAATGTAGTAAAACTGCAATACGTCACTTACCCCAAGAAACAGTCAACATCATTAAGCCACTGTGTAATAAAATGATTTGTAACTGGTTCAACATTATTAGGGAAGCGAAGATTTTCTAAGGTATTGAGTAGTAGGTGTGGATTATAATACAAAGCTGCAATTGCAACTTGCAGACACATAGTTCGAAGTTCACTTGTCTTAACCTCTCTTGTCAGTCTTTCTAAGGCTGCTTCCACGAATAAGGGAATGCACTACAAAAAAAGATAGCAAGATATTCTAAGACTATAATTAATAGCATTCAAACATTCTAAAAATATTAACTTCTTTGTTGCCTCAATTAACCCTATTGTAGCATTAGATGACCAATATTTACTGCTGAGGCACTGCACTGGGACATCTAATTTTAGAGAAAGTCTAGTAGTCTTCATGGCGCTATTAAAAGCTCACGACGGGCCGGGAGTGGTGGCTCACGACTGTAATCCCAGCACTTTGGGAGGCTGAGGCAGGCGGATCACGAGGTCAGGAGATCGAGACCATCCTGGCTAACACAGTGAAACCCCGTCTCTACTAAAAATAAAAAAAATTAGCCAGGCGTGATGGCGGGTGCCTGTGGTCCCAGCTACTTGGGAGGCTGAGGAAGGAGAACGGTGTGAACCCGGAAGGTGGAGGAGTGAGCCGAGATCGCGCCACTGCACTCCAGCCTGGGCGACAGAGTGAGACTCTGTCTCAAAAAAATATATAAAATAAATAAATAAATAAATAAAAGCTCACAACGATATCAATCATGGCTTCACAATGTTCCTATTAAAATTGACCATGGGCCGGGTAACGTGGCTCATGCCTGTAATCCCAGCACTTTGGGAGTCTGAGGCGGGCAGAACACTTGAGGTCAGGAGTTTGAGACCAGCCTGGCCAAAATGGCGAAACTCCATCTCTACTAAAAATATAAAAAATTAGCCGGGTGTGGTGGCAGCCGCCTGTAATCCCAGCTACTCTGGAGGCTGAGGCAGAGAACTGCTTGAACCTGGGAGGCAGAGGTTGCAGTGAGCTGAGATTGCACAACTGCACTCCAGCCTAGGCGACAGGCCGAGACAGCGTCTCACAAAAACAAAACAAAACAAAAAACAAAACAAAAACAAAAAAAAATATATATATATACACACACATATATATATATATACACACACACATATATATATACATATAAAATTAGGCGGGTGTGGTGGTGTGTGCCTGTAATCCCAGCTACTTGGGAGGCTGAGGCAGGAGAACTGCTTGAATCTGGTTGCAGTGATCAGAGAATGTGCCACTGCACTCCAGCCTGGGCAACAGAGCGAGACTCTGATTCAAAAAAACAAACAAACAAACAAACAAAAAAACACAAACAAAACAAAACAAAAAAAACTGACCATGGATATTTAATTACTAAAGCTATCCAAAAAATCTTAAGCCAAAGTTTACCTTTCATGATAACAAAGTAGCCATAAAACTTAGTCCAACTCCTATATATTAAACATATGATCATTATTACATATTAGTTAAATTTTAAACTAAAAATATTAGTTGTCTAGATGTCTCAATAAACAAAAACATACAGAATATGCAACAAATGCCAAAAAATGAAGAAAGAAAGTGGAAGGAAAAGATTACCCCCTGAACTACAAATCATTATTAGCTTCACTGACCTGGTCAATGCCACGCCCTTTGCACTGCAGAATGATGACCTCTAACAATTTTGCTGCATGACACTCTGCATCTTCTCCTGCAACTCCTGTAAGAACCTGATCAAAACAGAATATAAATTGCAGTAAGGCTTTATCCTTTAAATCAGATATCTAAATCAGGGAAACAATTTCCTACCCTGTGTACAGGCTCTGAGTATTACTTGATGTACCCTAATTAATACCAAATAACTGCAATGTTCATTGCACAGATGAAAGACTAAAGGATCTGGATAGCTGTGAGGATCTGGAGCTGTCTGCCTCCTATCTTTCATAGTCTAGCCCTCTGGCATCTTGGTCTTTGTGATCCAAGTACCTATCCTGTAGTGCCATTCTGGATTACAGCAAGTTGACAACCACTAACTTCTCATACACAGGTGGTAGCTAAAACACCTAACCTTTCTCCTGTAAAGAACTACAAAAAGCTAAGATGTTGACATTTCTAGGAAACCCTTTTCTCTTTAAAAAAGAAAACAACAATAACAAAAAAAAAAACCAGTAGGGGAGGGAGGAATGGAGGGAGGAAGAGGCAGCCTGTTGAGGGCAAATGTTGCCTTATAGGGCAACATTAAACTCCAGACAGGAAATGAACATGGACTTGAAGGCTAGTGAAAACTAGATGAGTAAAAACGTATGAATAAGTGTTCAGGAATAGAAATATAGATAGTATAGGTATATCTCTGCTCCCAGAATATTAATATAAATAATATAATTGGCAGTAAACAATGACTAACATAACTAGATGATTATGTGTGACTTTGTGTTCAGAAGGGAAAGAGATGAGTGAAAGAAATCTAAAAACTTCATGGAGCAAATCATTTTCTAATGACCTACAACAGACATTGCTAGAAATTAAAATGCTACCAATTACACTGACTTTGACATTGATGGACTCCAGTTTATTTGTTTCCCCAACCAAACAAAAGGGAGACATTCATTCCCTATTGCTTGTTGTAAACCTACAGCTGCTAACCTTTTCCTTTATAAAACATCTCTATCCATTCCTAATCCTTTCAAAAATCTCTCAAGTTCTTGACTCTTTTCCTTCTTTTGATTCCATAAGACTATGTTAGTTAAACTCCGGGCACTCTAAAATTCAAAAACAAATTCCAAGTGTCAGAAGGCACACAAAAGACATATATTTATCAAAGCTGTGGCATCTAGGGACCAATGACCAATGACTTTTAACTTTTAAAGCCCTTAATTCTGTCAGATCCATGTTTACATGTTTATTACTACAATGTGGTATCACATGAGTTTTCACAATTTTATATATTTTATAGCAGAAGCCTCATGAAATCTGATATATAAAAATGACCTACCTTTTTGCACATACTGTATATCATTTCAAGATACTTGGTGTCAGACAGAAGTGTGTCTGTATCAACTGTTACATAATTATGAAGGAGGGGCATCATATCTGTATTAATAAAAACATCAGTTACACATCTTTAGTAACACAAATGCTTTCTTGGCTTTTGAAAAATTTCCTTAGAAAAAGGCAAATCTATGAGATCATTTTGTCTCTAACATTCACCTTTTTTTGGGGGGAGGGGGTGACACTCTCACTCTGTTGCCCAGGATGGAGTACAGTGATGTGATTAAAACTCACTGTAACACCAAAATCCTGGACTCAGGTGATCCTCCCACCTCAGCCTCCTAGGTAGCTGGGACTATAGGCACACTCCACCTCGCCTGATTAATTTTTAAAAGTTTTTTTTAGAGACAGAGTCTAATAGCCCAGGCTGGTTGAGAACTCCCGGAGTGAAGTGCTTTCCCACCTTCCCAAAGTGCTAGGATTACAGGCGTGATCCACTAGGCCTGGCCTTAACATTCAGTTTTAATTAAAACATATTCATTTATAATTAAATGCAGAAATGAACCTATTATTAAAGTGATTTTCTTTGTACTTAAACATAAAAATTATAGACACATTTTTACATTTATATGGAGAAGATTACAAGGGGGTGTGTGGGTATGTATGTGTGTTAACAAAGAATAAACCTAAAATAACTAAATTATATAGCAGAAATCAACACCATGCATCACCACTGAGCATTAACTTCTACTGATAATTGTTCCAAACAGTGAAGCAGTCTGAACATTCAAAAGTGTACGTTCAGGCCAGGCGCAGTGGCTCATGCCTGTAATCCCAGCATTTTGGGAGGCTGAGGTGGGCGGATCACCTCAGGTTGGGAGTTTGAGACCAGCCTGACCAACATGGAGAAACTCTGTCTCTACCAAGAATACAAAATTAGCTGGGCATGGTGGCGCATGCCTTTAATCCCAGCTACTTGGGAGGCTGAGGCAGGAGAATCACTTGAACCCAGGAGGCGTAGGTTGCGGTGAGCCAAGATCGCCATTGCACTCCAGCCTGGGCAACAAGAGCGAAATTCCGACTCAAAAAAAAAGTGTATGTTCAAATGGTAAGCTACAAATAAATCAAAGCAGGGAAAACCCTCAGTATTTCCATGCTGATTTGACTCACCTGTAAAGTAATCAAAGCCATCTTGCTGAAAGACTTCAAATACAAGGGGTAGTAGCTGCCACATCTGTGGAGACACTTGTTGACATGTCAAACTGTGCGCTAAAGAGAAGATCTCCTCATAGAATTCTAAAAGAGAATACTAAGTCATTAGGAAAATGCTTGCTCATGTGAAATAGCACTAAATTCTTAGCACAATCAGAGGTATAATACCTAAGACATGCTGTTGTAAAACAGTACCAATGACCTGTAAGCAGATTCCCTCAAGCTGTTGGGTTATCTAAAAGAGAAGAAAAAAATCATATGCAGTTACAGCCCACTAAATGACTTAGTAAGATAACGCATACTATAACAGTACACTTAAATATAAAGTCAATATTGTGAAAAAAATAAGTCTTTGTTTTAAAATGACTTACACATTATGAAATTGTGATCTCAGATAAAAATAGAATGAAATACCATTACAATGAGAAAAACACAAGGAATGGCTAGCTTAATTTACCTAAAAAGGAAAAAACAACATTCTCGAAAAATGCAAACAACTATGAAAATAAAGGAGTTGGCCGGGCGCGGTGGCTCACGCCCGTAATCCCAGCACTTTGGGAAGCCAAGGCGGGTGGGATCACCTGAGGTCAGGAGTTTGCAACCAGCCTGGCCAGCATGGTGAAACTCCGTCTCTACTAAAAATAGAAAAAATTAGCCAGGCATGATAACGGGTGCCTGTAATCCCAGCTATTTGGGAGGCTGAGGCAGGAGAATTGCTTGAACCCAGGAGGTGGAGGTCGCAGTGAGCCGAGTGCCATTGTAGTCCAGCCTGGGCAACAAGAGCAAAACTGCATCTCAAAAAAAAAAAAAAAAAAAAGACCATTCGGAAGATAGCCCATCTGTTATGTGCAAATAGAGATATTAATTCAGCTCAATGTAATTGAAAAGTCACTGTCAATGACTCAGAGAAATTATCCAAAGGAAGGCATTATTGCTATGAATCCCAATAATCCTTAAGTCACCTTAGTTTTTCAAATTTTATTAGATATATTGAACCATGGAATGTGAACTCAGCCCCCAACTCAAGACTGACAGGAAATACAAATTCCTCTATAATTGTCTAGATAGTCCTAAATTAGATCCCAAATCCCTGAGGGCCATAAGAATGTTAAGGGGAGGAAGGGTAAAATAATATCCACTAATCAGATATAAAAACAAGACATCCATTTCAAATACACAGAACTTAATACATTTACAACTCCTAAAATAGAATAAACAATCTGTTAAAACATAAAGCACCTATAGGATTGGTCATGGCTTCTGCTTATATTCAATTATAAGGCAGAATACAAAAACAGTTTACGTGGCTGGTGTGGTGGCTCACGCCTGTAATCTCTGCACTTTGGGAGGTCGAGGGAGGCGGATCACTTGAGGTCCTGACCTCAAGTCAGGAAACCCTGTGGTGAAACCCTGTCTCTACTAAAAATAGAAAAATTAGCTGGGCGTGGTGGTACGTGCCTGTACTCCCAGTTGCTCAGGAGGCTGAGGCAGGAGAATCACTTAAACCTGGGAGGCAGAGGTTGCGGTGAGCCAAGATGGCGCCACTGCACTCCTGCCTAGGCAACAAAGGGAGACTCAAAAAAAAAAAAAAAAAAGTTTAGTGAAAAACCTCATGCTGCAAAAGGCAACTTGCAGATAATCTGAAAACATGTAATTTATGGATAAGAGATACATTACAAGCATCTGCTTTGGAATTATAAACACCAAATTCATGACAGTGTTACTTCTACGGGAAGAAAGGAAGTAGGGAAAAGGGGTTAGGAAGTGGTCCCCTGAGGGCTTTCAACTGCATCTATCTGAAATTGTTTTTCTTTCTTTCTTTCTTTTCTGACACAGTGTCTCACTCTGTCGCCCAGGCTGGAGTGCAGTGGCGCGATCTTGGCTCACTGTAGCCTCTGCCTCTCGGGTTCAAGTGATTCTCCTGCCTCAGCCTCCCAAGTAGCTGGGATTACAGGCGCCCACCACCACACCCAGCTAATTTTTGTATTTTTAGTAGAGACAGGGGTTTCACCACGTTGGCTAGGCTGGTCTTGAACTCCTGACCTCAGGTGATCTGCCCACCTCGGCTTCTCAAAGTGCTGGGATTACAGGCATGAGCCACTGTGCCCGGCCGCCCAATAATGGATTTTTTTAAAAATGGAATTATTTAAAACATACAGAAAAAAGAGTAAATAACAAGAAAACTATAACCAAAACTTCTTAATCACCTAAACTTTATTACATTTTTAACACTTAGAATATTTCCATTATGTTAAGAAAAACAATTTCAGGGCCAGGTGCAGTGACCATTGCAATCCAGCCTGGGCGACAGAGCGAGACTCCATCTCAAAAAAAAAAAAAGAAAAAAGAAAAAAGAAAAAAAAATCCATTATTACAATTCTTACTTTTCCAAAAGACAACTAGAAAAGAAGAAAACTAGGAAGATGGTAGTGATGGTTGCATAACAATGTGAATATACTTAATATTAGTGAACTATATACTTAAAAATGGTTAGGAATGTAAATTTTATGTTATGTGTATTTCGCCAAAACTTTTCAAAGAAAAAGAAAACTAAGAAAAATTTTTTTTTTTCCTGGGAACCATCATATTTCTGGATCTGAGAAAACATAACGAGGAGCCAAAATCCTGAGCCCTAAGATGGTAAAACAAATACCTGCTTCCTATTCCTTCTACTAATACTTTAGAACTTAAAATATAATGTACCAGTCTTATCTTTATAAAAGGGAAAATGGCAAAAACATGGTACATGAGATGCCAGAGAGATATTAGAGCCCTCTAAAAAGCATAAAATGGCTTGAAAAACTGCAACACTAGATCATCTTCTTACCTCTTTATGATCTTCAACTACACTAAGAAGTGTATCAATTGTATTCAGAATTCCCATAGCAGTAACTGCTTTGTCATCACTACCTTCTTCATCTGGCCCCGTCTGGATTACTTGGTTAAATGTCATTGCCTAGATTCAAGAGAATATAACTCAAGTTTGTCACTGAGGCATTATAAATATGTTTTGGTCTAAGACTTTTAATTCTTAGAACGTTCTCATAGGGATACCACAACAAATCAATGTCTCCAAATTGATTAATGATAATAAAGAGCTTGAGCTCTATAATCAAATAGTCTACTCATTGGGTGACCTTGAACAAGCTACTTGACTTCTCTTGACCTTTTCTGCATGCCACTTTGGGGATTTCACAGACACTGTATGAGGACTAAATGAGGCAAGGTATAAAAAGTACTTAATATTATGA
Organism: Pongo abelii; assembly: GCF_028885655.2. NCBI lineage: Eukaryota > Metazoa > Chordata > Mammalia > Primates > Hominidae > Pongo > Pongo abelii. The sequence goes on from NC_071994.2 coordinate 67,870,557, forward strand.
ATAGTTTTCATTAATATTACTGGTAACACTTGACAATGTCCAAATAAAAGTATATTTAATCATCAAGGGGGTCACTGATTTATCTTTTGTAAAATTCAATAGATTATTTTGAGCATTCCAGGCCACTACACAGATAGTCATGCTGCAGCCTGAGGTAGTAGTTAAGAACAAGTATCGTGAAGGCCCATATACAAATCCCAACCGCACCCTGCCTAGCTTAGGCAATTAACCATTTTACACCTCACATTTTCTCTGTAAAATAGGAATAATTCTGACACACGATTGTGTTAGAATTAAGTAAGTATCTGTCAAGGGCTTTATGTGCTACACAGTAATGTCTGTGAAATATCTACTATAAGGCAGGGGTCCCCAGTCTCCAGGCAGTGGACTGGTACTGGTCCATGGCCTGTTAGGACCAGTAGATAAGTGGTAGGTGAGGCAGCATTACTCCCGGAAATTCTCATAGGAGTGTCAACCCTACTGTAAAATGTGCATTCAAGGATCTAGGTTGCACACTCCTTATGAGAAACCATTGCCTGCCTGATGATAAGAGGTGGAACAGTTTCATCCCAAAGCCATGTCCGCCGGACCATCTGTGGAAAAATTATCTTCCATGAAACCGATCCCAGATGCCAAAAAGGTGGACTGCTATAAGGTAAGGCAAGCCACTTGTGACACAACCTGGAACATACTGAGAGCTACATTAAAATGCTTGCAAATATGGTAGGTTCAAACAACATACCAAATGTTGTGTCATTTCTACTGCAATAGGAGTAACTTCTTCACTATATTCACAGATCATTTTCTGAATTACATTGGTAAGGTCATCATTTTCTGTTTCTCTTATAATATGAAGAAGAGCCTGCATTACAGGCCTGATGAATGGTGTGATATATTCTTTAGCTGTAAGAGAAAGAGTAAAAAACTTGCATAAAACCCCTAAAACTTCTTAAAACCTGATATAACAAATATCAATGAGTTTTTTTAAAAAGTACTTTCACATAAAAAGGAAGTATGCCAAGTTTCTAGGATTATGGCTTTTTACAATTAATATATATTTTATATATAGATATATATATCTTTTCATAAGAGGCAGGGTTTTGATCTGTTGCCCAGGCTGGAGAGTAGTGGCAATCATAGAACACTGCAGCCTAAAACTGTCGGGCTCTAGTGATCCTGCTGCCTCAGACTCCCAAGTAGCTGGCACTACAGGTACAAGCCACTATGCCCAGTTAATTTTTAAAAATTTTTTTTGTAGAGATGTTGCCCAGGCTGGTCTTGAACACCTGGCTTCAAGCGCTCTTCCCACCTAAGCCTACCGAAGTGCTAAGATTACAGGTGTGACCTACCGCACCTGGCCAACATTCACTTTTCTTGACATACAAAAATCCTTTACCTTTTTCTTGATTGCTGATCAATACTTGAAGGGCAATGGCAGCTTCCACTTTAACAGGCATTTCTCTATCATCAATCAGACATCTTCTCGTTAGCTCTAAGGCTGTTTGAAGGTTCTGATCACTTTTGAACTTCACTTCACAAAAATAGTGAAGTACCCAGCAAGCCTTTTGTAAAAACACAGTGAGTTAGTGTAGATACCTTACCTTAAATTCCCCCAAGCTAATCTCTATTCCCTGAGTTCTATGTGTGGGAATTTGGAGGCTGGCCAGTGGTAGATGTGTCCAGAGACAACACTAGACCAGTACTATGATCCCAAGTTACTCTTTGGCTGCATGACGTTTGTGTGGATAGCAAGATCTGAATGCAAAACACAGACAGACTCTGCTACCAGACACAGATGAAACCTATGCACACATTACAGCAGCCATGTAAAGATTTACATTAAACAGAAACCTAAAATAAAACACAGCCTTCAAAGTGAACATTTAAAAGTTTCAATATAAAAGTCCACAGAGTCATTCATTACAAGACAAAAGTATATAAATAATGCAGCTTTAAAACATACCCTTGCTCTCATGTAGCCTAGTTCACTGCTGAAGAGAGGGAATACATGATTCTGCAACATATATTCCATCTGATCTTTATAGATCTTTTTCTGTAAATATAAACAACAATTATTTTGATACAGTTCCAAATGTAATCATCTCAATTTCCAAACAGATATAACACTGTTAAAAATTACTATTAATGTTACATATATTTATTCTCATTCTTTGAACCCCAGAATCCACAACCAATTTTCTTATTTCAGAACTTCACCACCAAAAACCACTAAACACATTTTCACGTTTTTATATTCCTGGATTAGAAAGCCATTATGCCAAATCTTACCAGCAATAGCGTTTGATGTAAGTTTGGTTAATTTTATCTGTTACTATGAAACTTTTAAAATGAAAAAACTTGTCTGATAAAGTTTCTGGCTGAAAATAACATAACCTGAGAAAAATCCTGCTTTCAAATGAATAAACTGGCTATCTAAAAAGGCACACTCTTTTTTTTTTTCTTTTTTTTTTGAGACAGAGTCTTGCTCTGTTGCCCAGGCTGGAGTGCAGTGGCACAATTTCGGCTCACTGCAACCTCCACCTCCCAGATTCAAGTGATTCTCTAAAAAGGCACTCTCAGTATTCAAGGTGAGTATTTTCTAAGTGCAAAGAAGCTTTTTAGAAGAGTTCCTTAAACTGCACATTAAATCAACATTAAAAACATGACACTTATATATCAACACTTACATAATCAGACATGACAACTTAATGCAATGTGAGACCCTAGACTGGGTCATGGAACAGAAAAAGGACACAGTGGGAAATCTTGTGAAACTTTAAAAAAGTCCATAGATTAGTTGATAGTAGCATACCAAAATCAACTTCATGTTTTTGATAACTTTGCCTACCTATGTAAGGTATTACCACTAAGTGAAGCTGAGTGAAAGGTAAGAATAGATAAACTTGAATTTGCCAAGAGAACTCACTAATTCTCAGCCTTCTATGCCACAAATGATTAGAATGTCTTTAATACATACTTTATAAACAAAGAGAAGGATGGGTGAACAGGTATAGAAAAGATGAAAGACGGCTGGGTGCAGTGGCTCACGCCTGTAATCCCAGCATTTTGGGAAGCTGAGGCGGGTAGATCACCTGAGGTCAGGAGTTTGAGACCAGCCAGGCCAACGTGGTGAAACCCTGTCTCTACTGAAAATACAAAAATTAGCTGGTGTGGTGGCAGGTGTCTGCAGTCCCAGCTACTCGGGAGGCTGAGGCAGGAGAATCGCTTGAACTCAGGACGTGGAGGTTGTAGTGAGCAGAGATCACGCCATTGCACTCCAGCCTGCATAACAGAGCGAGGCTCCATTTCCAAAAAACGAAAAGATAAAAGATACAATGACTAAATATTCTGTGAGTACTTAGTGCCTGCCTTTAGAATGTAAAGATTTCTAACAACTCAATTATAAAAAGACAAATAACCCGATTAAAAATGGGCAAGGGCCAGGCACAGTGGCTCACGCCTGTAATCCTGGCACTTTGGGAGGCTGAGGCAGGCGGATCACCTGAAGCCAGGAGCTCGAGACCAGCCTGGCCAACATGGCAAAACCCCGTCTCTACTAAAAATACAAAAATTAGGCTGGTGGCAGGCACCTGAGGCATGAGAATCACTTGAACCCGGAAGGCAGAGGTTGCAGTGAGTCGAGATTGCGCCACTGCACTCCAGCATATGGCGGGGGGAGGGGCGGGGAGGCGGAAATCTCAGCTACTTGGGAGGCTGAGGCAGGAGAATCACTTGAATGTGGGAGACTGGTGGCTGCAGCGAGCCAAGATCTCACCACTGCACTCCAGCCTGGGTGACAGAGCAAGACTCCATCTCAAAAAATAAAAAGAAAAAAGAAAAAAAAAAACCAAAGGCAAGCAATTTTTTTGGGGCAAGCAATTTGAATAGATATTCTCTAAAGAAAATATACAAATGGACAGTAAGCACATGAAAAATTTCAAAGCCACAAAGACATAATACTTCACGTTCACTAGGATGGCTATAATCAAAATATAGTGCTGGCAGAAATATAAAATGGTATAGCTACGTTAGAAAATGGGTCCTGCAGTGTCTCAAATTATGACGAGCAATTCATACTCCTAGGTATATACCCATGAAAAATGAAAACATATGTCCACATAAAAATTTAAACATGAATGTTCACAGCAACATTTGTAGCAGCCAGAAAGTAGAAACAACTAATGAATGAGTAAATAAAATGTGATATATTAATATAATGAAATATAATTTGGCAACAAAAAGGAAAAAGTACTGAAACATGCTACAACACGGATAATCCTTGAAAACATTACACTAAATGAAAGAAGTCACCCACAAAGAGCTACATATTATATGATTCCATTTATATAAAATGTCCACAATAAACAAATCCATAGAAAAAATGTGGACTATAGGTAGCCTAGGGTTGGGAGATTTGGGGTGATATGTGGAGTGACTGCTCATGTATACAGAGTTCCTTCTGGGGGTGATAGTTATACAACTGTGAATAAACTAAAAACCACTGAGTTGTACACTCCATAAGGCTGTTATTTATTTATTTATTTATTTATTTATTTTTTGAGATGGAGTCTCTGTCGCCTGGACTGGAGCATGGAGTGCAGTGGCATGACCTCAACTCACTGCAGCCTCCACCTCCCAAGTTCAAGTGATTTTCCTGCCTCAGCCTCCCAAGTAGCTGGGATTACAGGTGCCCATCATCATGCCCAGCTGATTTTTTTTTTTTTTTTTTTTTGAGACAGAGTCTCACTCTGTCGCCCAGGCTGGATTGCAGTGGCACGATCTCGGCTCACTGCAAACTCCGTGTCCTGGGTTCAAGCCATTCTCCTTCCTCAGCCTCCCGAGTAGCTGGGAATACAGGCACCAGCCACCATGCCCGGCTAAATTTTTTTTTATATTTTTAGTAGAGACGGGGTTTCACCATGTTAGCCAGGATGGTCTCGATCTCCTGACCCCGTAATCTGCCCACCTCGGCCTCCCAAAGTGCTGGGATTACAGGCATGAGCCACCACGCCTGGCTGATTTTTGTATTTTTAGTAGACACGGGGTTTCACTATGTTGGCCAGGCTGGTCTTCAACTCCTGACCTCAGGTGATAACCCCGCCTTGGCCTCTCAAATAGTTGGGATTACAGGCGTGAGCCACCACACCCGGCCTATTTTTTATCCTTATAGAGATGAGGGTCTCACTATGTTGCCCAGGCTGGTCTCAAACTCCTGGGCTCAGGCACTCTGCCTGCCTCAGCATCCCAAAAGTGCTGGGATTATAGAAGTGAGCCACTGTGCCTAGCTGGCTGTTTATTTTTTAAAACTACTTGCACACTCATGCACATACAAACACACTAAAGAATACCTTCAGAAGTATTTCAGCTAAAGAGCCAATCATATGCAGGGCTCCATCTTTTTTTCGAGGGTCAGCATTTGGTTCTGTAAGAATCTGGTAACAAAATCCCATAGTCTTTTGCAGTACCTAGATTAAAAGAGAAAAGTACTGTTATTGAATAGGCCAATAGTCCTTAAAAAACATACTAACAAAATGACTCACATGACTAACATTTAAAACTGAGTGTATAGTTGAATAAATTTTAATACAGAAAAGTTATCTAAACATTAAATAAGCCTACCTCTTTCCTCTTACTACAGGCTGTAAACAAAAGTGTCTGGGCAGCAGTGGTAGGAGAAATGAAATCTTCAAACACATCTAGAGAACAAGTTTAAAATTCAGACAATAAACATTAATTTCTTCACCAAAGCATTAAAAAACATGCTTAATCTTTACATAAGGTATGAAAATGATCCCAGATCCCTTTATAATTTTGCAAAAGCAGAATTCAATGTCTTTTCTGTACAAATTAAATGCTTTTGTTTGAGATGGAGTCTCGCTCTGTCACTCAGGCTGGAGTGCAGTGGGCGATCTCGGCTCACTGCAACCTCCATCTCCCAGGTTCAAGCAATTCTCCTGCCTCAGCCTCCCAAGTAGCTGGTTTACAGGTGCCTGCCACCACGCCCGGCTAATTTTTGTATTTTTAGTAGAGATGGGATTTCACTATATTGGCCAGGCTGGTCTCAAACTCCTGACTGCCTAGGCCTCCCACCATGTTGGGATTTACAGGCCTTAGCCACCGCACCTGGCCTGTGCAAATTAAATGTTAATCCATGAATTCCTCCTAATAGTTTTCATTTTTATTTATTAACTCAGAACTCAGCAGTTTAAATCGTATGTATGAAACACTACTGATGTGAGAATTTTCACAACAGGGTCACAAAAGTACAAGCTGCAAAAAGCACAAATGACTTGGTAAGAATAAGGACCAATACTCAACATTATTAGCCAAATTACAATTCTTTAGTTCTGTGCAAGGACTTCATGTGACTCCAGCTTCCTAGATGTGTTTTCTCATTTCTCACTCATATGATGGCTAACATAAGATCCAAAAGTATAGTTAAGACATTTAGTGTTGAGGTGTAATCTTGAATATCTAACAGTTTTGGTATTCAGTAATAAAAACTTAACAGTATTGAATTTGTGTCCGCCAAAAATAAGACTATCATTATCAAATGTCATAATTAATAAATAGCCCCAAAAAGGACTACACAAGGGATCAATTACATTAAAACAACAAAGAAGATACATAATACCCCCAGGCTGGCTACATGAAATCACTGTAATCTTAATTACTGACATTTTTTGTTTCTAAAAATGTGACAATTCCTTACCAAACTTCATGCGTATATATTCATAAGGGTCTTCTTGCCAAAGTTCCTCATCAGCATCTGTATAGCACATCAATGGAAAAATAACATCTTGGATAATGCCCTGCAATTTAAAAGTTAAGAAAACAATAACCACCAGTTTTCAAATTTAAACCTTCAAATTTCCTTAAGTATTAAAACCGAAGTAACACTATATGTATTTTAAAGCTTAATATCAAACGTTAGTAATGCATTTAATGTGTTCTAAGATCAACTATCAAACTACATGTACTTCCCCTTTCTGTAACAAGTAATTATAAGATATATGTGTAAAAAGGTCACAATTAAGTATTCTAAATATATATAGTCTATAAAATTCTACAGCTCTAAATAAAGCACATAAATTATTCATAGAAACAGCAAATAAGTCATTTATCCTAGAAACGAATCTGGTGAAATAAAGTCCCTTGGCTACTCCAAATTACATGATAAAATATAATCATAGTCCAATATTAAGAACTTAAATTGCAAGTTTGAAGACAACAGTTTTGGATTAAAAGATAAGTTGGAAATTCACAAGATACCTCTCATAACTTTATGTCACTGTCTTGTCTCCTTTTTCTGCTATACTCTCAAAACAATCACCAGAAGTAGACTAAGTAACACAACTCAACAAACATGCAATTTTTCAACCTTTATGGCAGCTGATGTTATTTCTATCATACTTGCTATAAAAACATTTCAGATAAAAATTATTACTTGTATATGGGGCTTCAGATTCTTCCAGGTGAGAGCATGAGAAACTCCTTGATTAATATAATTTAATGTCTGTTGTAAAACTCGAGGAGCCATATATTGCTTCTCCTTGTACTGATATAACACCTTCAATAAAACCTTGGAAAAAAATTTTCGATCAAAAATCAATGTTCAAATAGAAATTCAACCACTTACAAGCCAGTAAAAACAGTTAACACATATCTTAATGTCAAGCTCATCATCAAGAAAAACAACCGTATATTTTGAAAAATAATTTAAGTCAGAATGAAAAGAAGAGAAAACTATATGCTATCTTCGTTTTTCTGGGTTTTTTTTGTTGTTGTTAGAGACAGTATCTCACTACGTTGCCCCAGCTGGTCTCTAACTCTTGGCCTCAAGCAATTCTCCCATCTCAGCCTCCCAAAGTGCTGGGATTACAGGTGTAAGCCACCAAACCTAACCCATTTGCTACCTATTGAAAAACCACAGTATTGGGAGAAAACCCTATCTTGTTAAAGCCATCTTCTGGGAAAACCTTACCCAAAGCAGTCAACTGCCTATTTAGCATCTGTCAATAGTTCTAACTCTACTTCATGTTTCAGAACATTGATACGCAAAATGTGGTCCACAAACCTCTAGTGGTCCCCAAGACTATTTCAGAGGATCTACTAGTTTAAAGGTACTTTCATAATGATATTGTCTTTTTTTTTTAAAAAAAAAACTGTGTTTTGAGTAAATGAGTATTTGCACCAATGGTACAAAACCATGGTGTTACATGTTCTGATGCCTTATTTGAATCAAGAGAGTATGCTATTAAATTCACAGCATTTTTATTTATTTATTTATTTTTTTTTTTGAGATGGAGTTTTGCTCACTGGTGCAATCTTGGCCCACCGCAAACTCCGGCTCCTGGGTTCAAGTGATTCTCCTGCCTCAGCCTCCCGAGTAACTGGGATTACAGACATGCACCACCACACCTGGCTGATTTTGTATTTTTAGTAGAGACAGGATTTCTCCATGTTGGTCAGGCTGGTCTCGAACTCCTGACCTCAGGTGATCTGCCTGCCACAGCCTCCCAAAGTGCTGGGATTACAGGCGTGAGCCACAGCGCCTGGCCAAGTCACTGTATTCTTTACAGCCATATTCTTATAGAACAAGTTTTCCTTTTTTTTTTTTTTGAGACGGAATCTCGCTCTATCACCCAGGCTGGAGTGCAGTGGCGCGATCTCTGCTCACCACAAGCTCCAACCCCGGGTTCACGCCATTCTCCTGCCTCAGCCTCCCAAGCAGCTGGGACTACAGGCGCCCGCCACCACGCCTGACTACTTTTTTGAATTTTTAGTAGAAACGGGGTTTCACTGTGTTAGCCAGGATGGTCTTGATCTCCTGACCTCATGATCCACCCGCCTTGGCCTCCCAAAGTGCCGGGAGTACAGGTGTGAGCCACCGTGCCCAGCCTTAGAACAAGCTTTTCTTAAGAATTTTTTTTTTCAAATGGAGTCTTGCTCTGTCACCCAGGCTGGAGTGCAGTGGCGTGATCTCAGCCCACTGCAACCTCTGCCTCCTGGGTTCAAGCCATTCTCCTGCCTCAGCCTCCCCAGTAGCTGGGATTACAGGCACACACCACCACGCCCAGCTAATTTTTGTATTTTTAGTAGTTTTGGGGTTTTACCATGTTGGCCAGGCTGGTCTCGAACTCCTGACCTCGTAATCTGCCCGCCCTGGCCTCCCAAAGTGCTGGGATTATAGGATTATATTCTCAAAAATGAATAAAATGAGTCCATCATTTCAAGGAAAATTGCTGACAATATGTTACTGGTGTTAAAATTTGAGGTTTCAAGCAAAAATTAGAATTCTGGGCCGGGGGTGGGGGTTCACGCCTGTAATCCCAGCACTTTGGGAGGCCGAGGCAGGCAGATCACCTGAGGTCAGGAGTTCAAGACCAGCCTGACCAACATGGAGAAAACCTGTCTCTACTAAAAATTCAAAATTAGCCGGGTGTGGTGGCACATGCCTATAATCCCAGCTACTCAGGAGGCTGATGAGGCAGGAGAATCGCTTGAATCTGGGAGGCAGAGGTTGCAGTGAGCCGAGATTATGCCACTGCACTCCAACCTGGGCAACAAGAGAAAAAAAAATTGTTACCTTAACATATAAATAGGCCTATTATTATATTTTAATGAACTGTTTACTCTTACCTTAATTTCTAATATGATAAATATTACTAGGTATAACTCACATAAATGAGAACCCAATGGTATCCTAAGTAATTTGAACATAAAGAGATCCTGAGACCAAAAATGTTTGAGATCTGGTACAGGGTCCAAACAGGCACTCTTTAGATGTCAAAGAAACTGGAAATAAGCAATATATAAATTAACTTAAAGATGCCATGTTTCCACTTAGAAAAACTAAAAACAGACTTACTTGCTGGACACCAACAGCAAATGCCTTCAGAAATACTTCAGCAAATTCATTATACTCCTTGGAAACATTGCCAGGGCTTCCATATCTAAAAGAACATCAAAATGCCCATTGTTTCTTTATAATGCTTTATGCTAGCACTTTAAAGCAAAACCTTAATAAATTAATTTAAATCACCATATATGGATGAGATTACCTTTCAAAAAGTCTTGCTAAAATATGTAAGGCCCACTTCTTGCATTTCCACCATGGTAACTCAGGTCGATCATCTTCTTCAACTTGAAGTGTTTCCTTTAAAGAGACACTTATTTAATGATAGAGATAATACAATATAGGAGGAACAGCATGAGATGAGAACAGATTGACAAAAATGTGAATGCTTCTCTAATGCTGGCCTTTTTTTTTGAGACGGAGTCTCGCTCTATTGCCATCTCAGCTCACTGCAAGCCCCGCCTCCCGAGTTCACGCCACTCTCCCGCCTCAGCCTCCCAAGTAGCTGGGACTACAGGCGGTCGCCACAACGCCCAGCTAATTTTGTTTTTGTATTTTTAGTAGAGACGGGGTTAGCCAGGATGGTCTCGATCTCCTGATCTCGTGATCCACCCGCCTCGGCCTCCCAAAGTGCTGGGATTACAGGCGTGAGCCACTGCGCCTGGCCTGATGTTGGCCTTTCATAGTAGAAGGTTAGACTTGGAAAAGTATTAACCCTAATTAAATCAAAGAGGCATCCTCACTGCTTCACTAGTTGGTTATAAAAGACATGCTTTTTAAAATAATTCTACAAGCTTAAATCCAAACATTTTAGCCAAGATCTAAATAGTATAGTCAAGGCCACGACAATCGTAGCTTAATCAAAATCAGTATATTTCATAATGGAAAGGGCATGAGAAACTCCATTTCAGAAATCTAGTTTCAGATATATAAGTAAAAATGCGCAACGATTTGTGTATGAGAATATTAATTATAACATTATTTGTAATGGTAAAAAATTGCCAAGAACCTGAACATTCATTAATAATGTTCAATTATGGAAGATCCATAAAAGACTACTATACAATCACTGAAAGAAGGAACTGGATCATTATACATTAATAACCTAAGACATCCATAACATATATATATATATTTTTTTTTGGAGACAGAGTCTCGCTCTGTTGCCAGGCTGGACTGCAGTGGCACAATCTCGGCTCACTGCAACCTCTGCCTCCCTGATTCAAGTGATTCTCCTGCCTCAGCCTCCTGAGTAGCTGGGACTACAGGCTTGCGCCACCACACCCTGCTAATGTTTGTATTTTTAGTAGAGATGGGGTTTCACCGTGTTGGCCAGGATGGTCTTGATCTCCTAACCTCGTGATCCGCCCACCTCAGCCTCCCAAAGTGCTGTGATTACAGGCTTGAGCCACCACGCCCAGCCTATTCATAACATTTTTTTTAAGTAGGATAAGGAAGTGAATATACAGAGCAAGTGAACTCTCTCATACATCGCTAGTGAAAGCAGTGCTACAGCCACTTTGGAAGTTACTTGTAAAGTAAAACATACACCTACCTTATGACCCAATTCCTTTCTTTGATATTTATGCAAGAGTGTGAAAAACGTGACCACAAAAAGACACGTAACAATGTTCATAGCTTTACCTATAATACTGAAAAAGTAAAACTACCCAGATGTCCATCAACATACATAAATTGTGATATATCTATACAATGGGATACTGCTCAACAATAAAAAATAATAAACTACCACTATACGACATGAAAGAATCTTATAAATATATTAAGTGAAAGAAGCCAGGAACAAAAGGTTACTTATTAAGTTTTAAAACAGATTAAATCTATTGTGCAGGAAATGAGATGGTGGCAGAGATGACTAGAACCAGCCATGATGAGCAAACATTCTGAGGTGATGGCTACATGGGTACATAATAATTGTGTTAACTCACTGAACTGTTTATTTATAATCGGTGCATGGATTATAAATTATACCACAAAAAGGTGTACAACATATATATGAGACGTTTAAAAGTTATATTTTATATCTATTAAATGTGCAAAGAAAAATATACACCAAACTAGTTTCCTATGGAGGGTGTAGAAATGTTGTTTCTTCTGCATTGTTTGTAAACCTTTTTGGAACAAATCTTTAAAAAAAATTAAACTACAAAATAGGACTTTGGTCTCACTTATGCGATTAACAATATTATACTGGACAAATTACATAACCCTCCCATGTGTAAGTTTAAAATAAAAGTCAGAAGGATTTTGAGGGTTAAATAAGTATATATTAATAACAGTACATAAAACACACTGTAAAACAGGCTGGGCACGGTGGCTCACACCTGTAATCCCAGCACTTTGGGAGGCTGAGGCGGGTGGATCACAAGGTCAGGAGTTCAAGACCAGCCTGGCCAAGATGGTGAAACCCTATCTCTATGAAAAATAAAAAAATTAGCCAGGCATGGTGACAGGTGCCTGTAATCCCAGCTACTTGGGTGGCTGAGGCATGAGAATCGCTTGAACCTGGAAGGTAGAGGTTTCAGTGAGCTGAGATCGCACCACTGCACTCCAGCCTAGGCAACAAAAGCGAAACTTCATCTTAAAAAAAAAAAAAAAAAAAAGAAAAAAGAAAACTAGACTATAAAGAAAAATTGTAATAATTTTAAAAAGTTTGATTATAAAAACACAACTGGACAACTCTGAATGTACTAAAAACTACCAAGTTATACTTTAAAAGAATAAATTTTATGGTATGTGAGTTATTTCTCAATAAAGTTATTATGAAAAAAATAACATAACTACAAAGTTTGGCCAATCTATAAATCAAGTTCTTCCTCTTCCTCTGTACGTGGGCATCTGACAAATTAACTAGGCTAAGAGCCAGCTATGAGCTCTTAATTTATCAACTTAGAGGGAACAGAAGATTTAGGATGAAATAAAAGGATAACAGAAGCACTTAACCAATAACATATTAAAAAAAACACCCTTTACAACTTTTTACACTAAGTAAATGTACAGATGTAATGTATATGTAAACAAATGAAAAGGTACCTCTAATCTAGAAAAAAATACATCACATATTATAAAAATTCGTAAAGAATGTTACAGGAAACACCAGTTAAAGTCTTCAAAAGACCATTAAATATTTATATTTTGTAATATAAGAGAACATACAGAAACTTACATTAGGTACATCCCTGTTCACAACAGTCTTTAAAATTTCTATCCATTCTGTCAGGTTCTGTTGGTTTATCAGTTCCAGTGGTAGTGTATACTAAATAAAAGTCAAGAATTAATATTTCAAAATCCTTGCTAAAGAAAATCCTACTTCTTTTTACTCTTCACAGTACCTACCAAAAGTATTTCATTCAATCCACATTTCCTGCTTTTAGTACATAGGCAAACTTCTTTGCTTGTTATCTATAATGGTAAACAATGAGTGTGCATCCTTGCCATATTCCCATTTTACTGGGACATTTTATTTTCACCATAAGGTGTGATATTTATTGTAGATTTCTAATGAACACCTTTCATCAAGTTAAGAAAGATTCTCTTCTAGGATTCTAACAGTTGTTTATTTTTTTCAAAGCAGACATGGTTATTTAATTTTATCAAATGCTTTATCTGACATCCATAAAGATGGTTACAGGTCTCTATTTTAATGTGATGTAAGGGTTAATTACAAAAACTAATTTCTTACTGTTGATCCATTCTCGTATTCCTGGGATAAATCCTATTTCTCAGTAGGCCAATAAAAAAGTTTTCCAATTTGGGATTTTAGGACATCTATTTTCACAAGTGAGACGGGGCTATACTTTTACAACAGGTATGCTAGTCTCAAAGAATGAGTTGAGAAAGTATTTTGTCCTATTCCCTATGCCCTATGATAGTTTTCAAAAAGACCTATTATTTAATCCAAAAGTTATGATCCTCCTAGTTAGAAAAAATATTGAAAAGACTAGTGTTTATTCAAATTACTTAACAAAAGAATAACATAAGAGTCCAATAGAATGGCATTAAGGTGCCTTTAGATTCAGAGTGGGAGATACCTGAATGTCTTTAAAGATCTAGCAAAGACATGCAAAATCCAACCAAGGAATAGAGTTAGGCAAGTACAATCTTAATGGAGGTGAAGTCATAGATTTTTCTTCCTTTTTTTTAAGAGACCAGGTCTCGCTCTGTCAGGATGGAGTGCAGCCTTGAACTCCTGGCTTCAAGCAATCCTCCAACCTCAGCCTCCAGAATAACTGGGATTACAGGCTTACAGGTGCGAGCCACTGTGCCTGGCTCTGATCTATTTAAATGAGATTTTTAAATGTAATGGTATGACTTGAACCAAAGGTCTTGGCAGATGAGATAAACCCTTCTATGGTATACGATACAACAAAAAGAACCAGAATTTTCCTGGTTTTTAAAAATCTGTTTTACAAGTAATTACATTTCACTGCGAATACTGACCCAACCATTTCTTTTTTTTTTTTTTTTTTTTTTTTTTTTTTGAGACAGAGTCTCGCTCAGTCGCCCAGGCTGGAGTGCAGTAGTGCGATCTCAGCTCACTGCAACCTCTGCCTCCCGGGTTCACAGTATTCTCCTGCCTCAGCCTCCCGAGTAGCGGGGACTACAGGCACCCACCACCACGCCCAGCTAATTTTTTGCATTTTTAGTAGACACGGGGTTTCACCGTGTTAGCCAGGATGGTCTCGACCTCCTGACCTCGTGATCCGCCCGCCTCAGCCTCCCAAAGTGCTGGGATTACAGGCGTGAGCCACCGCGCCCAGCCCCAACCATTTCTTTAGTGTGTATCTTTTATCCTAGAAAAATTTAGAACATACAGAAATAATAAAAGCCATTACTGTGTACCAGTAAAGCCCACTGATTTAGTATTTTTGTGACAAGTTTAGGAATAGGTTTTGTATTGAGACAATCTATGTATATTTTGCATATCAAGTATGTGTTAGACTTCAACTGTAATCAAGTAACTGGTTTTCAGATTCATTAATTTTTTTTTTGAGACAGAGTTTTGCTCTTGTTGCCCAGGCTGGAGTGCAATGGCGTGATCTTGGCTCACCGCAACCTCCGCCTCGCAGGTTCAAGTGTTTCTCCTGCCTCAGCCTCCCAAGTAGCAGAGATTACAGGCATGTACCACCACGCCTGACTAATTTTTTTTTATTTTTAGTAGAGACGGGGTTTCTCCATGTTGGGTCAGGCTGGTCTCAAACTCCCCTCCTCAGGTGATGCGCCCACCACAGCCTCCCAAAGTGCTGGGATTACAGGTGTGAGTCACCATGCCCGGCCCAGATTCATTAATCCTTAAGGTGAAAGATACTTTCTAAACTGACTAATTTGGTTGCAGTGGATGGTTTAAGATAATTTGACATTGCCCATTTGCAATTTAATATTTATTAGGGGCCAAGCATGGTGGCTCATGCCTGTAATCCCAGCACTTTGGGAGGCCAAGGCAGGTGGATCATGAGGTCAGGAGTTCGAGCCCAGCATGACCAACATGGTGAAACCCTGTCTCCATTAAAAATACAAAAATTAGCCAGGTGTGGTGGCACGTGCCTGTAATCCCAGCTACTCAGGAGGCTGAGGCAGGAGAATCGCGTGAACCCGGGAGGCAGAGGTTGCAGTGAGCTGAGATCACGCCACTGCACTCCAGCCTGGGCGAGAGAACAAGACAGTCTCAAAAAAATAAAAAGATTCATTAGGGTTGTTAGACTTATAATTTCTGCAATTTATATTTTGCTAGAAAATCATCCACTTAATGTAGATTTTCAAGTTAACTATTATTCAAATGCTGAACTTCTTTGTTAATTTTTAACATGGTAAATGACAGACTAACTTTTTATGCATAAAAACTGCTTCATAGATATTACCTGAACAAGAGCATAGAAGATCTTGAATATTTGTTTCTGGATGAGGACAGACTGATCAGACTGGTCAGAAAGAAGCTGGATAAAACGATCCTTTAGAACTGGCAGAAAATGCTGCATTGCTGCTACCAATGGACTCCGCTCCTCTGGTTTTTTATACCTTTGAGTAGGAATACAAACTAATTCTGTAAGAATTTATTTCCACAATTTTATATATATTTAAACTATGCATTTATTTACACAAATATAATCAAATACTTCCTAACCAATTTAGAAAAAGAAAAATATCTAGAACAAAACCATAAAAAGGAAGCATCTTGAATAAAACCTTGAGTAAAGATTATCCAGTATTTTCTGAACATGTACTATGAGGTCAATAATCTTCAAGGCACACATGAGTATCCCCACTTTTATAGTTGAGGAAACTGTGGCACAGATGTTAACTATCTTTCTCAGTATTACATAGTTAGGCATGAACCTAGGAAACTGGAATCCAAGGTCTGCCCTCTTAACCACTTGACTATGCAGTCTCTAACTGTGAATCAATTGATATAGATGAGGCGGCATAATGAAATTTTTTATTATCAGCTGCTACTATTCACACAAATATAATCAAATACTTCCTAACCAATTTAGAAGAAGAAATATATCTAGAACAAAACCATAAAAAGAAAGCATCTTGAATAAAACCTTGGGTAAAGATTATCCAGTATTTTCTGAACATGTATTATGAGGTCAATAATCTTCAAGGCCCACATGAGTATCCTCACTTTGATAGTTCAGGAAATTGAGGCACAGAAATTAACTATCTTTCTCAGTATTACATAGTTAGGCATGAACCTAGGCAACTGGAATAGGTTACTGACCTCATAATAAATGAGGAAAGTAATAATAAATTATAAATAATTTATACAAATTATAAATAATAAATTAGGAAGCATTTGATTATATTTGTGTAAATAGTAGCAGCTGATAAATAAAACTGATTATATATTACCATCCTTAAGTAATTTACATACCACCACATTAAGGCAGAAGTGGTATGTATAAAGCAGAAAATATTTTATTTCTAAAAGCATCATAAACCATAAGTTCTTCTATTAACCCACAGGGCAACAAAATGTGACCAACAGGCTATCAATTATGAGCCAAGATTGTGCCACTGCATTACAGCCTGGGTGACAGAGAGACTTGATCTCAAAAAAATAAAAAAGTATCATTAAAAAGTCTGTTGGGGGCCGGGCACGGTGGCTCACGCCTCTAATCCTAGCACTTTGGGAGGCCGAGGCGGGCGGATCATGAGGTCAGGAGATCAAGACCATCCTGGCTAACACGGTGAAACCCTGTCTCTACTAAAATGCAAAAAATTAGCTGGGCGTGGTGGTGGGAGCCTATAGTCCCAGCTACTCGGGAGGCCGAGGCAGGAGAATGGCATGAACCCGAGAGGCGGAGCTTGCAGTGAGCCACTGCATTCCAGCCTAGGCAAGAGAGACAGACTCCGTCTCAAAAAAAAAAAAAAATCAAACAATCAATCAAATTTGTAACTACCCAAAAGCACTTCCAGTATCCTTTTTTTTTTTTTTTTTTGGAGAAAGTGCCTCACTCTGTCACCCAGGCTGGAGTGCAGTGGTGATCATGGCTCACTGAAGCCTCAACCTTCCAGGCTCAAGCTATCCTCACACCTCAGCCTCTTGAGTAGCTGGGACTACAGATATGTGCCACCACACCCGGCTGATTACTTTCTTTTTTTTCTACAGAGAGAAGGGTAGAGACGGGGTTCCACTATGTTGCCCAGGCTGGTCTCAAACTCCTGGGCTCAAGTGATTCGCCTGCCTCAGCTTCCCAAAGTGTTGGGATTACAGGCTGAGCCACTGTTCCCAGCCCCAGCTTCCATTATTAAGGAGTCAATAGGCAGACTAAATTTGTAAAATACAGATTACTGATTATAGAAATCATTATTCTAAGAGCCACAGCTTATCTTTTTGGAAAAGATATTATCAAAACAGCTTCAAATTGGTTTTCCATAGCACATCCCAGTTGTATTTATTGGTACTCCTCTTCCTTAAGAATGAAAATATAAACAATTGAATATCTGAGTACATTTTAAAATGATAATGGGAGACTTTTTTTAAAAGCTATTTTTTTTTCCTACCAGGTGAAATGAGTAACAAAGTAAATCACCAGGAATAAAAAATACAAAAAGGAATGTTCACATTAACAATGACTGCTAAAGCTATTAACACAATCTACTGACAAATTATTTCAAATATTACTTTAATGTGCTAACAAATTATACCTAGCATACATTTTAAAAGGTTATCTATACCTTTGAGTTGATAAAATAATAACAATTCACAAAAGAAAGCCATTTGCACTCTCCAATCTGATTATACAAACTACAATTATACACAAAATTCCCTTTAAACACTAAAAGTGAGAACTAATATTATGCAGCTCTATTTATGCATCACAGGTCCATTACCCACCCTAAGAGAGTTTAAATACTTGTTCTACATCAGATATTCTCTCCTACCTCCCTCAATACCCTGAATAGTGGACTGGGAGTTGAGTGGTACTAGTTGTTAATCTAAGATAATGAGTAAAAAATTATGGTACCAAACTTATTACTACCCTGTAAGACCTGAACATTCCTGAAAGGATGAAAATATGACACTAATAAAATTCTACTACCACAAGGCTGTGATGTGTCAAACTGGAGAACCATACTCATAGAAAATCCTTAAATACTAGTCTTATCACTATTCTGTTAAAAAAAAATATTTCAGTGGTTCTCAGTATCTAAAAGATCACATCCAAATTTCCCATTCTGGCACTCAAAACCCTTTTTAACATGGTCCCAATTTACCAGTCCAAAACTATTCCCAACCTCTCACTGGAAATTATCAATACCATTAAGCAGTCTCCTCACTACCCACTAAAGACAGGGTCTCACATTTCCATCTCTTTCTTTGTTCATACCACTCCACATGGTGTGACACACCTTCCTCTTCACATGTTCTTTGTGTTCCTTCAACTGACAAGCATTTCCTGAGGATCTATGCTCCTGAGGACCACCACAAATTCCAACTTCTCCGTAAATTTTCTTAGAACTGCTTCAGTCCACACAGATCCCTTGTGAACACCTTGTGCTTCACAACGAAACACTGGCTGAAAATGAACTGAATTCCAATGATGTAGCAGCCTCCTGTATCTCCCATTTAAAAATCCCTGTCATATTCCCTCCTGCTAAGATTATGGGACAGTAGGGCCTCGAACCTCCTCAATGATATTGACAGCTTATTGTTTTTATTCTCTCCAATTTTACTCACTCACTTACCAGAACTGTAACAGCTGGAATATTCCTTAGCAGGAAGATGGGTAGCTGGTGGGAACACAAGAAAACACCAGTACCAATGCTGTAAATGGTATATTTCTCTCCTGCTCAGAGAACAAAAGCAGCAGTTCATCAGCCACTTTGAGATGGGACCCAAAGAGAGTATTGGAGGCTAACTACAAGTCCCAGAATTAGAGGGCTCACAATGGCATCTGTGTAGCTGTTAGGACTGGCAATAAAGTCACGATCATGGTATAAAAGTCTTCCTTATGCCTTCCTCATAATATCCCATCAAACCTTTTCAAGTGCCTATACTTAAAAAACTCCTTCAACATGTGGCTTACCACTCTCAGTGCTATACCTCAACTTTCTAGGTTAGATCTTTTTTTCCTGATCCCTAAAACAAGATCTAAAATAATCACTTGGCCTAAAATCTTTTTTTCTAATACTAATGACCTATATGAACTATAATCTGCTTAAATATGCCAACAATGAAATAGGTGAGTGTGAATCCCCCCAAACACACTGATTAAACAAGATCACATGAAATTCCAATGAATTCTTCTTAAAGAATCAGAGGGAGGTTCTGGAAGTTAATCAAGAGCCTAAATTAAGATAAAAATTCACAGAAAAAAAAGCCACAAGTAATAAAGAGCTTTAATCCTCAATGTATTCTGATCACCTTCACATTTTAGAAAAACTTATCTGAAGGACTTTTATCAGCACATATTGAGGAGGCCCTCTTTAGAGATAACTTAGTTTTTGAATAGGTAAAGAGACAGTGATTAAGAAAAAAGGGCGCAAGGAGTTTCTTAGTAGAATAAAGAAAAGAAACTGCAGAGTTAGAATGCTATGTCAAAAAGAAAATAATAAATTGAAATTACCATATAATTCACTAATTTTATTATCTATGCCAAATATAATTTTACATGTTCAAATTGGCTTAAATTTTCCCAATTTTTCCTACTTCTCAAAGCTCTATAGGAATTGAAAGAAACACTTACTCATAATTTTTCACAAGTTGATAAAGGCAAAGAAGAATTCCTAGCCAACAAGCACTGTTATCGGACTGAAGATAAAAGCCAATTTTGTCCACAATGGCAGTCCAGCGGCTTGGATAATCATGTTTGATGATGTGATGAATGCATGTAGTAAGCTGTACCCTGAAAGCCAAAAATAAACAGTAAGGAAAAAATCCTAACTAGGTAAGATTTTGCTAACTCATAGAAAGGAAAATAGCTGTTTAGACAAAATCTAATTTCAAAATAACCCATGTGATTTTAGATGTATACAGAATATATATGATTCAGAATAAGTCACTGAGCAAACGAAACCCAACAAATGTTACAAATACAGGTGTTTTATTTTTCATTCCTATCATCAATAAACAAGTTTCATTTAAGAACATCAATTAGGCTGGGTGCAGTGGCTCACACCTGTAATCCCAGCACTTTGGGAGGTCCAGGCGGGAAGATCACAAGGTCAAGGGATCAAGACCATCCTGGCCAACATGGTGAAACCCCATCTCTACTAAAAACACAAAAATTAGTTGGGCCTGGTTGTGCACACTGTAATCCCAGCTACTCCAGGGGCTGAGGCAACTGCGCCCAGCCCACAAGTTTTATTTGAAGTTTTTGGTTTCATCAATGTGAAATCAAACTGTAGTAAGAAAATAAATTACAGGCCAGGCATGGTGGCTCACACCTGTAATCACAGCACTTTGGGAGGCCTAGGCAGGTGGATCACTTGAGGTCAGGAGTTCCAGACCAGTGCGGCCAACATGGTAAAACCTCGTCTCTACTAAAAATACAAAAATTAGCCAGGGATGCTGGTGCACGCCTGTAATCTCAGCTACTCAGGAGACTGAGGCAGGAGGATTGCTTGATCCCAGGAGGCAGAGGTTGTACCGAGCCGAGATTGCGCCACCTCACTCCAGCCTGGGCGACAGAGCAAGACTCAATCTCAAAAAAAAAAAAAAAAAAAAAAAAAAAAAAAATGACTAAGGCATTCTCCTACAATCCTACAATAGCATTTGTTGGGTAAGTTTTCTGCTACAAAAAAAAACAGGCCTATATGTTCTGAAAAGCCCCCCAGAAAAAAACAAAACGCAGGCCGGGTGCAGTGGCTCACGCCTGTAATCCCAGCACTTTAGGAAGCCGAGGCAGTTGGATCACGAGGTCAGGAAATCGAGACCATCCTCACCAACATGGTGAAACCCTGTCTCTATTAAAAATACAAAAATTAGCTGGGCGTGGTGCCGTGTGCCTGTAATCCCAGCTACTCGCGGAGCTGAGAGGCAGGAGAATCGCTTGAACCCGGGAGGCGGAAGCTGCAGTGAGCAATGATTGTGCCACTGCACTCCAGCCTGGCCACAGAGGGAAAGTCCATCTCAAAAAAAAACAAAAAACAAAAAACAAAAAAACTCTGAAAGTTACATACCTGCAGAAATGGGTAAATTTTAACAATACATACCTGATGAGCTCAGGAGAATGGATAATGGCTTCTACAATATTTTCTCGAATACAATGGCGATCTTCTTCAGGAATAGTATAAGGGGATATATCCCCTGGTGCTGTTTCTCGATCAGGCCAATACTGTGTTATCATATTTTTCAAATAGATAACACCTAAAATACAGATCAGTTTGACAAAAGAATGTTTACTGTGAAAGTACTGTGAAAATCCCATTAAGTGTCCATACCTCAAGTATTTCTTTCACACTATCGTTTGTAAAGTTATGCTTTCATTAACAAAATACTATATTCAATTATTTTTAAAGTTGATAATGCACAAATTGAACACTCAGTTACAGCAATCAAGCACAAAGTTATTACTAGTCACACAGCGTAAGAAAACTCTGCAAATAAACAACCCCAGAGAAAACTGGTTTTTTTTAACGTCACAACACTTTTAACCCTGTTTTCTATAGGCGAGTTAAATTAAATCAAATCAGTTTTCTAAATGAAGCCTCTAAAGACAAAACCATCATACATATCCCAACATAGCTTCTACAACTAATCACACAAAGGTAATAAAAAAATCAATTCTTATCACAGAAAAATCATAGCATATAAAGGTTCTTAATCTATAAATTTAAGTATTTCAATCCCATACCACTTCAAATTCAAATTATGTTATGGGAGAATTTACTGTGTTCAGAAATTATAGACCGCTATTTTTCTGTCAGTTATCATACTGCTACCTTTGCACATTGCTATTTGACAAAAGTTAACAAACTGATGAAGTGGTAAAATCCAGGCTGCTAGCAAAGCTTTTTACCCAGCACTTTCAGAGAGAGGGGGAGAACAGAATCACAAATCTGTAAGATGTACTGTAAAGGGAAACTGTCCAAAATTAATTCTTAAATTCTGCAAAACACTGGATCTTCTCTAATTAGCAATTCTTATCTCAAGTCCTGTACTTATTTGAACAAGGATAACCGACAGAAATAGGATTTTTATATTCTAGTTTGCTTTAATTTAGGAATTAAATATTCCATATTATAGTATTTCAAATAGATTAAGATTATATATTAAAATACCCCTCAACAAGGTATTTTTATGAGATGGAGTCTTGCTCTGTCACCAGGCTGGAGTGCAGTGGTGCAATCTCGGCTCACTGCAACCTCTGACTCCCTAGTTCAAGCGATTCTCCTTGCCTCAGCCTCCCAAGTAGCTGGGATTACAGGCATGCACCACCATGCCCAGGTAATTTTTGTATTTTTAGTAGAGACGAGGTTTCACCATGTTGGCCGGGATGGTGTCGCTCTCCTGACCTCGTGATCCACCCGCTTCGGCCTCCCAAAGTTCTGGGATTATAGGCGTGAGCCAAGGTTTTAAGATAAACTACATCTACAATAAAGAATCACCCATCTAATTATTTTATTTTGTAGAGATGGAAATAAAGTCCAGGTTATTACTACTACAGAATTTTGGTTGTTTTTCTCCAAAACAGAATAGAGACCAATACTAAGACCACACAACAGTCCCAATGTCTCTGGATGCAACCTCTGAATATTTCTATTCTAAGTAAAGAATGGAATATATGCTTATGTGATTCGGAATTTTAAACATTTTTTGCCAACAATACAGAACTTGGAACTGTACTGTGAGGATCTCATGATTCAGTCTACTCTAGCCAGAATGCTTGAGCAAAGACAGAATGAACTAATCCTTCGAAATCTAGCAGATGAAACCACCATATGCCATGCACTACAGAATGTCATTCAATTATTCCAAGAACATAATTTTTTTTTATTTTTTGAGAAAGGGTCTCACTCTGTTTCCCAGACTGGAGTAAAATGGCACAATCTCGGCTCACCACAACCTCCATCTCCCATGCTGAAGCGATTCTCCTGCCTCAGCCTCCTGAGTAGCTGGGATTACAGGTGCATGCCACTACCACCGGCTAATTTTTTTGTATTTTTAGTAAAGACAGGGGTTTCACCATGTTGACCAGGCTGGTCTTGAACTCCTGACTTCAAATGATCCCCCATCTATGGCCTTCCAAAGTGCTGGGATTACAGATGCGAGCCACCGTGGCCAGCCCCAAGTATATAATTTTTAAATTAATGATATTTTAAATGTTTTGACCAATTCCATAGTTTAACTGCTTCCAACTGTGTACACACTAAAACAACTTTCCAGCGTAATTTGTTTTTCTAATACACATAACCAAGTCTCTAGAATTTATTAATATCGCTCCTAAAGGTCAAACACTTAACTTCTTAGTAAAATATTGGATTTAAAGGCAGATTCTTATCTAAAAACGGGAAAATGTAAGCTTCACTAGTAAAAGATAAATGACACTTGAATATATATAAAAAAGAAACAAGACCAGGCACAGTGGCTCATGTCTTTGATCCCAGCACTGTGGGAGGCTGAGGCGAGAGGATCACTTGAGGCCAGGAATTCAAGATCAGCCATAGTGGCTAATGCCTGTAAATCTCAATACTTTGGAAGCCAAAACCAGCCAGGGCAACACAGTGAGACCCTGTTTCTACCAAAAAAAAAAAAAAGACCAGCCTCAGCAACATAGTGAGATTCCATCTCTGCAAATTAAAATAATTAGATGGGTGTAGTGACACATGCCAGCAGCCCCAGATGCTTGGGAGGCTAAAGCAGAAAGATTATTTGAGCCCAGGAGTTTGAAGATTCAGTGAGCTATAACTGAGTCACTGCACCCCAGCCTGGGCAAGGATCAAGACCCTGTGGAAGAAAGGAAAGGAAGGAAGGGAAGGAGGGAAAGGAGGAAGGGAAGGAAGAAAGGAAGGGAAGGGAGGGATAGGAGACAATAAAAATTACCCTTTTCTATTAAATTAGAAATATTTACAAAAAGATTTACTGCTAACCAGGGAGTTCAGTCATTTACATAAAATTGTTTGCTTTTAAAAAAGTCATGGCCAGGCATGGTGGCTCATGCACATAATCCTGGCACTTTGGAAGGCCCAGGAAGGCAGATCGCTTGAGCTCACAAGTTTGAGACCAGCCTGGACAATATGGCAGGACCCCATCTCTACAAAAAATACAATTATCAGGGCATGATGGTGCGTGCCTATAGTCCCAGCTACTCAGGAGGCTGAGGTGGGAGGATGGCTTGAGCCTGGGAGGCAGAGTTTACAGTGAGTCAAGATGAGGCTACTGACGGCCGGGTGCGGTGGCTCACGCCTGTAATCCCAGCACTTTGGGAGGCAGAGGTGAGGCGGATCACGAGGTCAGGAGATGGAGACCATCCTGGCTAACACGGTGAAACCCTGTCTCTACTAAAAATACAAAAAATTAGCCGGGCATGGTGGCGGGCGTCTGTAGTCCCAGCTACTCGGGAGGCTGAGGCAGGAGAATGGCGTGAACCCGGGAGGCGGAGCTTGCAGTGAGCCGAGATCGCGCCACTGCACTCCAGTCTGGGCGACAGAGCAAGACTCCGACTCAAAAAAAAAAAAAGATGGAGCTACTGAATTCTAGCCTGGGCAATACAGCCAGTTTGTCTAAAAAATAATAATAATAATAATAATTCCTATCTGCCTAGCAGAGTCCAGGTTATTTAATTAATTAATTTAAAGTGATAAATTATTTAAATTCATGTATTTCCTGAGTACCTACACTGTACTAGGCAACATTTTAGGCACTGAAAATGAAAATATACTGTTAACAAAACAGACCTCAGACTAAATTCTATTTCTAAAAATTTTAACAGTTTACTGCATATGGCATATTATGGCTAATTATTTAGCCATTAAAATATGAATCTGAAGGCTGGGCGTGGTGGCTCACGCCTGTAATCCCAGCACTTTGGGAGGCCAAGGCGGGCAGATCACGAGGTCAGGAGATCAAGACCATCCTGGTAAACACGGTGAAACCCCGTCTCTACTAAAAAATACAAAAAATTAGCCGGGCGTGGTGGCAGGCGCCTGTGGTCCCAGCTACTTGGGAGGCTGAGGCAGAAGAATGGCGTGAACCCCGGAGGCGGAGCTTGCAGTGAGCCGAGATCGCGCCACTGCACTCTAGCCTGGGCGACAGAGCGAGACTCCGTCTCAAAAAAAAAAAAAAAAAAAAACTGAAGTCCGGAACTATGTAAAGAAAAGGGAAATACTCAGTATACAACATTAAGTGAAGTGAGAAAACAATTTTTTTTTTTTTTTTTTTTTGAGTAGCTGGGACTACAGGCGCCCGCCACCACGCCCGGCTAATTCTTTGTATTTTTAGTAGAGACAGGGTTTGACCGTGTTAGCCAGGATGGTCTCGATCTCCTGATCTCGTGATCCCCCCGCCTGGGCCTCCCAAAGTGCTGGGATTACAGGCGTGAGCCACCGCACCCAGCCCCAACAAAATTTTTAACAAAATAGCTGTAGGGGAAAAGAACAGCAAGAAATAACACAAAAATGTAATCTGTTTTTCTAGAATGATGAAATTATTGGTACTTTATATTTCCCATAACAAAATTATTACATCTGCAAATAAATTAAAAAGAAATGAAAAGGCTGGGAGTGGTGGCTCACGCCTGTAATCCCAGCTACTCGGGAGGCTAAGGCAGAAGAATCGCTTGAACCTGGGAGGCAGAGGTTGTAGTGAGCCGCGTTCGCACCACTGCACTCCAGCCTGGAGGACAGAGAGAGACTGTCTCAAAAAAATAAAAAATAAATAAAAATGTAAACTCCATTATTTTTTACAGACTAACATAATATTCAGAAAAGTAGTATGCCACATTTTCAGACTATCTGATACTGAGGGAAGTGGCTCAATATGTTGAACAGGAACTAAAAATAGTATAATACTTTTTAAACTGTTAAAACGATAAAAGCAAAAAGGTGGTAAGAGATGACTATATAAACAAACATGTTTGAGTCTTATAATCACCCATCAGGGAAGGACTCTAAAAATACATAGAACCTTTTAATAAACCCCATCAATTTCTATTTGAAGCTTCTATTTTAATTCAACTAAATGTCAAATTATTCCTTTAAACTCTGCCACCAGATATCAAGGTACCTGATGTTAGCTGTAAACACTGAAGGTAAACAAATTACCTGGGGGGAAAAAAATGCCAAAGGGCCATCCCAAGACACTTCTGCTATTCGATTATGAACCTTTTAAACAATAGATTACATACACTCAAAATAATTTAGGAAACTTGCCTGCCTGTCTCACAGGTAAATCCAGCTGTTCCGACATAGTAATCTGGAGCAGTGTTGAGACAAAATTCAGAGACTTGTGTGCCTACAAAGAAAAAAGTCCATTTTAAACTTCTGCAAATAAATGTACTTTAAAATTACAGATCAAAGAGGCTCCAATACATTTCCATTGCTTGGCTCGCACAAAAGGCTCTTCATTACTGGTTCCAGCCTTATTTCTCATCACTCCCTTATACTGAACTTTAAGGAATTTGATGACTTAAATCCTAAAACTTTTTGGATGTTTGCATTAGCCTGTATAGCACTGCACTTCCCATTTATCCCAACTAGCATTCTTTTTTCTTTAATTTTTGAGACAGAGTCTCACTCTGTCGCCCAGGCTGGAGTGCAGTGACACAATCTTGGATCACTGCAACCTCCGCCTCCCCAGGTTGAAGTGATTCTCCTGCCTCAGCCTCCCAAGTAGCTGAGACTACAGGTGCGCACGACCACACCCTAATTTTTTTTTTTTTTTTTTTTTTGAGACACAGTCTTACTGTTGCCCCCAAGGCCAGAGTGCAGTGGCGTGATCTCGGCTCACTGCAACCTCCACTTCCTGGGTTCAAGCGATTCTCCTTCCTCAGCCTCCTGAGTAGCTGGGACTAGCAACACCATGCCCAGCTAATTTTTGTATTTTTTTAGTAGAGACGGGGTTTCACTGTATTGGCCAAGCTGGTCTTGAACTCCTGACCTCTTGATCTGCCTGCGTCAGTTTCCCAAAGTGCAGGGATTACACGTGTGAGCCACTGTGCCCAGCCCTAATTTTTTATATTTTTACTAGAGTCGGGGTTTCACCATATTGGCCAGGCTGGTCTCGAACTCCTGACCTCGTGATCCACCCTCCTCGACCTCTGAAAGTATTGGGGTTACAGGCGTGAGCCATCGCGTCTGACCCCCAACTAACATTCTTTTTTTTTTTTTTTTTTTTTTGAGACAGAGTCTCACTCTGTCGCCTGGGCTGGAGTGCAGTGGCATGACCTCGGCTCACTGCAACCTCTGCCTCCTGGGTTCAAGCAATTCTTCTGCCTCAGCCTCCCGAGTATCTGGGACTACAGGCAGGCGCCACCATGCCCGGCTAATTTTTGTATTTTTAATAGAGACGGGGTTTCACTATATTGGCCAGGCTGATCTCGAACTCCTGACCTTGTGATCTGCCCGCCTTGGCCTCCCAAAGTGTTGGGATTACAGGCGTGAGCCACCATGCCAGGCCCTCCAACTAGCATTCTTAACCTACACTGGTGACAGCAGCTCAAAAACAATATCCTCTGTGACACCTGTTTCCTCTTTTAAGTAATTTCTCCTTAGAAACATTTCATTAAATGGCCAGACACATACGAAATCAATAAAAATGAACAGTTTGGTCCAGGCATGGTGGCTCTGGGAGGCCAAGGCAGGCGGATTGCAATGAATAGTTTGGGGGTAGTGTCCAAGGTGGTAATAATGTTATTTCTTGATATGACTGCTGTTTTATACAAGTGTGCTCAGTCTGTGAAAACTGACTGTACCTTATGACCACCTTTGTGTATACATGTTACATTTCAAAAGAAAAGTTAAAAATCAATAGCTTTGAACATACAATAAAAGAATACAGACTATATAATCAAAATTTAATAAATACAATTTATATGAATATGCAATAGAATTTCCCACATTTTAAAATTTTTAAATTTTACACATTTTACATTATAGACCTGGATCACTTTTATTAACAGTACAAAAAGGTTACATATTCCTAAATTTGTCATATTTGCTTCTGATTTTGTTTTTTGAAAAATTTTTTGTTTGCTTTGTTGTTGTTGTTAGATATCAGGTCTCGCTATGTTGCCCAGGCTGGTCCTAAACTGCTGGGCTAGGCTCAGGAGCTCCTGCCTTAGTCTCCTAAAGTGCTGGGATCACAGGCATGAGCCACCACACCTAGCCTGCTTCTCATTTAAAGAACTGAACATTTTATCTTGAAATGGTGGGCAAAACAATCTTTTTAAAATTAACATTCAAGTCAAATCGCTTCTTCTATATTTTCTGTTTCATTCTCCTTTGTCCCAATATAACCACCACTTATACTGTCATCTTTTAGCTCAAGTATTTTTCTACACATGTTCACATGAACAATATTCTGATTTTTATTTTAGTATCTTCTTTTTTTTTTTTTGAGACGGAATTTCACTCTTATCGCCCAGGCTGGAGTGCAATGGTGCAATCTTGGCTCACTGCAACCTCCACCTCCCAGGTTCAAGCGATTCTCCTGCCTCAGCCTCCAGAGTAGCTGGGATTACAGGCACATGCCACCACACCCAGCTAATTTTTGTATTTTTAGTAGAGACGGGGTTTTGCCATGTTGGCCAGGCTGGTCTCGAACTTCTGACTGCAGGTGATCCACCCACCTCGGCCTCCCAAAGTGCTGGGATTACAGGCGTGAGCCACCTGCGCCCAGCTATTTTGGTATCTTCTTACAGACTTTACCCCACTCTGCAAACACATTCTTATAGAGAATTTTCCAGCTGGGTGCAGAATTTTCCTTTGAATATAATTTTCCTTTGAATATAGAAAATTATTTCACATTAGAATCTAGACTTTATTCTTTCAATCACTCCAAAAATTACTTATTTAGGTGTTTGTGGTATAAGACATGCCAGGAGCTGAGACTACAGGGTTGAATATGACAACCGGGCTCTATGACCTCACGGCAATTTACAGTGTTGTCAAGAAGTACAAGATAACCAAATAGATAATTGCAATATAGTACAATCGGAGATAATTGCAATAAAATACAGTCGGCACCCCCATATCTGTGAGTTCCAAATCCATGAATTCAACCAACCACAGATGAAAAACATTTGGGGACAAAAATTTTTAAATAACAATACAACAATAAAAATAATACAATACTTAATACAAGTACAGCAACTATTTACATAGCATTTACATTGTATTAGGTATTAAAAGCAATCTAGAAAGATTTAAAGGGTTCAAGGGGATGTGTACAGGTTATAAGCAAATACTACACCATTTTAGATTAAGCGACTTCAGCATCCATGAATTTTGATGTCCGTGGGGGTCCTGGAACCGATCCCTCATAGTTACCAAGGGAAAAGTGTGTAATGGAAGAAGTAGCAGTATGGAAGAATCAAAAGGAGGATCCCCTAATACAGAAGACCTGAACAGAAGGAGTTAGGTGGATGAAAGGGAGGTATTGACCCTTTCCACTACCCTAGATGTGAACACTGCCAACCACTATCACTTTACTTAAACACCCTTCCACCTATGCCATTCAGCATACTATTTATTCTGGTCTCTCATCCTTCTCAGGCTCCTTTACTGATTTCTCATCCTGTTTAATCTATAAATGCTAGAATTCACCAGGACTTGGTCATAGGCCATCTTTCTTCTCCCCAGATGATCTCATCCAATCACTATCTTTACAAAGCATAATTTTCCCCTCAAAATTATTACTCTACTTCCCTGCACCACTTCTCCCAACCTCTCATCACTATCCTCACAGTAATACTCACCACTTTCCTCTTCATCAACCCAATTTAATATATCAAGTCCTGTCAATTCTATACCCAAAATCCTTCTTTAAAATGCTGCCGGGCACGGTGGCTCATGACTGTAATCCCAGCACTTTGGGAGGCCGAGGCGGGTGGATCACCTGAGGTTAGGAGTTCAAGACCAGCCTGACCAACATGGAGAAACCCTGTCTCTACTAAAAATACAAAATTAGCCGGGGTGGTGGCACATGCCTGTAGTCCCAGCTACTCGGGAGGCTGAGGCAGGAGAATCGCTTGAACCCAGGAGATGGAGGTTGTGGTGAGCCGAGATCGTGCCATTGTACTCCAGCCTGGGCAACAAGAGCGAAACTCCGTCTCAAAAAAAAAAAAAAAAATGCATCCACTTTCTCCATTCCCATGAACACCAACCTAGTCCAAGTGACTATCATCCCTCTTAATTTAACTATTTGTGCCCCCAATCATTCTCCATTTGGCAGCCAAAGATCCTTTAAAATTATAAATCAATCCCCTTTAAGCAAACCTTTTAACAAGCTTTCTACTGCACCTTCCAAGGTCCTACATGAAGACATCTCGTCCCTGCCATTTTCTTCAGTCCCATTTTAAAAAACTTTCTCAACACGCTCCCCTCACTGCCCCACCTACCAGCCTTTAGGTTCTTTCAACAAGAAAGAAACATATTTAACAGATACAAAATCACAGCTAGATAGAACTAGTAAGTTCTAGTGTTCTATAGCACTGTAGGGTAACCATAATTAACAACAATTTATTGTATATTTTCAAATAGCTAGAAGAGCAGATTTTCAATGTTCCTAGCCCAAAGAAGTGATACACATTTGAGATGAATATGCTAATTACCCTGATTTGATCATTACGTTGTTGTATACATGTACTGAAACACCACTGTACCCCATAGATATGTATTATACAATTATCATGTATCAATTAAAAAATAATAAAAGCAAAATGAAACACATGACTTCATTTCAGAGTCTTTGTACATGCTGTGTCTTTCTAACTACAACATCCTTCTCTTGCATGCTCCACCAGTTAACTGGTTCACAGCTTCACATTCTTTGGGTCTCGGCTTAAACATTATTTCCTTAGAGAAGCCTTTTCTGCCTGATCACTCAAGCTAAAGTAGGGCTCCGTATTGCTCTCATAACCATTATTTTTCTTCATAATGCTTATTACATATTTGTTTACTATATTTGTAGATGGGTCTTACGCCTGTTTCTCCTATTAATTAGACTCTAAGCCCCACTGAGTAAGGACTATACTGTTTATATCCCCAGTTCTTCATATGACACTTGGCATTTAAGCTATTAAAAAAATTCACTGAATGGATTGGAAAAGCCAAGAAATAAATGCCTTGG
This sequence comes from Pongo abelii, assembly GCF_028885655.2. Taxonomy (NCBI): domain Eukaryota; kingdom Metazoa; phylum Chordata; class Mammalia; order Primates; family Hominidae; genus Pongo; species Pongo abelii. Next base: position 67,902,173 of record NC_071994.2, read on the forward strand.
AAGATGTGATTGCCTAGGGGCAGTGTAGAGTGAGAAAGGTTTTTATATTTAAGGGACAGACGGATGAGCCCAAAGGACACTACTATCCACACTACTAAGGCACTTTTCAGACCATTTACATTACAGTATATATCTTATCTCCTGCATCAAATCATGAATTCCTGGAATGAACTGCTGCAATCAGACAGTCTTGGTTGTAAATCTAGGTGATGCCACTTCCTAGAATGCTAAGCCTTCAACAAGTTGATTCAGTAAATCTAAGTCTCAATTACAAAATAAGAATAACAAAATCTACTTCAGAGGATGGCTATAAGGAGTATATAAAACAACACAGAAAATATCTTAGCAAATATCAAGACGTAACAAATTTTATATCCTTTATATATCCACATTCAGTACGCTCTAACATCAGAGTACGCTCTAACATCAGTAAGATGTAAATCGATGTATAGCCAAGTTACCCTTTAGTTCCTTAAATCGTCCACAAAGCACACATATATGGTTTTGTGTATACAATCTCTTTTGAGATCCCAACATTGAAGTTTTTCCTTAACTTGAAACAGACTACTTTATATGATTAGAACCCCAGATTAAACTGTTGGTTTATGTTTGGGAGCCATGTTGGAACAACAAAAACTGCCCAGCACAGTGGCTCACACCTGTAATCCCAGTGCTTTGGGAGGCTGAAGCAGGAGGATCACCCGAGGTCACGAGTTCAAGACCAGCCTGAGCAACATAGCAAGACACTACCTCTACAGAAAATTTTAAAAAAAAATTTTTTTTTTTGAGACGGAGTCTCACTCTGTCGCCCAGGCTGGAGTGCAGTGGCGCAATCTCAGCTCACTGCAACCTCTACCTTCCGAGTTCAAGTGATTCTCCTGCCTCAGCCTTCCGAGTAGCTGGGATTACAGGCACCTGCCACCGCGCCCGGCTAATATATATATATATATATTTTGTATTTTTAGTAAAGACGGGGTTTCACCATCTTGGCCAGGCTGGTCTTGAACTCCTGACCTCGTGATCCACTGCGCCCAGCCTAAAAATTATAATAGCTGGAAATGGAAGCATGCGTTTGCAGTTCGAGGCTGCAGTGAGCTATGATCACCACTCCACTCCAGCCTGGGCAGCAAAGCAAGACCTCAACTCTAAACAACAACAAAAACCACCATTGTTTTTGTTGGCTGAACAGATGTATAGCTACATTACGTGTGTTAAGGCAGGCAAATCTAACCCATAGTAATAGAAGTCAGAAAAACAGTAACTTGGAGGAGAAACAGTACTGAATAGGAAGAGTATCACGGAAACTTTCTAGGCCAATGAAAATGTTACATGTGTCTTGGTCTGGGTGCTGGTTACCCAGATTTAACCTAAAAAAACAAAATTGAGACTATTTTTACCCCAACTTTCACAGTAGCATTACTCATAATACCCATAAGTGGAAACAACCTGTATGCCCATCAACTAATGAAAGTAAAATGTGTCTTATCGATACATACAATAGAATGCTATTCGGCAATTAAAAAAATGAAATACTGATACATGTTACAATAATGCATGAACTTTGAAAACATAATACTGCATGAAAGAAGCCAGTCACAAAAGACTACATATTGTATGATTGAATTACATGAAATGTCTGGAATACACAAATCTACATAGATAGAAAATAGGATTGTTGCCTAGGGCTAGGAATGGGGTCGGGGCGGAATGGGGAGTGACTGGTAAGATATGAATTTTCTTTGTGGGGTGATGGAAATGTTTTAAAGATTGGGTGATGGCTGTACAACTGTGAACATACTAAAAGCCACTGTATTGCATACTTTAAATGTGTGAATAGTTAAATCGATAACACTGAACTATGAAAATAAGCACTTATCACTTTTTTTTGAGATGGAGTCTCGCTTTGTCTCCCTGGCTGGAGTGCAGTGGCGCAATCTCAGCTCACTGCAACCTCCGCCTCCCAGGTTGAAATGACTCTCTTGCCTCAGCTTCCTGAGTAGTTGGGATTACAGGGACATGTGCTGCTACACCCAGCTAATTTTTGTATTTTTAGTAGAGATGGATTTTCACCATGTTGGCCAGGCTGGTCTCCAACTCCTGACCTCAAGTGGTCCACCCACCTGAGCCTCCCAAAGTGCTGGGATTATAGGGGTGAGCCACCACGCCCGGCCCAACACTCATCACTTTATTAACCTTATTAATTACCTTCAAAAACATATAAGTATAAATTTTAAAAGTGTGATGGATGAAAAAAAGCATAACTTTCAGCAAGGCCTGGTGGCTCACGCCTGTAATCCCAGCACTTTGGGAGGCTGAGATGGGTGGATCACCTGAGGTCAGGAGTTCGAGACCAGCCTGACCAACATGGTAAAACCCTGTCTTTATTTAAAAAAAAAAAATACAAAAATTAGCCAGATGTGGTGGCGGCTGCCTGTAATCCCAGCTACTTGGGAGGCTGAGGCAGGAGAATCACTAGAACTTGGGAGGCAGAGGTTGCAGTGAGCCGAGATTGCGCCATTGCACTTCAGCCTGGGGAACGGAGTAAGCCTCCATCTCAAAAAAAAAAGCATAACTTTATAACTTTCAGACAACTAAGCTAAAGTTAAAAATAAGAAAGGATATTTCTGTTAGCGGGGATACAGCACAGGCAATCTCAACCAGGGACATCCATCTAGCTGCCCCATACACATTTCTACCCACCTGAAATCCTTAAGACATGAAGACTTGTATTCTCCCAAAAATGGTAACAAATGAGGGCCAGGGGCGGTGGCTCACACCTGTAATCCCTGCACTTTGGGAGGCCGAGGCGGGCAGATCACAAAGTCAGGAGTTCGAGACCAGCCTGGCCAACGTGGTGAAACCTCATCTCTGGTAAACATACAATAATTAGCCGGGCATGGTGGGGGGCGCCTGTAATCCCAGCAACTCGGGAGGCTGAGGCTGGAGAATGGCTTGAACCTGGGAGGCAGAGGTTGCAGTGAGCCGAGATCATACCACTGCACTCTAGCCTGGGCAAAAGAGTGAAACTCCATCTCAAAAAATAAAAATAAAAATAAAATAAGCTTAATTAAAAATATCACTAGTATCAATCTTTATCACAAAAACCCTTTAAAATTTGGGCAATTATGGTATTATTGTCAACAATTTGGCAAACATCAATACAGGCCTCAGAAGATGCTACAATAGATTTTTTATGAGTCAAAATATAAATATAACTTCTGGATGCTGCCCCTAATTATATGCCCAGTAGTCCCCTTCTCAAGCTCCTGGATTCTAGCATAGAACTGAAGCACCAAATGAGTCATTATACATCATTAATTAGGGCTAAAACTCCTAATACTCTAGTTTCAAAAGCTCTTAACCATGACACAAAACCACCTTCCTAGACATCTTTGAATCTTCTCATTATCTGTCATCAACCCAGATAATTTCAATAGTCACCCTTAATTCATCTCATCAAAATTCTTCAACAAACCCAACTCCACTCTACTTACTAGTACTGACAATGCGCCAGACACTATGGAGAAAAAAAGATCAATATGAAGTTACGTTGGGAGTTTAATTCCAATTGGGCTAGTAAGTAAAATTTCAAGTTAGAACCTAAGGGACGTAAATTCAGAAATCAGAGAAGACTTTGAACAGTGAAAGATAAAAATGAATTGGTAGGTTGTGGCCAAAAAATTTAATGAGTATGAATTTTTTGTGAAGGGTTTTACATGATCAGATTTATGCTATAGGAAAATGAGGTCTTGAAGCACTGTGAAGAATGTAATGAAGAATGTAATTCAAGGACTGATGACTATAAAACATGAATGAAAAACTATTAGTACAACAGGTAGTAGCAATAGGCCTCAAAAACCTAGGCCCTATTCTACTACACAGCTAGCTTCCCTGCTGCTTTCTCTGCCACCCAAAATAAGTTCAACTTTAAAAAATAGAAAAAGAAAAACGCACACTCACATCAACGAATTTCCCAATATGGCCACCCTTTTAACTTACAATCTTATCCTGCCCCCTTACTAGCATTCCACTCACTAACACTGTAATCAGAAACTGCTTTCCCCTCAGACCATGTGGAAAATTAATAATAATTTTAAAAATTAAAAGGCTGGGAACGATGTTCACGCCTGCAATCCCAGCACTTTGGGAGGCTGAGGAGGGCGGATCACGAAGTCAAGAGATGGAGACCATCCTGGCCAACATGGTGGAACCCATCTCTAAAAATACAAAAATTAGCTGGGCGTGGTGGTGCACACTTGTAGTCCCAGCTACTTGGGAGGCTGAGGCAGGAGAATCGCTTGAACCTGGGAGGCAGAAGTTGCAGTGAGCCGAGATAGCGCCACTGAATTACAGCTGGGAGACAGACTGTCTCAAAAAATAAAAAAATTAAAAGAAAAAAATTAGAAATTGCTTTTCCAAGGTTACCGATACTTTAAGGCATTTTCCCAGGAAGTCTTCAGTTTGTTTAACCTCTCTCATTTAGGAGTATCAACACCCCTTTCCTTTTTCTAAAATTTTTTTACTCATTTTCAAAAGTAATTCATGCTCTTTAGTAGAGAATTTATTAAATCTATGTAAGAAAAAGGAAATTAGGCCTGGTGTGGTGGCTTACGCCTGTAATCCCAACACTTTGGGAGGCCGAGGAGGGCGGATCACCTGAGGTCAGGAGTTTGAGACCAGCGTGGCCAACGTGATGAAACCTCTTCTCTACTAAAAATATATAAAAATTAGCTGGACGTGGTGGTGGTTGCCTTGTTATCCCAGCTACTAGGGAGGCTGAGGCAAGAGAACTGCTTGAACCCAGAAGATGGAGGTTGCAGTGAGCTGACACGGTGCCACTGCACTCCAGCCTGGGCAACAGTGAGACTCCGTCTCAAGAAAAAAAGAAAAAGGAAACTAAACACTAACCACAAGCAACCTTCCTAAAATTATCTTTTTTGGCTTCTCTCTTACTTTTATGCACAAAATCTCCAGTCTGCTTTTTCAGATGTTTATCAAAGTACTCAAAATAGGCATGGTTGAAAGTTTAGCCCTCTATTCCATCCTATACCTTTGGATCATACTACTGTAATCACCTGCCTGCAGAAGAATATCACTTTTCCATTGCTGCTTTCTCTCCTAAACTTCAGCTCCACATTCCAATTGCCTGCTAGACTTTTTCTACTTGATGTTTACCAGCTCCTCAAACTGGACACTCTGTATGTAACTCATGTCTTCAAAATCAGTTTTCCCTCTGGACCCACATTTTCCAATGTAATCACTAATATCAGTATCTTTTAAAACACACTCTTCAAACCCGTAACTTTTTTTTTTTTTTGAGACAGAGTCTTGCTGTCGCCCAGGCTAGAGTGCAGTGGAGCAATCTTGGCTCACTTCAGCCATTGCCTCCCAGGTTGAAGCGGTTCTTGTGCCTCAGCCTCTTGAGTAGCTGGGATTACAGGCATGCAACACCATGCCCGGCTAATTTTTGTATTTTTAGTAGAGACAGGGTTTTGCCATGTTGACCAGGCTGGTCTTAAACCCCTGACCTCAGGTGATCCACCCACCTTGGCCTCCCAAAGTGCTGGGATTACAGGCCTGAGCCACCGCACCCGGCCAAAACTGTAACTTTGTATTATTTCTCTCCATTGAAATATAACCAAACAGACTTTCAATTAGCTACTATACTTCAGACCATTTTTAAGGAACATAGGAGGTAGAAGAATCCTTTGCTATCAGATTTTTACATAAAATACAACCAGGTAATTTCAAGAGCCAAGGAACTTCCAACCTTTCTTGTTACTAAAGCATTTGACAAGTCGGGCACAGTGGCTCACACCTGTAATCCCAGCACTTAGGGAGACCAAGGTGGGCGGATCACCTGAGGTCAGGAGTTCAAGACCAGCCTACCAACATGGAGAAACCTTGTCTCTACTAAAAATACAAAATTAGCCAGACATGGTGATGCATACCTGTAATCCCAGCTACTCAAGAGGCTGAGGCAGGAGAATCGCTTGAATCCGGGAGGTGGAGGTTACGGTGAGCCGAGATTGCGCCATTGCACTCCAGTCTGGGCAACAAGAGCGAAACTCCGTCTCAAAAAAAAAAAAAAAAAAGAATTTGACAAAGGCAAATACGACATCTACTTTGGCTACATGAAACATAAGGCATAGTGAGGTTAAGTCATTATAGTCGTAGACTCAGGACAAGGCTAAGGCTCTTCACTGCGTCCCTCTGCCTTTGTTAAAAAAACAGTAATATGCCAGGTGCAGTGGCTCACACCTGTAATTCTAGCACTTGGGAGTCAAGGCTGGGCAACAAAGACAGACCTCGTCTCTACAAAAAATCAAAAACTTAGCCAGGCGTGGCTGTGCACGCCTGTAGCCCCAGCTAGTTGGGAGGCTGAGGCAGGAAGATAGCTTAATCTCAGGAGAGTCAAGGCTGCCGTAAGCCATGTTCATACTACTGCACTCCAGCCTGGGTAACAGTACGAAACCCTGTCTCAAAAAATAATAACAATAAAAATAATTTTACAATATTATTTTTATTTTTTCCAACTAGGAAGTTTTATGTTATTTAATTTATTTTTTTTAAGATGGAGTCTTGCTGTCGCCCAGGCTGGAGTGCAGTGGTGTGATCTCTGCTCACTGCAAGCTCTGCCTCCCAGGTTCACGCCATTCTGCCTCAGCCTCCTGAGTAGCTGGAACTACAGGCACCCACCACCATGCCCGGCTAATTTTCTGTATTTTTAGTAGAAACGGGGTTTCACCATGTTAGCCAGGATGGTCTTGATCTCCTGACCTCATGATCCACCTGGCTCAGCCTCCCAAAGTGCTGGGATTACAGGCGTGAGCCACCACGCCTGGCCAGAACTTTTATTTTATTTTATTTTTCTTTTTTTGAGACGGAGTCTCACACTGTTGCCTGGGCTGGAATGCAATGATGTGATTTTGGCTCACTGCACCTCCGCCTCCCGGGTTCAAGCGATTCTCCTGCCTCAGTCTCCCAAGTAGCTGGGATTACAGGCACCCACCACCACACCTGGCTAATTTTTCATATTTTTAGTAGAGACGGGGTTTCACTATGTTGACCAGGCTTGTCTCGAACTCCCGACCTCGTGATCCGCCCACCTCGGCCTCCTAAAGTGCTGGATTACAGGCGTGAGCCACCGCACCTGGCCTCCAACTAGGAACTTTAAAAAAAAACTTTTTTATTAGAAATCATTTAGCAGCCGGGCGCCATGACTCATGTCTGTAATCCCAACACTTTGGGAGGCGGAGGCAGGTGGATCACCTGAGGTCAGGAGTTCAAGACCAGCCTGGCCAACAAAGTGAAACCCCATCTCTACCAAAAATACAAAAATTAGCCAGGAGTGGTGGCGGGCGCCTGCAGTCCCAGCTACTCGGGAGGCTGAGGCAGGAGAATCACTTGAACCCAGAAGGCAGAGGTTGCAGTGAACCAAGATTGCGCCACTGCATTCCAGCCTGGGTGACAGAGCGAGGCTCTAGCTAAAATAAAAATTTTTTTGTAGTGACTGGGTCTCCCTATGTTCCCCAGGCTGGTCTCAAACTCCTGGACGAGCGATCCTCTTCCTGCTTTTACCTCCCAAAGTGCTGGGATTACAGGCGTGAGCCACTGCGCCCAGCCTCTTTCAGATCTTTAACAGGCTACATCATTGAATAACTTGCTATCTAAGAGCCAAAGTATCCAGGGACTTTCCTTCTCCCAAACTCAGAACAGTACTTCAAAATATTCCTGGTGAAGGAATGTTATCTAAACTACAGGCTACTCTGGTCTTCCTAAAATATTTTGCTTAATTTCTAAACATTCCAAATTATCTTACAAATCTGCCATTATTTTACACTTTTCCAGACCTAAGATTTTCATTAATTAAATACTTTTAATAAAATGAAATCAAATGAACCATTTATAAGTAAGGTATATCACATACAGCAGTAATAGTTAACCTTTTGTGACAATCCCAAAAGTGATCCAGGGTAGTGTGAGTTTAAAAAAAAAAAAACACAACACAAAATATCAAGAAACTTATCAAAAGCAAGATCACTTTTTCATATAAAGCATGTGAGAAAGTAGCACTGCTGCCCATATGTATAAAACCATTAGGCCCGGCACGGTGGCTCAGGCTGCAAATATAACGGGAGAGACTACTGATGCTGAGATCATATCCACCTTAGCCAAAATCAGATCTAATAGTTTCCTCATCCAAAATTTACATGTAGCTTTATTATAGTACTGACCACATGTATTGTAAGGGCCAGTGACGTGGTGATTATGGAGCTCTAGAAAGGCAGTGATTACAAATTTCTCTGCATCTAACTACTTAGCTCAGTGCCTAGCACACAGACATTTGCTGTTACATGAACCAGATTGGGAATTATCCTTCGGAATAAGAATTTCATAAAAATCTTCCTGGCATTATATTTAAAAATGCCGGCTGGTGTGGTGGCTCATGCCTGTAATCTCAGCACTTTGGGAGGCCAAGGTGGGTGGATCACTTGAGGTCAGGAGTTCGAGACCAGCCTGGGCAACATGGCAAAACCCTGTCTCTACTAAAAATACAAAAATTAGCCAGATGTGGTGGCACGCACCTGTAGTCTCAGTTACTCAAGAGGCTGAGGACTGAGAATCGCTTGAACCTGGGATTGGAGGCTGCAGTGAGCCAAGATCACGCCACTGCACTCTAGCCTGGGCAACAGAGTGAGAGCCTGCCACAAAAATAATAATAATAATAATAAATTTTAAAAAATAAAAGAGCTAATCTTGTTATTTATTAATATTATAACAGGAAGTCAGTCATAAAGCCTATTACTGGCAAATCAAGGAATAACAATAACAAAAAATAACAATTCATGACCTCATGAAACTTAAAATTATAGTGGGAGAACAAAAGTTAAGTAAAATTAGGCCAGGCGTGGTAGCACGTCTCTGTAGTCCCAGCCACTTGGGAGGCTCAGACGGGAGGAGGCTGTTTGAGGCCAAGAGTTCTAGGCTGTAGTGTACTATGTAGTGCAGCGGAGCCCACTGCACTCCAGCCTGGGCAACATAGCAAGGCCTTGTCTCTGAAAAAGTTAAAAATAAGCCTGGGCAACACGGTGAAACCTTGTCTCTACAAAAAATACAAAAATTAGTTGGGCATAGTGGCACATCCCTGTAGTCTCAGCTACCTGGGAGGCTGAAGTGGGAGTGTTGCTTGAGCCCAAGAGGGAGAGGCTGCAGTGAGCCATGATGGTGCCACTGCACTCCAGCCAGGGTGACAGAGCAAGACCCTGTCTCAAAAAATAAATATAAATAAATAGGCTGGGCATGGTGGCTCATTCCTGCAATCCCAGCACTTTGGGAGGCTGAGGCGGGCGGATCACAAGGTCAGGAGTTGGAGACCAGCCTGGCCAACACAGTAAAACCCCGTCTCTACTAAAAATACAGAATTAGCCAGGTGTGGTGGCAAGTGCCTGTAATCCCAGCTATTTGGGAGGCTGAGGCAGGAGAATTGCTTGAACCCAGGAGGCAGAAGTTGCAGTGGGCTCAGATTGCGCCACTGCACTCCAGCCTAGGCAACAAGAGCAAGACTCCGTCTCAAAAAAAAAAAAAAAAAAAAAATTTATTTATTTATTTATTTTTATTTTTATTTTTTGAGATGGAGTTTTACTCTTGTTGCTCAGGCTGGAGTGCAATGGCATGATCTCAGCTCACCGCAACCTCCACCTCCCGGGTTCAAGCGATTCTCCTGCCTCAGCCTCCCTAGCAGCTGGGATTACAGGCATGCGCCACCACGCCCAGCTAATTTTGTATTTTTAGTAGAGACGGGGTTTCTCCATGTTGGTCAGGCTGGTCTCGAACTCCCAACCTCAGGTGATCCGCCCGCCTCGGCCTCCCAAAGTGCTGGGATTACAGGCATGAGCCACCATGCCCAGCCAGTTTTTTTAATTTAATTAATTAATTAATTAATTTGAGATGGAGTCTCACTTTGTTGCCCAGGCTAGAGTGCACTGGCATGATCTCAGCTCACCGCAACCTCCGCCTCCCGGGTTCAAGCGATTCTCCTGCCTCAGCCTCCTGAGTAGCTGGGATTACAAGCATGCGCCACCACGCCCAGCTAATTTTGTATTCTTAGTAGAGATGGGGTTTCTCCATGTTGGGAGTTTGAGACTCAGGCTGGTCTCAAACTCCCAACCTCAAGTATCTGTCCGCCTCAGCCTCACAAAATGCTGGGATTACAGGCGTGAGCCACCATGCCTGGCCAAATAAAATTAATTTTAAAAATAAGCCAAATATGTATGACAAATCAATGCTATAGAGAAAAACAAGTGAACGGAGATAGGGAGTATGATGGTCAAGGAACTCCTCAGTGATAAGGAGACATTTGAACAGGGATGGAAGGAAATGAGAGAACAAGTTAGGGGGATAACTATGTGAAAGGAGTTCCAAGGAATTAAGTAAGTGCAAAGACTCTGAGGCAGAAGGGCTATTCTGTTTTGAAACTATCTACACTATAAACACTTTAATAACATTTACAAATTTTACATTGAGTCAGTGATTATTTCACTTAGTGAAGAGATTCATTCAAATGTCAATGATCTTTTTCTTTGGTTCTAAATGAACCAAAACACAGCTTCACTGGAATGAGAGACATCATAGAATAATTCGTTCTTCTATCTTCTCCAAAGCAAGAGCCTTTCAGAAATGTTACTTCCTCATTCTTAAATATATTCAAGACTTATCTGAGATCTGTCTCCCAAATCAATGTTCTGCCACAAGAAAGTCAAAGCAAAAAATATTTAAATGGAAGAAGGGAGAGGGAGAAGCAGTGTATTAAAATGGAATGAAAGTAAATATACTAATAGAAAATTTACCTTAGGAAGAATATTTAAAAATCTAGGTGTTATAATGGAAAGAAATGTATGAAATGTAAATAGCTAAGGATTACAAAAATAAAGGCCATGTAATAAATTTTCTTTGACAGATTAGCGGTGTTCACTGTTTGACAGTATTCCAAAACAGTAGTTTAACGGTTCAGTAAAAAAGGCTTTGAATACTATTTTGATCATTTGTTTATCTTCCAAAAACTAGCTTGTAAAATACCCCAGGTTTCTATTACCAGATGTTAGTGCATATACTAGACATGTAATGTCTATTTGAGGAATAAATGAATTTCAGATTTTCAGGAAGTATTATTTCCCCAATTTTTGTAGAAGCAAAGCAGCTCTTTCAAGTACTCACTTTTAAAATTAATAATTACACGCAAGTATAATTAGTCAAAATAATACGCGATTAGAGCAAAATCATGGTAGAAATGACCATGACTAAACTTTTAGCTTTTCTAGGCTTGTAACTGCATTACTATTTAACAAGCAAAATAATTTTCAACTTAACCCATGTCTATCACAAAGCAAATCAAAACAAAAAGTGATTCATTGCTCCTTCCATAGTTTTGTAGTGGTTCAAAATGGTAATACGGTTCAACTCACTATTTTATATCCAAAAAAACCTAAGCTCCTCCCAAGGTGACTCTGAGTCTAAAAATTTGAACATGTAATCATCACTTCGTGTGGTATAATAATGATCTCATTTACATATAAAATAGATTTAACATTCTGAAATAATTTTACATTTAATTTGTGTAAACTCTGTAGGTAGTTTTCTTGAACTGTAAGTTCCGTGAGGGCAGGGATCTCTAGTGCAGCCCTTTACACTGAAAAAGTCCAATTAGTAATATTTCTGCTGTTTCTGGTAAGTCAATATAAACAATGTTTTTAAATTATTTACTTACCAGCTAAAAGACGCATAAAATAGTTGAATTTCTATTTTAAAGTGTGATTTATTTTTCAGTTAAAAAATGTACACTAAAGTTCAGTAAAGCTGGCAGATTCAGCAGCATGCTAAAGAATAATTACTAACTGGCAGAAAAGTTACAGCAGCCCTTTTAAGAAGGCTTTAAAATACTGATCATTAATAAGTAAAACTGCAAAAGTTTAGAAACAAAGAATGACACTGGAGATAGTACAATAAATATTCATGCAATTAAGCTGTTTTCCAAGGAGCGGTCCCCACAAAATATAGGGGGAAAAGAAAAACAACCTTCAGAGAATGCAATATCTGAACTGATAAGGAGCTCTGCACATTCCAAGGTACTCAGACTTAACATTCTCTCACCTGTCACAGCAACTCTGTGGCGTAATTTTATGAATGGGAAAAACTCAGGATCAAGAGGTTAAGCGACTGGCCCAAGGTCACTCAAGGAATCAGTGGTGCAGCTATACCTAGAAGGGTGCACTTCACCTGATCCTTTCCACTACATAAGCCAGCTCCCCGACTGAAGCATTGTGACAGCGGAAGAGCAGGGATCAGACTCTGTGAGTGTCCCGCACTACCCCTGTCCTGCCAAAGAGGCGCGGGCTTGCCTTTGAAAGCCTTCCCTAGCAACTCAGCCAGAGAGGAGGAAGTTGTGCCCGAGGTAGGCCACTGATCAGCCCAGCAAAGTGACAAGGATGACAGGCGCAGCCCCCAAAGGACCAGCCGGCATTCCCATGAGCCCTTCCAAACCCTGCGACGGCGAGACTGGTCTCAGAAACATCTGAAAAACCTCCCAGTAAGTTTCGCCCCCTCCTGGGCGTGAGGAACCAGCTGGGAATGAGCCAGAGGGCGGCCAGCCACCCGAGCCGGCCATGTGTCCATCCCGTCACGCCCGCCTCGCCACAGCCGGCTCCTCATGCCTAGACCGCAGCCAGAGGCCCAGCTCAGGATCCGAAGCAAAGGCAGCCTTGGCTGCAGCCACCACCAGCACACCACACCAAGGCGCCCCGGCGTGGAAGTCGCCGTCAGATGTTCGCCCCACCCTCCTGCTGGGGCCCTCAACGACGTCGTCCGCGCCTCCGGCCAGGCCCCGGGGGCTCGGCCTGCCACTTCTGTCTGCCCGCCTGCCCGCCGCCACCGCTAGCCGGGCGTCCTTACTTCATTGAGCTGGCGCTCCGCGGCCTCACGCAGGGCTGGGTCCATGGTGCCCCGCAGGGCCTCGATAATGGTGTTGGGGTCCATCGCAGCGCGGACTCGGTCAAACCCGGGGCTCGGGTGCTACTGGGCCAGGAATAGCGCCACTCACTGCGCACATGGACCCGCCGCGCTCCGCAGCGGCAACCGGCGCGAAAGGAAAGAGAAGCGCCAAGGCCCCGGATAGAACCTCTTCGCCTCGGCGAGGAGGCGGGAGATGCTCTGGCGACTTCCTGTGGGCGCGCCTGCGGAGCACTTTGGGAGATGTAGTCCACAAACACAGTCCGCAGCCCACGTGGCTGCCTGAGCTGTCGTTCCTACAGACAAGTCTTTCTATTCAAAAACGAAAAGTGTTCAAATTCCACAAAAAGAAAAGTAAAACAATCAATTACAAAAGGCTTCACATACTATATCCACTGTGATCATAAAGGGAATCAGATACAGTGTGTGGTGAAATCTATTGCTAATGGCTGCGTAATTTAAGGAAACTTTCTGAAAAGCAATTTGAGATGTGTTTCTGATTGCCATTAAAATATTTAAACTGCCGGGCGCGGTGGCTCACGCCTGTAATCCCAGCACTTTGGGGGGCCAAGGCGGGCGGATCACGAGATCAGGAGATCCAGAGCATCCTGGCTAACACGGCGAAACCCCGTTTCTACTAAAAATACAAAAAATTAGCCGGGCGTGGTGGCACGCGTCTGTAGTTCCAGCTACCAGGGAGGCTGAGGCAGGAGAATCGCTTGAACCCGGAAGGCGGAGGTTGCAGTGAGCCGAGATCGTGCCATTGCTCTCCAGCTTGGGCAACAAGAGCGAAACTCCGTCTCAAAAAAACAAAACAAAACAAAATGTTTAAACTCTGACCCAGTAATTCCACTTATGAGACTTTATCCTAAGGCAATAACACGGAAGATTAAATGAACTTTATGTATGAAAGGTTTTTATCACATTACATATTAGTAATTACCAAATACTGAAATCATGGCTTTTTATTGAGTATCCAAATTTTAGTTGGGACTTCATATAAATCACCTCTTAATGCAGAGTAAAAGCATAATCCGTATTAAAATATACCTTCCTGCCAGGCGCGGTGGCTCACGCCTGTAACCCCAGCACTTTGGGAGGCCAAGGTGGGCGGATCACAAGGTCAGGAGATCGAGACCATCCTAGCTAACACGGTGAAACCCCGTCTCTACTAAAAATACAAAAAATTAGCCGGGCGTGGTGGCGGGCACCTGTAGTCTCAGCTACTCTGAGGCAGGAGAATGGTGTGAATCCAGGAGGTGGAGCTTGCAGTGAGCCAAGATCATGCCACTGCACTCCAGCCTGGGTGACAGAGCGAGACTCCATCTCAAAAATAAATAAATAAATAAACAAACAAATAAATAAAAGTAAATAAAATACACCTTCCTAGCCAGGCGTAATCCACCTGTTGAGGCAGGAGAATTGCTTGAGACCAGGAGTTCAAGGTGGCAGCCTGTTAAGATCGTGCCTATGAGTAGCCACTAAACTACAGCCTGGGCTACATAGCGAGACCCCATCTCTAAAAAAAGAGGGAGGTGGGGGAGAAAGAAAGAAAGAAAAAGTCCTCTTTTATAACAGCCAAGAAAAAGTTTGTTTCAGAAAAGTTAAATAACTTACCCAAGGTCACGTAGTAAGAGGTTCAACTAAGATTTCAAACCTAAGATCTTTGTTTTCAAACTTTCCATTGCTTCCACTAAATCACTCTGCCTCTGAAGAGAAATGTTGAACAATATAGGACTGGTTAAGCAAATAGCAAGAATCCAGTAAATTAAATATTTCACAGCCATTAAAAAGTATAACAAAAAAGTATTTATGTAAGGATATAGCTTTGTAACATGGACAAAGACTGAAAAGCAAGGTTGGCAAATGAAAATAATTTATTTTCTATTAACAGGATGGTGAGATTTGGAGTAATTTCCTTTCATATCTATTATTGTAACAAAGTTATATAAACAGATATACTTAAAATTAATTATAAGCCTTCAAATACAATGTGTTAAATGATCACTTACTGTTTTTAGATTACAAAAAAAAGAGAAGGAAAGGCACATGAAAGCCTTTCCCTGGAGCGGTGGGTTTTGCAATGTTACTACCTTGTATATGCCAGCCACTGTGCCTGGAAGTACTGGAAGTAAGACAGAATTATTCCTAACTTAGGCCAGGTGTGGTGGCTCACAACGGTAACCACAGCAATTTGAGAGGCTGAGGTGGGCGGGATCACCTGAGGTCAAGAGTTCAAGACCAGCCTGGCCAACATGGCAAAACCCCATCTCTACTAAAAATACAAAAATTGCCTGGCCCGGTGGCTCACGCCTGTAATCCCAGCACTTTGGGAGGCCAAGGCGGGCGGATTACGAGGTCAGGAGATCGAGATCATCCTGGCTAACACAGTGAAACACCGTCTCTACTAAAAATACAAAAAAATTAGCCGGGCGTGGTGGCGGGCACCTGTAGTCCCAGCTATTTGGGAGGCTGAGGCAGGAGAATGATGTAACCCGGGAGGCGGAGCTTGCAGTGAGCCAAGATCGCACCACTGCACTCCAGCCTGGGCGACTGAGCAAGACTCTGTCTCAAAAAAAAAAAAAAAAAAAATTAGCCAGGCACGGTGGTGCTCACCTGTAATCCCAGATACTCAGGAGGCTGAGGCAGGAGAATCACCTGGACCAGGGAGGCAGAGGTTGCAGTGAGCTGAGATCGCACCAGTGCACTCCAGCCTGGGCAACAGAGCAAGACTCCGTCTCAAAAAAAAATTTACAAATGAAGAACCCAAGGCTCAGGCTACTTAAATTGTGAAGAGTCAGAAAGTTTTCATAATAATAACCTGTAAAAAGTGTAATACTGTTACAAATACAATCTGTTTAAGAATTTTCCTCTCCCTGAATTGTTTGAACCCGGAAGGCGGAGGTTGCAGTGAGCTGAGATCGTGCCATTGCACTCCAGCCTGGGCAACAAGAAACTCCGTCTCAGAAATAAAAAGAATTTTCCTCTCCCTGCTCCACTGCCCAAAGTGAGGACCTTGAAAACAGGCTTATGTTCTATTCACCTTTGTATCCTCACCTCCTACCACAGAGTTAGAATGTATAGAAGAAGTTTAAAAAATTCTTTAGTGAATAAATGAAGAAAGGAATTAATAAACTAGTAATGACTTATAGGTGGCTGAGCCAGAATTGAAGCTTCATTCTTCATGATTCAAAAGCTAGTCCTCTTTCTAATATTATATGCCTATTTTAGATTCCAGAATTGACTTGTTTATCATGGAATTGTGAAGATTTTAGCAGAGCACAATGTATATGAAAGAACCTGGCACATAGAAGGTAGTCCAAAAATGTTAATTTCCTCTCCCTAAAACTGAAAGGGAAAAGAAGTGGTAGTGAAAAATATGGTTTTAAGCTGTAGTGCTGGGAACAGGGACCCAATGAGGCTTGCAGATCTACAGCTGGCATGGGGCCTGTGTCTCATCCTTCATAGAGAACAGAGCACACTGGGTACAAGATCCTGTCTGGGGAGCCAGCATTCCTGTATCCACAAAAGGAGCTTGGCCCCAGGGACCATTCAGGAGCTAGTTGGTAGAGTGATTAGCACACTCAACCTATTTGTAGATTTTAGTTTTATTTTGTCAAGCTAGTGACACAGAGAATGTGACTTTTGTGACTGGAAATTTCAGTGTGAACTCCTCTAGGGCAGAGACCACATCCATCTTTTTGTGGTAGACACAGAAATGAATGAGTGCTCAATAAATATGAGAAGACTAATGAAAAAAGTGGTTTGTTAAGCCACTCTAAACACAATTACATAACCTTATGGTGTCCCGCAATCCCAATCGCCAGCACAGCAGCCAACATAGGTATCTAAGCCTCCTTAGGCAAGGTGAAGGCTGAGAATTCAGAAAAGCATAAACCATAGTTTCAGAGTTGATTTTGAGGTAGGATGAAATTAGACAAAAATTAAGAAGAGATGCGGCCGGGCACAGTGGCTCCTCATGCCTGTAATCTCAGCACTTTGGGAGGCCAAGGCTGGCAGATCACAAGGTCGGAGAGATAGAGACCACCCTAGCCAACATGGTGAAACCCCGTCTCTACTAAAAATACAAAACTCAGCTAGACTTGGTGGCGTGCACCTGTAGTCCCAGCTACTCGGGAGGCTGAAGCAGAAGAATTGCTTGAACCCAGGAGGTGGAGGTTAGTTGCAGTGAGGCGAGATCACACCATTGCACTCCAGCCTGGCGACAGAGTGAGATCCGTCTCAAAAAAAAAAAGGAAGAAGAGCTGGGCCTGACTTGGTGGCTCACACCTTTAATCCCAGAACTTTGGGAGGCCAAGGCAGGTGGATCACCTGAGGTCAGGAGTTCAAGACCAGCCTGGCCAACATGGTGAAACTCCGTTTCTAGTAAAAATAAAAAAATTAGCACAATGTGGTGGTGCGTGCCTGTAATCCCAGCTACTTGGGACACTGAGGTGGGAGAATCTCTTGAACCTGGTAGGCGGAGGTTGCAGTTACCTGAGATCGCACCACTGCACGCCAGGCTGGGAGACACATTAAGACTCCGTCTCAAAAAAGAAAAAAAAAAGATAGTTACACCGTAAGGGAATGGAAAGAATTAGTGTTCCCTTTACAGGCCCCCACTGGGGCTTTTGTGGGTGAATGCCAATGACAAGACCCTTGATGATAATTGACACGGGAAAAGTTCCCTTGTCCCCCTCTCAGAGTCTGAGACGGCGGTGTGGCTCCCTTCTTCAGTGCCCTGCTGCTCAAACCTCTCAGGGAACATACAGACGGGTAACACTGCAGGGCTCTGAACCCACGGCAGTGTCTAGTGGTGAATGTTTACAGCTCCTAAAGCCCCAGTGGGTGTGTGTTATAGGATGCTCTTTTAGTTTTGCTCTTTTAGTTTTGCTGTCTATAGATGGCTTGTGTTAACCAGCTCAATTAGACCCTCTACCTTGTTGCAAGGACAGAGGGCTTTCTGTATCCCCGTGTACCGGAAGAATTGGATCACACCTGGGCTTGGAGAATGAGTGCAAGGTTTTATTGAGTGGAGGTAGCTCTCAGCAAATGGGGGAAGTCAGAAGGGGATGGAGTGGGAAGGTTTTCCCCTGGAGTTGGGCCGCTAGCGGCCTAGGCTTTCCTCCAACTGCCCCAGCCAAACTCCGCCTCCTTCTGCTTCTGTGGTGGGTGGCCTACCGGCATGCCAGTGCCTGTTAGCGCGACCCTCTTGATGTCCAGCCACCTGTGTGTTCCTTCACCGATGTGCTGCTCTCGACGTCCAGCTGCCTGTGTATTCCTCTGCTGATGTGTTCCTCTTGATGTACAGCCGCTTGTGTGTCTGCCTGCTAGGGTCTCAGGGCTTTCTATAGGCACAGGATGGGGGCGTGGCAGGTCAGGGTGGTCTTGGGAAATGCAAAATTTGGGCAGGAAATGCCTGTCCTCACGCAGGTCCATAGGGGTGGAGCCTTAGCCAGGGATCATGCCTTTTTCTTTTCTTTTCTTTTCTTTTTTTTGAGACGGACTTTCTCTCTTGTTGCTCAGGCTGGAGTGCAATGGCGTGATCTCGGCTCACCTCAACCTCCACCTCCCAGGTTCAAGCGATTCTCCTGCCTCAGCCTCCCTAGTAGCTGGGATTACAGGCATGTGCCACCACGCCCGGCTAATTTTGTATTTTTAGTAGAGACGGGGTTTCTCCATGTTGGTCAGGCTGGTCTCGAACTCCAGACCTCAGGTGATCCGCCCACCTTGGCCTCCCAAAGTGCTGGGATTACAGGCATGAGCCACCACGCCTGGCCATGGATCATGCCTTTTTCTACCCAGCACTTACCTTCCCCGCTTCCATATCATTTAAAGGGATCACACTCTTCCCTTCCCAGCATTCCCATATCAATAGTACCAAGCACCCAAAGTCATCTTAGAGCCCAGGCTGATTTTGTCAAGATATTCACAGATATTGAAACCCCGCATTCTATACTTTCTATGTTATGCCTATTCCAAATAGTCAAAACATTTTAGACCAAATTTTTCATAAAGTTTTGGGTTTTTTTTTTTTTCAAATTTTCTTTTTCTTTCTTTTTCCTTCTTTTTTTTTTTTTGAGACAAAGTCTCACTCCATCACCCAGGCTAGAGTGCAGTGGCATGATCTCGGCTCATTGCAACCTCCCCCTCCTGGGTTCAAGCGATTCTTCTGCCTCAGCCTTCTGAGTAACTGGGATTACAGGCACACACCACCACATCTGGCTAATTTGTGTATTGTTAGTAGAGACGGGGTTTCGCCATGTTGGCCAGGCTAGTCTTGAACTCCTGACCTCAAGTAATCCACCTGCCTTGGCCTCCCACAGTGCCGGGATTACAGGTTATAAGCCACTGTACCCAGCCAATTTTTCATTATATTTTTAAATAAACTGGTCCTCTTATTCATTTTTACGCCTTGGCAAGATTTGTACTCTAAACAATTTAAAACGCAGGGGGAAAAGGACAGACATCGATTCTGTTCTGAGGCATGTACACACTGTGTTGCCTCAAGTAAAACATTTCATCTCACTGTCCCTAATTTTATTTTCCATTCTGTAAAATGAGTAAATAGTCCTATCACAGGCTACGAAAATTATTCTGAAGATCAAATAAAGTTTGAAAATCTTTTGCAAGTATAAAGTTCAGTAATGTAAATTGTTGCTGGCTGTCAGGAAAGGGCTAGTGAGAAGGAAGGTAAGAGGGCAAGGAAGAAGAGTTAAAGTGAAGAAACAGAGACTTTCTGCAGAGCATTGTTCCCGGTAGCTGTGAGTCCTCACATTCAGCAGTTTGATACCGTTTGTGAATAAAACAGTATATTCATAGGAAATATAGTCAATCTTGTATTGAACATAGTCACTGAAGACCATTTTCCTTTTTTTTTTTTTTTTTTGAGGGACAGAGTCTTCTTATGTTTCCGACACTAGCCTTAAACTCCTGGACTCATGAGATGCTCTGGCCTCAGCCTCCCAAGTAGCTGGGACTACAGGTGCACACCACCATGACCAGATAATTTAAAAAATTTTTTGTGGCAATAGAGTCATATTTGCCCAGGCTGGTCTCAACCTTCTGGCCTCAAGCAATCCTCATATTTCAGCCCCTCAAAGTGCTGGAATTATAGGTGTTACAGGCGTGAGCCACTGCCTCAGTACTTACTACCAGTAAGTACTTTCTTTTTCTGTCTTTTTTTTTTTTTTCACTCAGCATGTTTCTGAGATTATTTTCATGATGTTGAGTGAATCAGGAATTCCCTCCTTCTTGTTGGTAAATGGTAGTCCATTCAGTTGATATACAATTATCTATTCATCTGCTGAAGGATATTTGGATGGTTTCCAGTTTTTAGCTAATGTAAATAAAATTGATATGTATATTTCTATATACAAGTCTTTGTGTGAATATATGCTTTCATTTCTCTGGTAAATAGCTAGGAGTGGAATGGCTGGTTTGCATTGTAAATATATATGTAAATTTGTAAGAAACTGTCAAACTGTTTCACAAATGGATTGTACAATTTTATATTCCCACCAGCAATTTATAGGCATTCTGTTGTCCCACATCTTCACCAACAGTTGGAATTCTCAGTGTTTTTAAGTGTATCCAGTGGAGAGGATATGTACTGTTACGTCATTATTCACAGTATGTAGTTCTCTGATGACTAATGATGTTGAGCATGTTTATGTGTGCTTTTTGCCATTTGTATCATCTTTTGTAAAGTGTCTGTTTCAACCTTTTGCCCATTTAAAAACTAGACTGTTGGCTGGGCACGGTGGCTCACGCCTGTAATCCCAGCACTTTGAGAGGCCGAGGCGGGTGGATCACAAGGTCAGGACATCGAGACCATCCTGGCGAACACAGTGGAACGCCCTCTCTACTAAAAAAAATTACAAAAAATTAGCCGGGCATGGTGGCAGGCGCCTGTAGTCCCACCTACTTGGGAGGCTAAGGCAGGAGAATGGCACGAACCCAGGGGGCAGAGCTTGCAGTGAGTGGAGATTGTGCCACTGCACTCCAGCCTGGGAGACAGAGCGAGACTCCATCTCAAAAAAAAAACAAAAAACAAAAAAACTAGATTGTTGCCTTCCTGTTACTGAGTTGTAGGAAACTCTATGAATTCATTTTGTCAGATTTCATCATTGTGTATATTTTCTTACATTCTATGTCGTGTCTTTCCATTTTCTTTTTCCTTTTTTTTTTTAGACAGTCTCGTTCTGCCACCTAGGCTGGAGTGCAGTGGCACAATCTCAGCTCACCACAACCTCTGCCTTCCAGGTTCAAGTGACTCTCCTGCCTCAGCCTCCTGAGCAGCTAGCTGGGATTACAGGCACGTGCCACTGCACCCGGCTAATTTTTGTATTTTTAGTAGAGAGGGGGTTTCACCATGTTGTCCAGGCTGGTCTTGAACTCCTGACATCAAGTGATCTGCCTGCCTCAGCCTCCTAAGTGCTGGGATTACAGGTGTGATCTTGGCCACCATGCATGGCCAAGGCTACAAATCTCCACAGTACTGGATACTGTAAGCAATTGTAACACAATGGTAGTATTCATGTATCTAAACATAGAAAATGTACAGTAATATGCTATTATAATCTCATGTTCACTGTCCTATATGCAATCCATTCTCCCATTCTCGACTAAACCATCATTACATGTTGCATAACAGTAATAGATTTTTACATGTTGCTTTGCTGGGATAAACCTCATTTGGTCATGGTGTATTGTCATTTTTACATATTACTGGATTCAATTTGCTAATTTTTTTTTTTTTTAACAGAGTCTCACTCTGCCACCCACGCTGGAGTGCAATGGTATGATCATAGCCCACTGCAGCCTCAAACTCCTGGGTTCAAGTGCTCCTTCTGCCTCAGCCTCCCGAGTAGCTAGGACTATAGGTGCACGACGCCATGCATAGCTAATTTTTAAAAAAATTTTTGTAAAGACAGGGTTTTACCATGTTGGCAAAGCTGGTCCAAAACTCCTGGCATCAAGCAATCCTCCCACCTTGGCCTTTCAAAACTCTGAGATTACAGGTGTCAGCCATAGGTGTCAGCCATGGTGCCTAGCCAATTTGCTTTTTTTTTTTTTTTTTTGAAATGAAGTTTCGCTCTTGTTGCCCAGGCTGAAGTGCAATGGCGCGATCTCAGCTCTCTGCAACCTCTGCCTCCCGGGTTCAAGTGATTCTCCTGCCTCAGCCTCTGGAGTAGCTGGGATTACAGGCGCCCACCACCACACCCGGCTAATTTTTGTATTTTTGGTAGAGATGGGGATTCACCATGTTGGCCATGTTGTTGAGTGAGTTTTCTTGTTTTTCTTTAACAAATGTTGGGATTTGACCTGGTTAGCAATTAAATTATAGAGTTCAGTTTGATACTTACAAATCTTGTTTAAAGGTTTTTTTTTTTTTTTTTTTTTTTTTTGAGACGGAATCTTAGTCCTGCTCTGTTGCCAGGCTAGAGTGCAGTGGCGTGATCTTAGCTCACTGCAACTTCTGCCTCCTGGGTTCAAGCGATTCTCCTGCTTCAGCCTCCTGAGTAGCTGGGACTACAGGTGTGTCCCACCATGCCGAGCTATTTTTTTTTTTTTGTATTTTTAGTAGAGACGGGGTTTCACCATGTTGGCCGGGATGGTCTTGATCTCTTGACCTCGTGATCCACCTGCCTCGGCCTCCCAAAGTGCTCGGATTACAGGCGTGAGCCACCGCACCTGGCCAATTAAAGATTTTTAAGATCAAGTCTGCAGAGGGTGGGGGGGCAAAGGGAGGGAGAGCATTAGAACAAATACCTAATGAATGAGGGGCTTAAAACCTAATGACAAGTTGATAGGTGCAACAAACCACCATGGCACATGTATATATATGTAATACATTCTGCACCTGTATCCCAGAACTTAAAGTCAGAAAAAAAGGGACCGGGCACGGTGGCTCATGCCTGTAATCCCAGCACTTTGGGAGACCGAGGAGGGTGGGTCACCTGAGGTCACGAGTTCGAGACCAGCCTGACCAACATGGAGAAACCCTGTCTTTACTAAAAATACAAAATTAGCTGTGCATGATGACGCACTCCTGTAATCCCAGCTACACGGGAGGCTGAGGCAGGAGAATTGCTTGAACCCAGGAGGCAGAAGTTGTGGTGAGGCGAGATCGCACCATTGCACTCCAGCCTGGGCAACAAGAACAGAACTCTGTCTCAAAAAAAAAAAAAAAAAGCTATACAACCATAAAAAAATAAAAATAAATGAAAAGATAAAATCTGTTAGTATTTACTATAGGGCTATTTTACTGTACAACTAATGTGTGGCCTTTTGGAGGTTTCTACTGATGCCCGCCAAGTAATCAACAAGCTTTCTCTAGTCTAGTGTCCTAGTCCTGTGAGATCTCTAGGAACCCTTTTTTTTTTTTTTTTTTTTTTTTTTTTGAGAGGGAGTCTTGCTCTGTTGCCCAGGCTGGAGTGCAGTGGCACAATCTCTGCTCACTGCAAGCTCCGCCTCCCGGGTTCACGCCATTCTCCTGCCTCAGCCTCCCGAGTAGCTGGGACTACAGGCACCAGCCACCATGCCCGGCTAATTTTTTGTATTTTTAGTAGAGACAGGGTTTCAACGTGTTAGCCAGGATGGTCTCGATCTCCTGACCTCGTGATCCACCCACCTCGGCCTCCCAAAGTACTGGGATTACAGGCATGAGCCACCGCACCCGGCCTCTGGGAACTCTTTAGCTAACCCCTTCCTTGGTTATTATTTGTCCAAGCTGTGAGGTTTCACCCCGCTTATAACCATCTTAATATTCAGAAAAAGTGGAGGGGGACCCCATGTGGATTTCTGGAGCTCTTTTTCTGTGTAACCCCTCTTTTCAAAAACCATACTGCTATCTCCATCCACCTCAGCCTCCTAAACTTCATACTCTTTCTCCTTGACCCAGTGAGACCGCAGTGATGTTTATGGGAACCCCTTCCCTATGCTATGGTCCAGAATGAGCCTTTAAACAGAAAACTGGAGAAATTGGAGGGCTTACCTCTTTTGTCTTCCTTCTCTCAGGATCACAGTTCTGATCTGCTTCTTGTCTGATGTCTGAAAACACTTGTTTCATATATGTTTTCCAGTTCCTAGCTGTTACAACAGGAGGTGTCCCTTGTTACTTCACCATTGTTCGAAGCAGAAGACTCTTTTTAGCTGTTATAGAGAGGTGGATGTGCTCTTTGTCATCTTAAATATTCAGGGTAATTATGAGGATCAAAGGAGAAATCACCCATCAGATTTATTCTTCTAACTTACAATGGAAAAGTTTTCTTTTATCTGCTCACCCCTAATGTGGGATAGATATGCCACTTACTTTGCATAGCCTTTTAATATGCAGAGTCAGCACAACAGGTAGACTCAAGGAAAAATAAAGTCAGAATGTTTGTGCAGTAGCTTTGGCTCCAATACCCAGAAAACTCTGACCTCAGGTCAGAGTACCCTGTCTCCCAGGCAAGAAGTCTATGGTTGGGTATTTGGTAGCCTTCGTTTTCTAGGAAAACAATCTGAGAGATGACCCAGAAACACTAGCTTTTAGGTGGCAAAAATTACTCTAGTCAGTCATAGAGCTTCACTACCATTTTGCTTTAGTAAAAGGAGCGTTAGTCTCAAAGACAGACAGACTTGGGTTGAATCTGGACTCTACAGTTTCCTAGATTTAACATGATTGTCTAACAAGAAATACTCTAGATGAAGTTAATAGACAAATAGCAGACTCTGTAAAGAGATTTACCACATCTAAAAGCCACAGAGCATTATTATTAGGTAGACACGTGGAATTCCTATAAGCCAATACAAATAAGACTGAAAAAAGTGGGAAAATATTAATAGGCAATTCATGGAACAGGAAGCTTGAATTCCTGAATAGGATGTAAAGAAATATTTGAGGTGGCCAGGCACAGTGGCTCACAACTATAATCTTGGTGCTTTGGGAGGCGAAGGAAGGAGGATTGTTTGAATCCAAGAATTCAAACCCAGCCTGGGCAACTTAGCAAGACCTTGGCTCATAGTTCTGCAGGCTGAACAAGAAGCATAGTGCCAGCATCTGCTCCTGGTGAGGCCTCAGGAAACTTACAATCATGATGGAAGGCGAAGGGGGAGCTGGCATATCACATGGTGAGTTAGGGAAAAAAGAGAGGAGAGGAAGTTCCAGGCTCTTTTAAACAAGCAGATCTCCTGTGAACTAATACAGCGAGATGTCAATCATTACAGTGAGAATGGCATAAAGCCAGTCCCCATGAAGAAAAACACCTCCCACCAAGTCCAACCTCCAACACTGGGGATTACATTTCAACATGAGATTTGGAGGAGACAAATATCCAAACGTATCAGCTGTGTTCCCAGTTCTAGGTTTATATTTCAGAGTATATTCTTCATCACTTTTTGGTGGTGGTGTTGCAGGAAGAAGCAGGCAGCAACCCAGATACCTATCACTAGGTCAATGGAAAAGACAAAAGTAGTATATTCACATCATGGAGGGCTGGTACAGTGGCTCACACCTTTAATCTCAGCACTTTGGGAGGCTGAGGTGAGAGGATCACTGGAGCCAGGAGTTCAAGACCAGCCGGGGTAACAAAATGAGACCTTGTTTCTACAAAGTGATGCTCTGTCTCAAAAAAAAAACCAAAAAACAAAGATTCAAAGCAAAAAGTGTTTATATATTTATTTATTGGGGGAGACAGAGTCTCACTCTGTCACCCAGGCTGGAGTGCAGTGGCGCGATCTCGGCTCACCGCAACTTCCGCCTCCAGGTTCAAGCAATTCTCATGCCTCAGCCTGCCAAGTAGCTGGAACTACAGGCACATGCCACCATGCCTGGCTAATTTTTTTTATTTTTAGTAGAGACGGAGTTTCACCATGTTAGTCAGGCTGGTCTCGAACTCCTGACCTCAGGTGGTCCGCCCGCCCTGGCCTCCCAAAGTGCTGGGATTACAGGCATGAGCCACTGCACCCAGCCACCTTTCAAGATTTATTTTCTTTGGCCAGGCACGGTGGCTCACGCCTGTAATCCCAGCACTTCGGGAGGCCAAGGCGGGCAGATCACGAGGTCAGGAAATTGAGACTCTCCTGGTTAACACAGTGAAACCCTGTCTCTACTAAAAATATCAAAAAATTAGCCGGGCGTGGTGGTGGGCGCCTGTAGTCCCAGCTACTCGGGAGGCTGAGGCAGGAGAATGGTGTGAACACGGGAGGTGGAGCTTGTAGTGAGCCGAGATCGCGCCACTGCACTCCTGCCTGGGCGCCACTGCACTCCAGCCTGGGCAACAAAGCAACACTCCAGCCTGGGCAACAAAGCAAGACTCCATCTCAAAAAAAAAGAAAAAAAAATTATTTTCTTTATCTTTGGTTTTCAACTGTTGGACTATCATGTGGCTAGGTATGGCTGTCTTTATTTTTGCCTTTTTATATTTTTTACCATTTATGAAATTTGTTGAACTTCTTACAGCTATTCTTTTATCAGAATATATTTTGTTGCCTTGATTTCCTCAGATTTGGCCTGTCAGAGGCTCTGCAAGCTGGCTCCTGTGTCCTAGTAACGTCATCTGTTTTTATCAAATATGGAGAACTTTTGACCTTTTTTTTTTTTTGGAGATGGATGGAGTCTTGCTCTGTGGCCCAGGCTGGAGTGCAATGGCGTGATCTCGGTTCACTGCAACCTCTGCCTCCTGGGTTCAAGCGATTCTCCTGCCTCAGCCTCCTGAATAGCTGGGATTACAAGCAACTGCCACCACACCTGGCTAATTTTTGTATTTTTGGTAGAGACGGGGTTTCACCATTTTGTCCAGGCTGGTGTCGAACTCCTGACCTCATGTGATCCACCTGCCTCAGCCTCCTAAAGTGCTGGGGTTACAAGCGTGAGCCACTGCGCCCGGCTGCATTATTTCTTCAGATAGTTTTTTCTGATCCAATTGCACCCTCTTTTCTTTCTGGGACTCCAATTGCATATGTATTAGGTCATTTGATATTGCTCTAAAAGTCCCTGAGGCCACTTTTCTTGTTTTTAAATTTGTGTAAATTTAAGGGGCGTCTGTTCATTTTTCTATAATTTCTCAACATTCTGTTCTTCAGAATGAAAACTTTCTATTGGCCTATTAAGCCATATATAATCTGCTGTAAATCTCATCCAGTGAACTTTTTATTCCAGCTATTGTAATTTTCAGTTCTAGAACTTCCATTTGGTTCTTTTTTATGGTTTCTATTTCTGTTAACTCATTAAGATTATATTTTTCTTTCTTTCCATAAATATATTTTCCTTTAATTTTTGAACTTATTTTTGATAGCTCCTTTAAACTCTTTTTCTTTTTTTTGAGACAGAGTCTCTTCCTGTTGCCCAGACTGGAGTGCAATGGTGCGATCTCGGCTCACCGCAACCTCTGCCTTGCGGGTTCAAACAATTCTCCTGCCTCGGCCTCCCGAGTAGCTGGGAATACAGGCCCGCAACACCATGCCCAGCTAATTTTTTTTTTTTTTTTTTTTGTATCTTTAGTAGAGACATGGTTTCACCATGTTGGTCAGGCTGGTCTCGAACTCCTGACCTCATGATCCGCCCTCCCGGGCCTCCCAAATTGCTGGAATTACAGATATGAGGCACCGTGCCTGGCTTTTTTGTGTGTGTGTGTGAGACAGTCTTGCTCTGTCACCCAAGCTGGAGTGCAATGGCACTGTCTCGGCTCACTGCAACCTCTGCCTCCTAGGTTCAAGCGATTCTCCTGCCTCAGCTTCCTGAGTAGCTGAGACTACAGGTGTGTGCCATCACACCTGGCTAATTTTTGTATTTTTAGTAGAGACAGGGTTTCACAATGTTGGCCAGGCTGGTCTCGAACTCCTGATTCTCCTAATTCCTGACCTCAGGTGATCCACCCACCTCGACCTCCCAAAGTGCTAGGATTACAGGCGTGAGCCACTGCTCCTGGCCTAAACTCTTTTTCTGGTAAGTTTCACATCTGGACCATCTTGGGTTTAATTTGTATAGACTACTTTTTCCCCCACCTTGACTATGGATTTTATTTTCCTCATTCTTTGTATTTCTAGGAAATTGAAATGTAATACTGGGCCGGACGCAGTGGCTCACACCTGTAATCCCAGCACTTTGGGAGGCTGAGGCATGCAGACCACTTAAGGCTGGGAGTTTGAGACCAGCCTGACCAACATGGAGAAACCCCGTCTCTACTAAAAACACAAAATTAGCCAGGTGTGGTGGCACATGCCTGTTATCCCAGCTACCTGGGAGGCTGAGGCAGGAGAATCACTTGAACCTGGGAGGCAGAGGTTGCAGTGAGCTGAGATCCTGCCATTGCACTCCAGCCTGGGCAACAAGAGTGAAACTCCGTCTCAAAAAAAAAAAGAAAGAAATGTAATACTGGACATTGCGAATAATACATTGTAGGACTCTGGATTTTGTTATCTTCCTCTGAAAAATGTCGATTCTTATCTTAGTGGACAGTTCAAATACTTGATACAAATAATCATCTTGACGGGGCACTGTGGCTCATGCCTGTAATCCCAGCACTTTGGGAGGCTGAGGCAGGTAGATCATCTGAGGTCAGGAGTTCAAGACCAGCCTGGGCAACATGGCAAAACCCTGTCTCTACTAAAAATGCAAAAATTAGTGGGGTGTTGTGGCGCACTCCTGTAATCCCAGCTACTTGGGAGGCTGAGGCAGGAGAATTGCTTGAACCTGGGAGATGGAGGGTGCAGTGAGCCGAGATCGTGCCACTGCACTCCAGCTGGGGCAACACAGTGAAGAAAAAAAAAAAAAAAGCAAACCCTTAGAACCAGGTGAGGTGGCTCATGCCTGTTATCCCAGCACTTTAGGAGACCAAGGCAGGTGGATCATTTGAGGTCAGGTGTTTGAGACCAGCCTGGCCAACATGATGAAACCCTGTCTCTACTAAAAATACAAAAATTAGCCAGGTGTGGCAGTGCATGCCTGTATTCCTAGTTACTGGCAAGGCTGAGGCAGGAGAATCGCTTGAACCCGGAAGGTGGAGGTTGCAGTGAGCAGAGATCATACCACTGCACTCCAGCTTGGGCAACAGAGTAAGACTCTGTCTCAAAAAAAAAAAAAAAAAAAGGAAAAGAAAAGCAGACCCTTAGGAAGAAGGCCCTCAGCAGACCTCCTTTCACCAGTGCTCAGTGGACCTCTTTCATTTGTACATTAATATTGGAAGCATTGGAATGTTCCAAAAAAAGAAAAAAAGATAAGCTACAGTAAACCAGCTGACAAGCAGCTCTGAAAGCAGCAGAGCCTCTATGACAGCAATTCAGAAGACCCTCGATACTTGTAACAATAGGGTAGACTGCACTAAAAATCAGGCCTAGGTTCTAACAGTAAAGGCAGCATTGCTTCAAAACCTCAACAAAACTCTTAAGTCAAAGTCAGGCCCTGATAGAAAATGGGACACTAATACCTAGGATAAAGATATTTGGGTGGATAAACATGAGAATTTTGAATCCTGGATTCTCCGAATTCCCCAGGCTATCAGAAGCAGTCTCTTCTTTAGCTGGAAGAGAGACACTTCAGCTGGCTTGGACACCTTGCAAGAAGACCTAACCTGAGGCAGATGCCTCACAAATGACTCTCGTCTTTAAGATCTATCTCTGCCATCCTTCACTGCCTCCAGGCTCATACTGATAAACCAAGTAAGGTCTCAGCACAGCCCAGGGAGGGAAGTAGCTTTCCTGCTCCAAGAGAAAATAAGTTACACACCAAAAGAATTACAGAATCCGGAATAATATGTCCAAACAGAAACCAAAGGAGTGTATCTGCAGGTTGTTAGAGCAGGGGAGTGGAACATAAGGCTAAATAGATGACAATTACTGACATACCAGCACTTGCTCATGACTCAGATTCAATCTTTTGGCAAGAACATACCTGGAGCTGGTCCTAATAGCCTGCTGGGGATGGCTCCTTTAAAGCTTGAACACAAGAAACATATCAATACAGCTTCTAGCAATTAGTATGTGGCTACTGCTCTGTAGAAAGCAAGGACCAAGGCCGGGTGCCTATAATGGGTGCAGGAAACTTAGGTGTGGTTCACAGAAGGTCAGATAATACGTTGGTACTAAAAAGGACCGTGCTGCACCACAGCTCTACTCGGGGTGCCCCTAAAAGACAACAATGAAGGGAAACTCTCCCAGTGAGTAGAGTTGAGAATAGTACATTTATTTGCTCATTCACTCTGTATGGAGGGATAAATGGGCTAAGATTTCGCTTCCAGCGTTGAATGTTTTGTCTGGTTAATCAGGGCCCTGGGGCCAGGAGCGGTGGATCAGTTGAGGTCAGGAGGGCAAGACCAGCCTGGCCAACTTGGTGAAACCCATCTCTACTAAAAAAATACAAAAACTAGCCGGGCGTGGTGGCTCACACCTGTAGTCCTAGCTACTCAGGAGGCCTGAGGCGGTAGAATTGCTTGAACCCGGGAGACTGAGGTTGCAGTGAGCCAAGATTGCCCCACTGCACTCCAGCCTGGGTTACACAGTGAGAAAACAAAAACAAGCAAACAAAAAATTGGCCAGGCGCAGTGGTTCGCGCCTGTAATCCCAGCACTTTGGGAGTCTGAGGCAGGCAGATCACTAGGTCAGGAGTTCGAGACAAACCTAGCCAACATAGTGAAACCCCGTCTCTACTAAAAATACAAAAATTAGCCAGGCGTGGTGGCAGGCACCTGTAGTCTCAGCTACTTGGGAGGCTGAGGCAGGGGAATCTCTTGAACCCGGGAGGTGGAGGTTGTGGTGAGCCAAGATCACGCCACTGCACTCCAGGCTGGGCAACAGAGCAAGGCTCCGTCTAAAAAAAAAAAAAATCAGGATCCTGGAAAGAAAAGATTAGAAGATGCGGATGAGAGGTCTGGGTAAGAAAGAAATAGAGTAAATGGATAGATTAAAAGAAATAGGCACAGGTTGAGTGTGGTAGCTCATGCCTGTTATGCCAGCATTTTGGGAGGCCAAGGCAGGAAAATAACTTGAGGCCAGTAGTTCAAGACCAGCTTTGGCAAAATAGCAAAACCCCATCTCTAAAAAAAGTTAAAATTAGAAAAAAAAAAGATTAAATTAAATTCCCAGGAGGTAGAGCCAAGATCATACCACTGCACTCCAGCCTGGGTGACAGAGCAAGACTCCATCTCAAAAAAAAAAAAAAAAGATTAAATTAAATCCAAAAAAAATTATTGTGATGAAATGGGCATAAAATGTGTAGACTTTTGTGTCTCATAATAATGTCAACCAGAGGCACTCAGAATCCAGGTGAACAGGTTAACTTCTTCTATGGATGTCAGCCAGACTCTCTCCTTGGCCATCTCAGTGCTTAAACAATGGGTCTCTTAATGGAGAGGCCATGATAGCATGGGCCCAATATTATGGGTTCCTTCTAACCAAGGGCTGATCTGGTGTTGCCACTGCTAATGGCCAAACTGCCAACAGAAGATATTGATGCTGAATTCTCATTATTACTCTACCTCTGGAGGGGACTAGCCAACCAGTGGTGGAAGATTGATTATATCAGATCTCTTCCTTCCTGGAGTAGGCAGCAATTCATTCTTTTTTTTTTTTGAGTCTGAGTCTCGCTCTGTCGCCCAGGCTGGAGTGCAGTGGCGCAATCTCGGCTCACTGCAAGCTCTGCCTCCCGGGTTGAAGCCATCCTCCTGCCTCAGCCTCCCAAGTAGCTGGGACTACAGGCGCCCACCACCTCGCCCAGCTAATTTTCTGTGTATTTAGTAGAGACAGGGTTTCACCATGTTAGCCAGGATGGCAGCAATTCATTCTAACTAGTACTGACAACTGTTCCAGAAACAGTCATTTCTATCCACAGTGCCTCTACCAGCACAACTACCTTAGTGCTTACAGAATTCTTATCTACCAGCCTGAGCAAAGTAGTGAGACTCCATCTCTACAAAAATGTTAAAAATTAGCGAAGTTAGGCCAGGTGCAGCAGCTCATGCCTGTAATCCTAGCACTTTGGGAGACCAAGGTGGGAGGATCACTTGAGGTCAGGAGATCAAGACCAGCCTGGCCAACATGGTGAAACCCCATCTCTACTAAAAATACAAAAAAAAAAAAAAAATCAGCCGGGCATGGTGGCAAGCGCCTGTAGTCCCAAGTACTTGGGAGGCTGAGGCAGGAGAATCGCTTGAACCCAGGAGGCAGAGGTTGCAGTGAGCAGAAATCGCGCCACTGTGCTCCAGCCTGGGTGACAGAGCAAGACTCTGTCCCCCAAAAAAAAAAAAAAAAAAATTAGCTGAGTTGGCCAGGCATGGTGGCTCACGCCTGTAATCCCGGGACTTTGGGAGGCCAAGGTGGGCGGATCACCTGAAGTCAGAAGTTCGAGATTAGCCTGGCCAACATGGCGAAACTCCATCTCTACTAAAGATACAAAAATTAGCTGGTCATAGTGGCGAGTGCCTGTAATCCCAGATACTCCGGAGGCTGAGGCTGGAGAATCACTTGAGCCCGGGAGGCAGAGGTTGCAGTGAGTCAAAATCGTGCCACTGCACTCCAGCCTGGGCAACAAATGCGAAACTTCGTTTCAAAATAAATAAATAGGCGGGGCACGGTGGCTCACGCCTGTAATCCCAGCACTTTGGGAGGCCGAGGCGGGCAGATTACGAAGTGAGGATATCGAGACCATCCTGGCTAACACGGTGAAACCTTGTCTCTACTAAAAATGTAAAAAATTAGCCGGGCATGGTGGCATGTGCCCGTAGTCCCAGCTACTCAGGAGGCTGAGGCAGAAGAATCACTTGAACCTGGGAGGTGGAGGTTGCAGTGAGCCGAGATCATGCCACTGCACTCCAGCCAGGGCAACAGAATGAGACTCCGTCTCAAAAAAAAAATTAAAAATAAAATAAAATAAAATTAGCTGAGTGTGGTGGCATGAGCATGTGGTCCTAGCTACTCAGGAGGATTGCTTGAGCCCAGGAGGTTGAGGCTGCAGTGAGCCCTGTTTTTACCACTGCACTCTAGCCTAAGTGACAGAGATAGTCTGTTTAAAAAAAAAAACAAAAAACATCATCATAGGATCCCATACAACGTTGCTCAGAACAGGGACTCTTTTTATGGCAAAAAAGTGCAACAGAGAGCATGGCCATAAAATCCACTGGTCTTTTCACATTCCCCATCATCTAAAGCTATTGCTAACAGAATTGGAGTGGCCTATTAAAAGCTCACCCTAGCCATCAGTTTGGAGATCATCCCCTGTGGGTTTAGGGTACTGTCCTCTATGATATATTTATGTGCTGAACTAATGCTGATATGTATTCAAAATGGTTAAAATATACGAGTCTGGGAACAAATGGTAAAAGTAGGATTTGCTGTACTCACTTGGGAAACAGAAAGCTTGAATTTAAAGCTATAACTTCCATCTTGGTCTCTTTGGACTTCTTTTTTTCTTTTTCCATTTATTTATTTATTTAGAGATGGAGTCTCACTCTGTTGCCCAGGCTGGAGTGCAATGGCACTATCTTGGCTCACTGCAACCTCTGCTTCCCAGGTTCAAGTGATTCTCCTGCCTGCTTTAGCCTCCTGAGTGGCTGGGATTACAGGCACCCATCACCCTGCCCAGCTAAATTTTTTGTATTTTTAGTACAGACGGGGTTTCATCAGGTTGGCCAAGCTGCTCTTGAACTTCTGACCTCAGGTGATCCACCTGCCTTGGCCTCCCAAAGTACTGGAATTACAGGTGTGAGCCGCTGGGCCTGTCCAGAACAACTCTCTTGGGCAATTGGACAGACAATGAATAGACTCCCTTAGGTCAATCAGATGTGTCAAAGGTGATAGAGTCCTATAGTTATAGAACAAGATGACCTGAGATGGGGCTGTGGGAGTGGAAGATGCTTGCTCCAATGCTCCAATACTGGGAATACAAAGTAAAGCAAATTGGCCTGATCTTAGGTATACCAAATAAGAATAAGCCTGGGGCTTGACACTGATGGCAATAATTGCCAGGATCAGTCATTCAGATTTATTTGAGTATGCTAGTAGTTCTTTCTGTAATCTCCTCTGTCCTATTATTAAAGGATATCCATAGATAATACAGTCAAACTAACTACACACTTATATTTAAGAAAATCAATATTGTGTGCCAACTGTAATATAAAGAAAAAATTAAAAAAGGTTATTTATAATAACATATTTCAACATATAATTGCATAGTGGCTCATGCCTGTAATCCCAGCACTTTGGAAGGCCAAGGCAAGCAGATCACTTGAGCTCAGGAGTTCAAGACCAGCCTGGGCAACATGGCGAAACACTATCTCTGCAAAAAATACAAAAATTTGCCAGGTGTGGTGGCATGCACCTGTAGTCCCAGCAACTCAGGAAGCTGAGATGGGAGGATGGCTTGAGCCCAGGAGGCAGAGGTTGCAGTGAGCCAAGATTGTGCCACTGCACTCCAGCCTGGGCTACAGAGCGAGACTCTATCTCAATAAATAAATAAATAAATAAAGCAGTAGTCAGTTGCTAGCAACTATACATAGCAAAATCATGCATGTTACAGCTGCAAATTCTGATTGATACATGCATGTTGTGCAGGTGACTCAAATACCATCAACACCATTGCCATCAATAATGTAATTTTCTGAAATGGTATAACCAACCCCTAGCACAGTGTCTCTTACTCAGTTAAAATGCAGTGGGTTTTTTTTGAAATGAAAAAAATCTGAAAGCCAATGAGACCCATTAAAGGTTTTAAAAAGAGAAGTATCTGGATCAGTCTTTAGGAAGATTTAAGACTCTCAAAAAATGATGAGCTTCAGGATCTGGGTTATTTTCATCTTTGGCTCATCTCCCATTCCTACCCCAGGCTTATAAGTAGTAGGCACTCAATACATGATTTTAAATTGAATTGATTTGAATCAAATAATTTCTGCAGCAAAGTGTCCACAGGACCCTTTGGTATAACATTATCTTAGGGCATAGCTCCAGAAAAGCAGCATTAATGGAAGAGAATTACTTATCACAGCTCCCAAAGTCAGTCCTATCTCTATTTCACATGTGAAGGACCCTAGAGTCTAGAATGGAATGTTCTGGGTCCAGCTCTGTTGCAAACAAAGCTACATTCTATTAGATCATCCCAAGATTGACTAGCAACAAGAACAAAGGCCCACAATAATAGAAGTCTTTAACAAAAACATGCTCTATGTAGCTGGCACAAAACATGTTCCAAATTTTGGCTGGCTGTTTGAAGGACATCTTCAGCACCTTAGCATAGTGCCTGGCATATAAAAGCCCCTTAACAAATATGTGTTGAATGGATGAATGAACAGTAGCAGTTGAAAACGGTGCCTAAGAGAAAACAATGAAATAGCAAAATTCTAGTGTGTGTTATACCAGAACCAGATCTGGGACTCTTAGATTAGTTTTCAGTTTGAAGAACTGTCAAGCCCACTGACTCAAAAGCAAGCACTCGGACCACACATCCAAAATAAAACAACAAAAAAGAAAGAAGTAATATATGCACATGGTTACAAAGAAGTGCATAAGAACTTTCAGATGAAAAGGAATCGCTTCTTGACCTTTTTCTTCTCCCTCTTATCCTCAGTCCCATTGCCCAAGACAAAATCTATGACAGGCCAGGCACGGTGGCTTACTTTTGTAATCCCAGCATTTTGGGAGGCAGAGGTGGGCGGATTAC
Organism: Pongo abelii; assembly: GCF_028885655.2. Classification (NCBI taxonomy): domain Eukaryota; kingdom Metazoa; phylum Chordata; class Mammalia; order Primates; family Hominidae; genus Pongo; species Pongo abelii. The sequence goes on from NC_071994.2 coordinate 67,937,808, forward strand.
AAGGTCAGGAGTTCGAGACCAGCCTGACCAACACAGTGAAACCCCGTCTCTACTAAAAATACAAAAATTAGCTCGCCGTGGTGGCAGACGCCTGTAATCCCAGCTACTTGGGAGACTGAGGCAGGGGAATCGCTTGAACCTGGGAGGCGGAGGTTGTAGTGAGCCAAGATCGTGCCACTGCACTCCAGCCTGGGCAACAGAGCTAGACTCCATCTCAAAACAAAAAATAAAAAACAAAAAAAATCTGTGACATTACATTCATTTCCACCATTATCCATTATTTTGTTTTCTTTTGTTTTGTTTTCTCCATTTAATCACTGATCTGATTAAGAAAGACTTACACATTGAGGCCAGGCACAGTGGCTCACGCCTGTAATCCCAGCACTTTGGTAGGCTGAAGTGGGAGGCTCACTTGAGGTCAGGAGTTCGAGACCAGCCTGGCCAACATGGCAAAACCCCATCTCTACTAAAAATACAAAAATTAATTGGGCGTGGTGGCAGGCACCTGTAATCCCAGCTATTTGGGAGGTTGAGGTGACAGCATCACTTGAACCCAGGAGGCAGAGCTTGCAGTAAGCCCACACCGCACCACTGCACTTCAGCCTTGGTGACAGAGTGAGACACTATCTCAAAACAAAACAAAACAAAACAAAAACAAAAACCTCTTCTTGTGAACAAAATGTAGGAAAAGAAGCAAAAGTAATTGTGGTTTCTGGTTTAGCAACTGTAATTGAGTGTGTTCCCCCCCCCACCACCCTGAGAAAATTCTATAATATAGTTGTTCTTTGTCTAAAAAAGAAACCTGAACAAAATCCATTAAGCATTATTATTATTATTATTTTTGAGATGAAGTTTCACTCTTATTGCCCAGGCTGGAGTGTAATGGCGTGATCTCGGCTCACTGCAACCTCTGCCTCCCGAGTTCAAGCGATTCTCCTGCCTCAGCCTCCTGAGTAGCTGGGATTACAGGCGTGAGCCACTGTGTCCAGCCTAATTAAGCACTATTATACAAAAATGAGTTCTGGCTTCAGTAGTGTGGAAGTGGGGAGAAACTAGAGAAAGAGATAAACTACTGAGTCCTGGTACCACCGAGCAAGTTTCAGGGACCTTTGGAAAGTTCCCTCTGCAAAATTCTCATCCTGTTAGAACTTGTGAACCCCGAAAATCTGAGATAGGTCTCAGTTAATTTAAAAAGTTTATTTTGCCAAGGTTGAGGATGCGCGCCCTGAGGACCTCCTGAGGACATGTGCCCAAGGTGGTCAGAGCACAGTTTGGTTTTCTATATTTTAGGGAGACATGAGACATCAATCAACATATATAAGATCAACACGGGATTGGTCTGGAAATGGGGGCTTTCCAGGTCATAGGTAGATAGGAGACAAATGGTTGCATTCTTTTGAGCTTCCCTCCCTCCCTCTCTCTCTTTCTTCATATGGAGTTTCCCTCTTTCGCCCAGGCTGGAGAGAAGTGGCCCGATTTCGGCTCACTGCAACCTCCGCCCCCGGGTTCAAGCGATTCTCCTGCCTCAGCCTCCCAAGCAGCTGGGATTACAGGCGCCCGCCACCACGCCCAGCTAATTTTTATATTTTTAGTAGAGACGGGGGTTTCTCCACGTTCGCCAGGCTGATCTCGAACTCCTGACTTCAGGTGATCCACCCGCCTTGGCCTCCCAAAGTGTTAGGATTACAGGTGTGAGCCACCGTGCCCAGCCTAGATTTTTTTTTTTTAATCTTATTTTTTGAGAGGGAGTCTGGCTCTGTTGCTCAGGCTGGAGCGCAGTGGCTGATCTCGGCTCACTGCAACCTCCGCCTCCCGAGTTCAAGCGATTCTCCTGCCTCAGCCTCCCGAGTAGCTGGAATTACAGGCGCCCGCCACCATGCCCGGCTAATTTTTGTATTTTTAGTAGAGACGGGATTTCGTTATGTTGACCAGGTTGGTCTGGAACTCCTAACCTCAAGTGATCCGCCTGCCTATGCTTCCCAAAGTGCTGGGATTACAGGTGTGAGCCACCGCACCCAGCCTCTTTTGAGTTTCTGATTAGCCTCTCCAAAAGAGGCAATCAGATAACGCATTTATGTTAGTGAGCAGAGGGGTAACTTTGAATAGAATGGGAGACAGGTTTTCCCTAAGCAGTTCCCAGCTTGACTTTTCCCTTTAGCTTAGTGATATGGGGGCCCCAAGATATTTTCCTTTGACGAATTCATCTCGGAAACCAAGATTTATTTTCTCTTGGAATTTTAAAAGTTTTGCTCTTGCATTAAAAAAAAAAAAAAAAGTGCGTGTGTGTTTCGCTTTAATTATTATTTGCTTCATTTTGGAACTGAGTCAGGCAAATCATTTTTGTTCCTAGGCAAGTGCCTTTGATCTTCAAAATCTACCCAGTCTTTGAGGCACTGCTGTCTCCTTTCACAAGGTCTTAATTCCCACTGAAACCTGTCTGTAATTTGTGGCTTGGGGCCACTTCAAGATTTCAAATTTCAGCCTCAGACTCCAATCCCCGGGCGGGATCCGGGAGACCCAGCCCCATGCGGCCCCCGCCGAGCTGGCGGGGATTGCAACGTCGGGATCGTGGCAACGCGCGGGGCCCTGGAGCCCAGGCGCGCGGCCTCGGGCGCGTCAGCCCCTCCCCGCCGGCGTCGCTCGCGTCGCCTGCACTGACTCAGCTCTTCCGGTCACCGCCGTCACTGGTGGTTCCCGACTGCAGTGAAGGTGCGGACGTCAAGTCACTGCTCAGTAATGCTGGAGCCGCCGGCGTCCCGGGCCTTCTCCAAATGCGCTGCATTCCTGCCCCCACCATGATTCAGCGGCTTCCGCTCCGGCGTCAGCGGCGCTTCGGCCTCTGCCCGCGAGGCCCTGCCGCCTTCCCACTGCCCCAGGGGGGCCACAACGCGCCCGCTTCCGCCCTTAGGTGTCCTTCCAAGCCCCTGAAAAGGTTTGGCAGCTTGATAAAGGCTCCCTGAACTCCAGTGCTTAGGCCCTGCAAGGCCCTTCTCTGTACATTGAAGAGCTGAGGCCTCCGCACAGGAAAGTATTCCTCACCCTGCGGCGCAAGGAGGAAGTTAGCCTCAGACTAATTGAGGCAACTGAGGCTTCGGACAGCCGCGGGTCCTGAGAGCCCGATGGACCTACTTTGGAAGTTCAGCGTTACCGTTTGCGGATGTGTGACACTCCCCCACTCCTACCCGCACCCACTTAACAGAAATGAGGATTATTCCGTGCCACCTTGTTGTTGGCATTGCGTAGCACATAGTAGGAACTCAGCAAATCTCAGCTTTTGTTTGTATTTTCTCTTTCTTTCTTTTCTTTTTTTTTTTTTGAGACGGAGTCTCTCTTTGTCACCAGGCTGGCGCGATCTCGGCTCACTGCCACCTCCGCCTCCTGGGTTCCTCCTGGGTTCAAGCGATTCTCCCGCCTCAGCCTCCTGAGTAGCTAGGACTACAGACGCACGACACCACGCCCAGCTGATTTTTGTATTTTTAGTAGAGACGGGATTTCACAATATTGGCTAGGATGTTTTCGATCTCTTGACCTCGTGATCCGCCCGCCTTGGCCTCCCAAAGTGCTGGGATTACAGGCGAGAGCCACCGTGCCTGGCCTGCATTTTCTTTGAAATGCCTTTTAGATATAGTTCTTCCTCTCCATGGTCGGGGTCACCTCAGCAACTTCCTAACTGGTTTTGCCACATTCCCATCCAACTTCTCACAATGACCAGGTGCATTTTTATGGCACACTGTATTCTGCAAGCCATTCCTCTGTGCAAGAAAATTTAATACTCTGTTGTCTTTTGGTTTGAGTTTAAAGTCCTTTCCCTGGTATTTAAAGCACTCTAGCATAGTCCGGCTCCCATCCTTCCCATAAATATTTGAGGCCTGCTCTGCACCCTGTATTGTGGTACTCGGATTCCTGCCCTCCAGAGCTCTAGTGAGGGGAGATAAATACATAATCACGTCATTATTATACTGTGTAATAAGTGCTCTGATCGAAGTGTGAACAGGACAGAGAGCAACTCAGTGTAATAGAGGGGGAAGAAGAAAGGCTTCACAGAGGAATAAATACATAGAGTAGGGAGATGGCTTGATGGTTGTGAGGCATTTACCAGCACTCTGATAGATATTGCGTATAGCAGAGTGTCCTTGTTGCTGTAGGTTTTCGAAGGCATCATTGTGCTCTGCTCTGCTGCTGTTACAGAAGGCTTGAAACATCTAGCCCCATCCTTTAATATTGGATCCAGAAGTTTTGTGGGAAATAAAATTTGATTTAAAAATGATTATCACCTGATAAAATACAGCTTGCAGAAAGAAATAATAGATTCCTTACAGGAAAAATTCTGTACCAAGGATACCCTTATAAGGAGTAGGATTGGCCACAGGGCCTGAGTGCTAGAGAAGACAGTGTTTATGAAGATTCTATAAGGCTGTACTTGAACCTGCCCCAGCTCAACCCTCTGGGGCACGCTTATCAGTCCTGGGAAGGAGAAGGCTGTGTACTAAAATGGAAACAACCGAATCACCAGGGGCCCAGGTCCTCTTCTGCATGGCATGCTGAAAGAATTGAATTATTAAAAACCCAGCACACACTCTGTGGGATCCTCGGTTTTTAAAGAGCTGAATGTAAGAAAGGCATTTACCTACTGGCCAGAGAGAGATGGGCAGTGGAGGTCTGCCAGTTGTCAGTGACAGATTCTAGGTGGCAGTAGCAGGGAGAGCTGAGGCTCCAAGGGGGCCTCGGGGTCAAGGACAACTCAGGGACAGAGCAGATGGCCTAAGCATTGATATGGGTACTTAGAGGCAGAGAGGACAGGGATCACAGAGGTGGTGAGAGCTGCAGTTCAAATAGTGTCTGCGATTACAGTAGATTTTAATTTCTTTTTATTTTTCTGAATTAAATTTGTCCATGGTGAACATGGTTTTTTTTTTTTTTGGTGGGAGGGGAGGGATGGAGTTTCACTCTTATTGCCCAGGCTGGAATGCAATGGCCCGACGTTGGCTCACTGCAATCTCCGCCTCCTGGGTTCAAGCAATTCTCCTGCCTCAGCCTCCTGAGTAGTTGAGATTACAGGTGTGCGCCGCCACCATGCCTGGCTAATTTTTGTATTTTTAGTAGAGATGGGGTTTCACCATGTTGGTCAGGCTGGTCTCGAACTCCGGATCTCAGGTGATCCACACAACTCGGCCTCCCAAAGTGCTGGGATTACAGGCGTGAGTGAGCCACCATGCCTGGCAACATGTTTTTAATATCAGAAAAAAATTTTTTTATTACCCAGTGTTGGTGCAGATGAAGTAAAATTGGCCTTCCTATTCAATAGAGTTTTACAAGAAATGAATCACAGTACATTTCCTGACTCATCTGTGAAAATTACACATATTAATCATGATGTAAATGCTTATTATTGATGTGAACCAAAATTATGATTTAACTACTTTGGGAGGCTGGGGAAGGAGAAATGGTGGTGGGTATGTGGTGTATTTGTAAGAGTGCTACAACGTCATCTACCACAACACGAAAGCAGTAGATTGTGTTTCAAACAGATACGTCAAGAAATAGCATAAGCACATTATTTTGATGTATGGAGGTAAATACCCAAAGTAACAGTGAAAAAATTGGAAAATGGTTGCCTTTGGGCTATGAAGAGGAATGAGGCAGAAGGCTACTTTTTTTCACTACACATTTCTTGGTGCTATCAAAATATTTTTTAACTTCTTGCATTTTTAAAGACGGATAAAAGTAAAAGCGTACAAACCTGTTGTTCCAGTAATTTCATTTATATTTAGGTATCCTAAGGCAATAATAGCAGATGTGGGTAAAGATTTATGTATGGTAGTCACTGCAGTATTTTTTAAATTCTAAATATCCCATTTTTATTTATTTTTAATTCATTTATTTTCAATTTATGTGGGTACATAGTAGGTTATATAAGATTGTTTAATTAGGCCAGGCGCGGTGGCTCACAGCTGTAATCCCAGCACTTTGGGAGGCCAAGGTGGGCGGATCACGAGGTCAGGAATTCGAGACCGGCCTGAACAACATGGTGAAACCCCGTCTGTACTAAAAATACAAAAATTAGGTGGGCATGGTGGCACGCGCCTGTACTCTGAGCTACTCAGGAGGCTGAGGGAGGAGAATTGCTTGAACCTGGGAGGCAGAGGTTGCAGTGAGCCGAGATTGCGCCATTGCCCTCCAGCCTGGGCGACAGAGCAAGACTCCCCCTCAAAAAAAAAAAGATCATTGAGTTAGAAATTAAAAACTGGCAACAATGTAATAAGTATTTTTTTTTTTTTTTTTTTTGAGACGGAGTCTCACACTGTCACCTGGGCTGGAGTGCAGTGGCGCCATCTCGGCTCACTGCAAACCCCACCTCCTGGGTTCACGCCATTCTCCTGCCTCAGCCTCCCGAATAACTGGGACTACAGGCGCCTGCCACCATGCCCGGCTAATTTTTTTGTATTTTTAGTAGAGACGGGGTTTCACCGTGTTAGCCAGGATGGTCTCGATATCCTAACCTCGTGATCCACCCGCCTCGGCCTGCCAAAGTGCTGAGATTACAGGTGTGAGCCACCGTGCCCGGCCTATAAGTTTTTAAAATTATGGTACATTTATATAATGATTTTTAAAATCACATTTTTGAGCATTATTTAATTTCCTTGTTGAAATGCTAATTTTAAAAGTAGTGAAAATACTTGAGGTCAGGAGTTCGAGACCAGCCTGACCAATATGGAGAAACCCCGTCTCTACTAAAAATACAAAAATTAGCCAGGCGTGGTGGCGGGCAACTGTAATTCCAGCTACTCAGGAGGCCGAGGCAGGAAAATCTCTTGAACTCAGGAGGCGGAGGTTGCGGTGAGCCAAGATGGCGTTATTGCACTCCAGCCTGGGCAACAAGAGCCAAACTCCGTCTCAAAAAAAATAAAAAATAATAAAATTAAAAAAAATAATAATAAAATTTAAAAACCCATGTTACCTTAAAGTTTGTTTTGCAAGATGAAAAGAGTTCTGGAGATTGGTTTTACAACATTGTCAATGCACATAACACTACTGAACTGTATACTTTAAAATGGTTACCATGGCAAATTTTGTGTTACGTGTATTTAACCACAGTGAAAATTTTGTTGTTGTTGTTGTTGTTGTTTTGGGATGAAGTCTCTGTTGTCCAGGCTGGAGTGCAGTGGGACAATCTCAGATCACTGCAACCTCAGCGTCCTGGATTCAAACAATTCTCCTGCCTCAGCCTCCCTAATAGATGGGATTACAGGTGCCCGCCACCAAGCCCGGCTAATTTTTGTATTTTTAGTAGAGATGAGGTTTCTCCATGTTGGCCAGGCTGGTCTCGAACTCCTAACTACAAGTGATCCACCTGCCTTGGCCTCTTAAAGTGCTTGGATTACCAGTGTGAGCCACTGTGGCTGGCCTAAAATTTTTGTTTAAATGCATGTGCCCTATGACCTAATGATTATACTTCTGGGTATGTACCCCAAATAAACTCTCACCCGTGTGTACAAAGAAACAAGTGTGAGGATGTCCTCTGCAGCATTGTTTGTAATCACAAAAAGGTAAAAGCAGCCTAAATTTTCATCAAAAGGAAATGGATAAAAGTGTAATATATTCATACATCAGCCTGAATTGGTCTGAAAAACAACTTTGGGTGATAAAAGCAAGATGCAAAATTATACGTACATGATTATATCATTAATGTAAGTTTTAAAATACAGTGTCACAATCCATTGGTGATGAATACATATATATGTACGTATATGTGTGTGTGTGTGTGTGTGTGTGTGTTTATATATATGTATTCATCCATGTAAAAGTATAGGGAGTGGAATGGAACGTTACACATCAGACTCATGGCAGTTGCCCCTGTAACTTGAGAGGGGGGGTGGGACTGAGTGGGAGGTTGTGTGGTTAAAGGGGACTTTAATTTTGTCTATAACATTTCACTTCTTTTAAAAATATGGAAGTAGGCCGGGTACAGTGGCTCACGCCTGTAATCTCAGCACTTTGGGAGGCCAAGGCAGGTGGATCACCTGAGGTCAGCTGTTGAAGACCAGCATGGCCAACATGGTGAAACCCCGTCTCTACTAAAAATACAAAAATTGGCGGGCGCGATGGCTCACGCCTGTAATCCCAGCACTTTGGGAGGCCAAGGTGAGTGGATCACAAGGTCAGGAGTTTGAGACCAGCCTGACCAACATGATGAAACCCCGTCTGTACTAAAAAAAAAAAAAAAAAAAAAAAAAGGCCAGGTGCGGTGGCTCAAGCCTGTAATCCCAGCACTTTGGGAGGCCTAGGTAGGCGGATCACCAGGTCAGGAGATCGAGACTATCCTGGCTAACACAGTGAAACCCCGTCTCTACTAAAAATACAAAAAATTAGCCGGGCGTGGTGGTGGGCGCCTGTAGTCCCAGCTACTCTGGAGGCTGAGGCAGGAGAATGGCATGAACCCAGGAGGCGGAGTTTGCAGTGAGCCGAGATCGTGCCACTGCACTCCAGCCTGGGCGACAGAGCAAGACTCCGTCTCAAAAAAAAAAAAAAAAAAAATTAGCTGGGTGTAGCGGCATGCGCCTGTAATCCCAGCTACTCAGGAAGCTGAGGCAGGAGAATCTCTTGAACCTGGGAGCTGGAGGTTGCAGTTAGCCGAGATCATGCCATTGCACTCCAGCCTGGGCAACTGAGCGAGACTCTGTCTCAAAAAATAAAAAAATAAAAATACAAAAATTAGCTGGGCGTGATGGCGAGCACCTGTAATCACAGCTACTTGGGAGGCTGAGGCAGAAGAATCGCTTGAACCCAGGAGGCAGAGGTTGCAGTGAGCTGAGATCGTGCCATTGCACTCCAGCCTAGGCAACAAGAGCGAAACTCCATCTCAAGAAAAAAAAAAAAACTGTATGTGTGTGTGTGTGTATATATATATGTGTGTGTATATATATTCTATATATATGTGTGTGTATATATATTCTATATATATGTGTGTGTATATATATTCTATATATGTGTGTGTATATATATTCTATATATGTGTGTGTATATATATTCTCTATATATGTGTATATATATGTATATTCCATATATATATATGGAAGTAAATATGAAACAGTGTTAAAAGTTGGTGATTCTGGGTGGTGGGAATATGGGTGGTTGGTATTTTATTCATTACATTGCTTTAAATTTTGATTAAAAAAATATACAATTACAGACTTAAAAAAAAAAAGCCAGTGATCCATGCGTGAATAAATTGTTTGAAATGCTTTTTCCCTGGTGTCGTAAAGAAATAGCAATTGAACATAAATTTAATTTCCTCAACAAGGCCATTTTTACTTTCTGCAGAAAGGGTACACTTGTCAGCAGTTTTGCCATGAGAGTACACTGAACAAAGGAGACAGGGTCACTTATAACCTGACGCATCCACCTTACTGCTGTGTCCGGTTTCCATTGGCTGGAACGGGACCTCACATTTTGTATTCGTCCTAATTGGCTAGCGACTTAGAACTTTTTAAAAGAGACAAAGGCAGAGGAGAACAAAGGAAGGAGGAAGTAACTTGTGGAATGCTGAGAAAGGTAAAAACACCTTTAAATAAGGAAGGCTATGACTTAATGCTTGCTTAGACCAGTATAAGCATGCCAGGGCAAATATTTAGGCTAAATTGTGGGAGTTAAGAACATAAAATACATTGATTTCTTTTTTTTTTTTTTTTTTGAGACAGAGTCTGGCTCTGTCCCCCAGGCTGGAGTGCAGTGCCACCATCTCGGCTCACTGCGAGCCCCGCCTCCCGGGTTCATGCCATTCTCCTACCTCAGCCTCCTGAGTAGCTGGGACTACAGGCGTCCGCCACCACGCCCAGCTAATTTTTTTGTATTTTTAGTAGAGACGGGGTTTCACCATGTTGGCCAGGATGGTCTCGAACTCCTGACCTCGTGATCCGCCCACCTCGGCCTCCCAAAGTGCTAGGATTACAGACTTGAGCCACCGCGCCCGGCCAGTACATTGATTTCTTTATTATGGCTAGCAGATATTTAAGAATGTAAGCACAGGTCTTTGAATAAATTTTGCTTCTAAGAGAAGTAACTATTCTTAATTAGATGGGTAGGAAAGTTTTTGAAGAGGAACCTCTACTTTTTACAAAAGGTACAGGTAAAGTTCTATAGAAGTCCAGAATGGAGAGACATTATCAAAGGCAGTGTGGGAGAGAAAGGTGGGATAAGGAAAGGGTCTGAATTGAGCCTTCAGGGACCCAGAAGATTAAGACAGCTGAGAAGAGTACTGTGAAGTGGTATTCTAGGCAGAATGAGCAACATGAAAGATCCGTGAAGACAGAAAAGCAAAGGACTCTTCAGTAGTTCAGCTTGGCTGGACCTGAAGATACCTGATGACAAATAAGTAGGAAATGAGATCTGGAAGGTGATTGCTACCTCATCCGGAAAGCCAAAGAATTTTAATCTGTTCTGTAGATTGTGGTTTGTCATTAAGGGTTTTGGGGTTGGGATAACAGGATCAGAACAGGAAGATTAATCTAGACATGAAATAGAAAATGATGGCCGGGAGCGGTGGCTCACGCCTGTAATCCCAGCACTTTTAGGAGGCCGAGGCAGGTGGATCACCTGAGGTCGGGAGTTCAAGACCAGCCTGGCCACCACGGTGAAACCCCGTCTCTACCAAAAATACAAAAATTAACCAGTCATGGTAGCTCACACCAGTAATCCCAGTTACTCGGGAGGCTGAGGCAAGAGAATTGCTTGAACCCGGGAAGCAGAGGTTGCGGTGAGCCAAGATCGCGCCATTGCACTCCATCTTGGGTGACGGAGAGGGACTCTGTCTCAAAAAAAAAAATAAATAAATAAAATAAAATTATTTGAAACGGAGAGGGACTGGAGACAGGGAATACAGCTAGGAAAAAATGATTATAGAGGACCAAGTGAGCGACGAATACGAGTGCCCCCTCCCTCCTTTTTTAAAAACAGCTTTACTGATCCAGGTGTCCTTTTTGTTTTGGTTTTTGTTTTTGTTTTTTTTTTGAGACAGAGTTTCCCTCTTGATGCCCAGACTGGAGTGCAATGGCACAATCTCGGCTCACCGCAACCTCCGCCTCTTGGGTTCAAGCGATTTTCCTGCCTCAGCCTCCTGAGTAGCTGGGATTATAGGCATGCACCACCACGCCCAGCTAATTTTGTATTTTTAGTAGAGACAGGGTTTCTCCACGTTGGTCAGGCTGGTCTCGAACTCCTGACCTCAGGTGATCCACCCGCCTCAGCCTCCCAAAGTGCTGGCATTACAGACGTGAGCCACTGCCCCCGGCCCCAGGTGTCCTTTTGACTACACACAACAGTCTCTAAAACAGTCTTCCTGCCTCTGGGCTGATGTTTCCCAACCATTTCTCATGTTCCAACACACAGCTGAGGGTTCTAACACACTCTCATCAGTTACAATGGTTCACTGAGGCAGGATTTTAGGGACAGCTGATGAAAGTGTGCAGTTTGAAAGAAGACCCAAGTGATTTTCTTTCTTTCTTTCCCTTCCCCTTTCTTCCTTCCTTCCTTCCTTCTTTCCTTCCTCCTTCCTTCCTTCCTTCCTTCCTTCTTTCCTTCCTCCTTCCTTCCTTCCTTCCTTCCTTCTCTCTTTTTCCCTTTCTTTCTACTCTGGCCATATTGATATACCCCGTAATGCCTGTAGACACAGCTGTGCATTTTCTTTTTTTAAAACAATTGTTTTTCTGGGATGCTCTTTCTCCCACTTTCTGCTTATCAAAAATTCTGGGCCTTGTTGGTTGTGGTGGAGTGTGCCTATAATCCCAGCTACTCAGGAGGCTAAGGCATGAGAATCACTTGAACTCGGGAAGTGGAGGTTGCAGTGAGCTGAAATCACATCACTTCACTCCTGCCTGAGTGACAGAGTGAGACTGTATCTCAAAAGAAAAAAAAAAAAATTCTGGGAAGATTGCTTGAGACCAGGAGTTTGCGACTAGCCTAGGCAACATAGAGAAACCCTGTATCTTAAAAAAATAATAATAATAATAATTAGCCAGGCATGGTGGTAGATGCCTGTAGTCCCAGCTACTCAGGAGGCTGAAGCGGGCTTGAGCCTGGGAGGTCAAGCCTGCAGTGAGCCATGATCGCACCACTGCACTCCAGAGCCTAGGTAGCAGAGCTAGACTCTATCTCAAACAAACAAATAAAAAATCTGTTTATCTTTTAGGGCCCAGATTTCACTTCTTCCATGAAACCTTTTTTTTTTTTGAGACAGAGTCTCGCTCTGTCACCCAGGCTGGAGTGCAATGGCGCGATCTTGGCTCACTGCAAGCTCCGCCTCCCGGGTTCAAGCGATTCTCCTGCCTCAGCCTCCCGAGTAGCTGGGACTAGCAGGTGCTTGCCACCACCACCGGCTAATTTTTTGTATTTTTAGTAGAGACGGGGTTTCACCGCGTTAGCCAGGATGGTCTCGATCTTCTGACCTCGTGATCCGCCCGCCTCGGCCTCCCGAAGTGCTGGGATTACAGGCGTGAGCCACCACGCCCCGCCCTTCCATGAAACCTTTTATGAATAGCTGAAAGGGAATTATTTTCTTATTCTCAGCTGCCAAGACCTGTGCCAGTCACATCACTGCTTGCACTGCTTTTCTCTCCCAGTTTAAGATCTGTGTCTTCTCTTTTAATCTAGTATTTTAACTGCCAGAGATAGGACTCAAGTTTTTGTTGTGTGTAGGTTTTTTGTTGTTGTTGTTGTTGTCGTTGTTTTTAAGGCGGAGTCTCGCTCTGTCTCCCAGGCTGGAGTGCAGTGGCGCCATCTCGGCTCACTGCAAGCTCCACCTTCTGAGTTCACGCCATTCTCCTGCCTCAGTCTCCCGAGTAGCTGGGACTACAGGCGCCCGCCACCACGCCCGGCATATTTTTTGTGTTTTTAGTAGAGACAGGGTTTCACCGCGTTAGCCAAGATGGTCTGGATCTCCTGACCTCGTGATCCGCCCGCCTCGGCCTCCCAAAGTGCTGGGATTACAGGCGTGAGCCACTGCGCCCGGCCGCTTTGTTGTGTTTTTTTAATCCCTCTTGAATACACTAGCCCAAAGTCCTTGCAGATCGAAGTGTTTGAGAATGAAAATAATTACCATTCATTGACTTTGTTTTTTTTTTTTTGGCAGGGTCTTGCTCTCTCACCCAGGCTGGAGTGCAGTGGTGTGATCATGGCTCACTGCAGCCTCAACCTCCCCCGGGCTCAAATGACCCTCACACCTCAGCCTCCCAAGTAGTGGGGACTACAGGCATAAGCCAGCATGCCCAGATACTTTTTGTATTTTTTTGTAGAGAGGGGTTTTTGCCATGTTGCCAAGGCTAACTACCATTTATTGAAAGCCTTTTAGTTACAGGCACCATATACATTACATCTACTCCTCCTAATACCCCTAAGAGGTAGGTAGTTATCCTCAATGTACAAAAGAGGAAACAGAGGCTCCAAATATTAATTAACATATTCAGTGTACATAGCCAGAAAATAGGGGATTTAAGATTTGAGTAGGGCTCTGGTAGGCTCCAAATCTTGTGTTGCTTTCACTACACTGTGTTGCCCTTTTTTTTTTTCCCGAGACGGAGTCGGAGTCTTGCTTTGTCGCCTAGGCTAGAGTGTATTGGTGTGATCTCGGCTCACTGCAACCTCCACCTTCTGGGTTCAAGGTTTAAGCAATTCTCTTGCCTCAACCTTCCAAGTAGCTGTGATTACAGGCATGTACCACCATGCCTGGCTAATTTTTTTTTTTTTTTTTTTTTTTTAGATGGAGCCTCCCTCTGTCACCAGGCTGGAGTGCGGTGGCGCAATCTCGGCTCACTGCAACCTCCGCCTCCTGGGTTCAACCGATTCTTCTGCCTCAGCCTCCCGAGTAGCTGGGACTACAGGCATGTGCCACCATGTCCAGCTAATTTTTTGTATTTTTAGTAGAGATGGGATTTCACTATGTTAGCCAGGATGGTCTCGATCGCCTGACCTCATGATCTGCCTGCCTCAGCCTCCCAAAGTGCTGGGATTAGAGGCATGAGCCACTGTGCCCGGCCTAATTTTTGTATTCTTAGTAGAGACGGGGTTTGACCATGTTGGCCAGGCTGGTCTCAAACTCTTGACCTTGTGATTCACCAGCCTCAGCCTCCCAAAGTGCTGAGATTACAGGCGTGAGCCACCACACCCGGCCCTGTGTTGCAATTCTTAAGTGATGGTTGAATGGATAAAATTTTTTTTTTCATTTTTAAGCACTTTTTTTTTTTTTTTGAGACAGAGTTTTGCTCTTGTTGCCCAGGCTGGAGTGCCATGGTGAGATCTTGGCTCACTGCAACCTCCACCTCCTGGGTTCAAGTGATTCTCCTGCCTCAGCCTCCTGAGTAGCTTGGATTATAGGCATGCGCCACCACGCCCCACTAATTTTTGTATTTTCAGTAGAGATGGGGTTTCACCATGTTGGACAGGCTGGTCTCGAACTCCTGTCCTTGGGTGATCCACCCACCTCAGCCTCCAAAAGTGCTGGGATAACAGGTGTGAGCCACCGCGCCAGGCTGAGCAAATTTTTTTTTTTTTTGAGACAGTTTTGCTCTTGTTGCCCAGGTTGGAGTGCAATGGCCCAATCTCAGCTCACCACAACCTCTGCCACCCAGGTTCAAGTGATTCTCCTGCTTCAGCCTCTGGAGTAGCTGGGATTACAGGCATGCGCCACCACGCCCAGCTAATTTTTGTATTTTCAGTAGAGGCGGGGTTTTTCCATGTTAGTCAGGCTGGTCTCAAACTCCTGACCTCAGGTGATCAGCCTACTTCAGCCTCCCAAAATGCTGGGATTACAGGCGTGAGCCACCACTCTGGCCTTTTTTTTTTTTTTTTTTTGAGAAGGAGTCTAGCTCTCCCACGCTGGAGCGCAGTGGCGCAATCTCGGCTCCCTTCTACCTCCGCCTCCCGGGTCAAGAAATTCTCTTGCCTCAGCCCCTCGAGTAGCTGGGATTACAGGCGCCCACCACCACGCCCAGCTAATTTTTGTATTTTTAATAGAGAAGCGGTTTCACCATCTTGGCCAGGGTGGTCTTGAACTCCTGACCTCATAATCCACCCTGACCTCATAATCCACCCGCCTCGGCCTCCCAAAGTGCTGGGATTACAGGTGTGAGCCACCGTGCCCAGCTGCACATTTTTTTTTTTAACTTGCTTTTCTTTGCTGTATTTCCTCCCTAGAGGCTTACCCAGCTAGTAAACCAGAAGGAAATACTTGCCAGCTGTATTAGTTGCAAGTAATGGTACTCCAACTCATTCTGACTTACACAATAAAAGTAAATATGTTTTTTTATTTTTGAGACGGAGTCTCACTCTGTCGCCCAGGGTGGAGTGCAGTGGCTCGATCTCGGCTCACTGCAAGCTCTGCCTCCTGGGTTCACGCCATTCTCCTGCCTCAGCCTCCTGAGTAGCTGGGACTATGGGCGCCCGCCACCACGCCTGGCTAATTTTTTGTATTTTTGGTAGAGACGGGGTTTTGCTGTGTTAGCCAGGATGGTCTTGATCTCCTGACCTCGTGATCCTCCCGCCTCAGCCTCCCAAAGTGCTGGTATTACAGGCGTGAGCCACCACGCCCGGCCGTAAATATGTTGATTAATGAGCCAGGGAGTCCACTGGTGGATTGCCAAGCTTTAGGACTATATCAGGGTTGCAACATTGCCTCCATCTTTCAGTTTTGCTTTCCTCTCAGTTGATTTTATTCCCAGGCAGGCTCTGTTTATGTGGTAACAAAGATGGTCACCAGCAGCTCCAGCTTACATTCTACCAACATAGTAACCCCTGCAGAAACCATCTCTTTTCCAAGAGTGCCAATAAAATTCCCAGGTAAGACTGCCATTGGCCCAGCTTGAGTCATATACACATGCTTGAAACAGTCACTATGTTCAAGGGGTGCTGTGTTGCTCTGATTAGTCAGAACTAAGGCTATGAACTCTACGGATTGAAATGAGGAAGGCAAATTATGGTATCTGACCAGAAGAAGGGATGCTGGATGGGCAAAATGGACATTCATTACATACACTTTCACTGAATGAGAATCCAGTACTCAACAGTCTCTGATCCAGGTTGACACTTTCTGGGTGGATACTACAATTAACTCCATGATCAACATGTTGCTCTTGAATACCATTCTCAAAGGCCCTATCACGTAGGGCTATGCTGTTCTTGATTTGGTCCCAAGAGTTATACTGTTCCTTAGAGTAGTTATATAATAAAACACTCCACTCATGGGAAATGGTCCATCCCTGGCTTTGAGTCCTGTGGTGGTCAGCTGAAAGGAAGACACTAGAATGTAGTTCCACAAGGGGACACAGGGTCAGCTGCAGTAGCACCAGACAGGCCAAATCTGCCACTAGGAGGGCACAGTGACAAATGGCAAGCAGTAGTGTAGACAAGCAGTTGGCATCTGGGGCCAAGCATTGAATAACATGTTGTCTTAATGGGAGACAGAGAATTCTGAGACAGGAGATGCTCATCAGGATTTCAGACAGATAAGTCTGATAATCAAGTTGTAGAACTCTAGCCACCCAGCTAAAGTTCAAAGACATTCCAGTCCCAGGGAATGGAGAATTGAAAGGAGCAGGAAAGATGTTCATTTAGCCGGGCGCAGTGGCTCATATCTGTAATCCTAGCTTTTTGGGAGGCTGAGGTGGGCAGATCACCAGAGGTCAGGAATTCGAGACCAGCCTGGCCCACATGGAGAAACCTTGTCTTTACTAAAAATACAAAAATTAGCCGGGTGTGGTGGCACACGCCTGTAATCCCAGCTACTTGGGAGGCTGAGGCAGGAGAATTCCTTGAACCCAGGAGACAGAGGTTGCAGTGAGCCAAGATCTCACCACTGCACTCCAGCCTGGGCAACAGAGCGAGACTCCGTCTCAAAAAAAAAAAAAAAAAAAGAAAGAAAGAAAGGAGCAGGAAGTCCTCAGTGGTAGGGAAATCAGGACACTGGAAAGGGTAACAGGACTGGCTCTAAGGCATTAGGCTGAAATCCATGCATTGGGTCTGGAGTGCAAGGTGAAGCTAGATCTCAAGAATGAGACTGGAGGTCAGTTTTTGAATAAAACTGGGACTTGAGGCCAGGCGAGGTGGCTCATGCCTGTAATCCAAGCACTTTGGGAGGCCGAGGCAGGTGAATCATGCGGTCAGGAGTTCAAGACCAGCCTTGGTGAAACCCGGTGTCTACTAAAAATACAAAAATTAGCTGGGCATGGTGGCACACACCTGTAATCCTAGCTACTCAAGAGGCTGAGGCAGGAGAATTGCTTGAACCCAGGAGGCGGAGGTTGCAGTGAGCTGAGATCGCATCACTGCATTCCAGCCTGGGTGACAGAGCAAGACTACATCTCGGGAAAAAGAAAAAAAAATTAGTCGGGCATAGTGGCACACGCCTGTAATCCCAGCTACGCAGGAGGCTGAGGCGGGAGAATCACTTGGTCCTGGGAGGCAGTGGTTGCAGTGAGCCAAAATCATGCCATTGCACTCCAGCCTGGGCGACAGAGCGAGACTCTGTCTCAGAAACAAAAACTGGGACTTGAGTTCAGCCTAGCAACAGCCTTCATAGAAAACCTCAGAGTGGCCGGATGTGGTGGCTCACGCCTGTAATCCCAATACTTTGGGAGGCCAAGGCAGGCAGATCACGAGGTCTGGAGTTCGAGACAAGTCTGGCCAATATGGTGAAACCCCGTCTCTACTAAAAATACAAAAATTAGCCAGGTGTGGTGGCCCGCACCTGTAGTCCCAGCTACTAGGGAGGTTGAGGTAGAAGTATCGCTTGAACCCAGGAGGCTGAGGTTGCAGTGAGCTGAGATCACGCCGCTGCACTCCAGCCTGGGCGACAGAGCAAGACTCCGTCTGAAAAAAAAGAAAAAGAAAAAAAAGAAAAGAAAATCTCAGAGTGGGGAACTGAAGTGCCACAAATTCCTCCTGCCTCTGGGCAGATTTTGTACAGTGACTAGATCAAGACTGAGCCTGCAGGTAATATTGAGTGCCTCCAGCTAAGGGGAAGGAAGGAGACAGAGGCTGCTCCCACAAGAAGGTCTAACAAACTCTAAAGGAGGTGTGTGCGCCAGGCGTGGTGGCTCACACCTGTAATCCTAGCACTTTGGGAGGTGGAGGTGGGCAGATTGCCTGAGCTCAGGAGTTCGAGGCCAGCCAGGGCAACACGGTGAAACCCGGTCTCTACTAAAAAAAAAAAAAATACAAAAAATTAGCTGGGAGTGGTGGCACGTGCCTGTAGTCCCAGCTATTCGGGAGGCTGAGGCAGGAGAATGGCTTGAACCCAGGAGGCGGAGGTTGCAGTGAGCCGAGATCGTGCCATTGCACTCCACCCTAGGCGACAGAGCGAGACTCTGTCTCCAAAAAATAATAATAATAATAATAATAATAAAAAGGAGATGTGTGCCCATATGCCCCGCAACTGCTCTAACTCTGCCACTTTTTGCATGCATGCAAATACTCATTATTGGACAGGGAAAATGATTAATCCTAGTTGTCCTGGAGGACTTGGAGCCACTGTCTTTTGGACTTACTTCACCCATACCGGTATGTCTCATGGGGGTGGAGTTCAAGATCAGGCAAGAGAAAAACACATAAAGGAAGTAGTCTCCCAACTGACCTGAGTACATAGCACCCCTACCCGCTACAAAGGACTAGATCTCAAAACTACATGAAACCCTCCGTACCCATACTCGCCTAGTAAGCCTATTTAATACCACCCTCACTGGGGTCCATGAGGTCTTGGCCCAAAACCGTACTAACTGTTGGATGTGCCTCCCCCTGCACTTCAGGCCATACATTTCAATCCCTGTACCTGAATGATGGAACAACTTCAGCACAGAAATAAACACCACTTCCATTTTAGTAGGACCTCTTGTTTCCAATCTGGAAATAACCCATACCTCAAACCTCACCTGTGTAAAATTTAGCAATACTATAGACACAACCAACTCCCAGTGCATCAGGTGGGTAACTCCTCCCACACGAATAGTCTGCCTACCCTCAGGAATATTTTTTGACTGTGGTACCTCAGCCTATCGTTGTTTGAATGGCTCTTCAGAATCTATGTGCTTCCTCTCATTCTTAGTGCCCCCATGACCATCTACACTGAACAAAATTTATACAATCATGTTGTACCTAAGCCCCACAACAAAAGAGTACCCATTCTTCCTTTTGTTATCAGAGCAGGAGTGCTAGGCGGACTAGGTACTGGCATTGGCGGTATCACAACCTCTACTCAGTTCTACTACAAACTATCTAAAAAACCAAATGGTGACATGGAACGGGTCGCCAACTCCCTGGTCACCTTGCAAGATCAACTTAACTCCTTAGCAGCAGTAATCCTTCAAAATCGAAGAGCTTTAGACTTGCTAACTGCCAAAAGAGGGGGAACCTGTTTATTTTTAGGGGAAGAATGCTGTTTTTATGTTAATCAATCCAGAATTGTCACCGAGAAAGTTAAATAAATTTGAGATCAAATACAACGTAGAGGAGAGGAGCTTTAAAACACCGGATGCTGGGGCACCCTCAGCCAATGGATGCCCTGGATTCTCCCCTTCTTAGGACCTCTAGCAGCTATAATATTGTTACTCCTCTTTGGACCCTGTATCTTTAATCTCCTTGTTAAGTTTGTCTTTTCCAGAATCAAAGCTGTAAAGCTACAAATGATTCTTTAAATGGAGCCCCAGATGAAGTCAATGACTAAGATCTACCGCAGACCCCTGGACAGGCCTGCTAGCCCATGCGCCAATGTTAATGACATTGAATGCACCCCTCCCAAGGAAATCTCAACTTCATAACCCCTACTACGCCCCAATTCAGCAGGAAGCAGTTAGAGCGGTTGTCGGCCAACCTCCCCAACAGCACTTGGGTTTTCCTGTTGAGAGGGGGGACTAAAAGACAGGACTAGCCGGATTTCCTAGGCTGACTAAGAATACTTAAGCCCAGCTGGGAAGGTGACCACATCTACCTTTAAACACAGGGCTTGCAACTTAGCTCACACCCGACCAATCAGGTAGTAAAGAGAGTTCACTAAAATGCTAATTAGGCAAAAAACGGGATGTAAAGAAATAGCCAATCATCTATTGCCTGAGAGCACAGTGGGAGGGACAATGATCGGGATATAAACACAGGCGTTGGAGCAGGCAACAGCTACCCTCTTTGGGTTCCCTCCCTTTGGGTGTGAGCTCTGTTTTCACTCTATTAAATCTTGCAACTGAAAAAAAAAAAAAAAAAGGAGGTGTGTGTTCTCTCATTGGAATGCATAACCTAATAAAAATTAAATTTAAAAACCTCAGCTGGAATGCATTAAGAAACAAAGAACTGGGAAAGAATAAATGCAGTTGAGACAGGATGTTAAATTAGATTTTCCTATTTTCTTAGTTTTGGAGCTCAGAACAATAGGTGGCAAGTACCCCTATATAAAGAGACATGTCAGATCGTTTATGCAGGACTTGCTCAACGAGTAGCCTCCAAATTGGTTCTGAAACCTGTAGCCTATTACCCACTTTTGGCCTGAGAAAAGAAAATCAAGGAGAGGAAGTCTGAAAAGTGAAGATTTCTTTGAAGAGAACTGTCAGAGCGCTGTGGTTTTCTTGCTGTCAAGTCAAGGGCAAGCAAGGAGTGAGGAGTGAGTGGGAAAGATTAGCGTCTCATGGTGACATGTGCTGAGTGGAAGAAACGCTCTGTGGCTACTGGCAACTAGAGCAGAATGTGGTGAGAAGATTTCTTGGGACAGTGTGACATGAGTGCCTTGAGTTGTGAGGTAGAGAGACTCATCTGTTATCTCACCTGAGAGCTAGGTGAGAGGCTTATGGGAAGACAGAAAAGACAATAGGGTAAAGGGCTAGGGAAGGGGGGGTTGCAGTGAGTTTGAAAGGTAGTAGTAATAAAGACTAAAATCGTTCCTTCCTTTGGACAAAAGATAGGAAGCCTGAATTCTTTTTTTTAGCTCTACTACAAATGAGTTGTGCTAATGTGGAAAAACGACTTGAACCCTCTTTTTTCTCTTCTACAAAAGAGAAGAGAAAAAAGGTTTTGTTTGTTTTCTCTTCTACAAAAGGTTTGTTTTCTCTTCTACAAAAGGAAGAATTGAGGCTGGACACAGTGGCTCATGCCTGTAATTTCAGCACTTTGGGAGGCCAGGTGAGGATTACTTGAAGCCAGGAGTTACAGACCAGCCTGGGCAACATAGTGAGAATCCATCTCTACAAAAAAAAAAAATTGTCTTAATTAGCCAGGCATGGTGGTATGTCCCTGTAGTCTCATCTACTCAGGAGGCTGAAGTGGGAGGATCACTTGTGCCCAGGAGTTGGAAGTTACGGTGAGCTTTTTTTGTTGTTGTTGTTCCCATCCAGGCTGGAGTGTAGTGGCACGATCTCAGCTCACTGCAACCTCTGCCTCCTGGGTTCAAGCAATTCTCGTGCCTCAGGCTCATGCCACCACACCCAGCTAATCTTTATATTTTTAGAAGAGACTGGGTTTTGCCATGTTGGCCAGGCTGGTCTCGAACACCTGACCTCAGGTGATCTGCCTGCCTGGGCCTCCCAAGTGCTGGGATTACAAGCATGAGCCACCATGCCCAGCAACAGTGAGCTTTGATTGTGCCACTGTACTCCAGCCCGGACATCAGAGCAAGACCCTGTCTCTTAAAAAAAAAAAAAAAAAAAAAAAAAAAAAAAAAAAAACAGGGCCGGGCATGGTGGCTCACTCCTGCAATTCCAGCAATTTGGGAGGCCAAGGCAGGCTGATCACCTGAGGTCGGGAGTTCGAGACCAGCCTGACTAACATAGAGAAACAATACAAAATTAGCCGGGCGTAGTGGCACATGCCTGTAGTCCCAACTACTTGGGAGGCTGAGGCAAGAGACTTGCTTGAACCTGGGAGGCGGAGGTTGCGGTGAGCTGAGATCGTGCTACTGCACTCCAGCCTGGGCAATAAGAGCGAAACTCTTGTCTCAAAAAAAAAAAAGAGATGGCCAGGTGCAGTGGCTCATGCCTGTAATCCCAGCACTTTGGGAGGCTGAGGGGGGCAGATCATGAGGTCAGGAGATTGAGACCATCCCGGCCAACATGGTGAAACCCCGTCTCTACTAAAATACAAAAAATTAGCTGAGTGTGGCAGCACGTGCCTGTAGTCCTAGCTACTCGGGAGGCTGAAGCAGGGGAATCGCTTGAACCTGGAGGCAGAGGTGCAGTGAGCCAAGATCGCGCCACTGCACTCCAGCCTGGTGACAGAGCAAGACTCCTTCTTAAAAAAAAAAAAAAGTAGAAAGGAAAAATTGGACTAGACTGTCTTTAAGGTAGGGACCTTTTATGACGCTCTAGTTCTACAGGTGTATTCTGATGAGCTCCATGGTGACTCATGGACTGGGATGAATTATGGTATACAGATGGTCTCTGACTTATGATGGTTCAACTTAGGATGTTTTACTTTAGGAGGTACCCATACAATCATTCTGTTTTCGCTTTCAGTACAGTGTTCAATCAAGTACATGAGATACTTAAGACTTCATTATAAAGTAGGCTTTGTGTTAGATGACTTTGCCCAACTATAGGCTAATGTAAGTGTTCTGAGCACATTTAAGGTAGACTAGGCTAAGCTCTGAAGTTTGGTTTAGGTTAGGTGTACTAAATGCACTTTTTTTTTTTTTTTGAAACAGAGGAGTCCCGCTCTGTTGCCCAGGCTGGAGTGCAGTAGCATGATCTCTGTTCACTGCAAGCTCCGCCTCCCGGGTTCATACCATTCTTCTGCCTCAGCCTCCCGAGTAGCTGGGACTACAGGCACCCGCCACCACTCCTGGCTAATTTTTTTGTATTTTTAGTAGAGTCGGGGTTTCACCATGTTAGCCAGGATGGTCTCGATCTCCTGACCTCGTGATCCTCCTGCCTTGGCCTCCCAAAGTGCTGGAATTACAGGCGTGAGCCACCGCGCCCAGCCTAAATGCACTTTTTTTCTTTTTTTGAGACGGAGTTTTGTTCTTGTCACCCAGGCTGGAGTGCAGTGGCACAGTCTTGGCTCACTGCAACCTCTACCTCCCGGGTTCAAGCAATTCTTGTGCCTCAGCCTCGTGAGTAGCTGGGATTACAGGCGCCCACCACCATGCCTGGCTAATTTTTCTTTTTTTTTTTTTTTTTTTTTTTTAGTAAAGACAGGGTTTCACCATGTTGGCCAGGCTTGTCTTGAACTCCTGACCTTAGGTGATCCACCTGCCTCGGCCTAAATGCACTTTGACTTACTAGATTTTCAATTTACAATGGGTTTATCAGGACATAACCCCATCATAAGTTGAGGAGCATCTATAAATACATTCCATAATATTAGGCCCTAGAAATTCAGGTCTCAAGGGGACAGCATTCTCCCCTCCCTAACCGCTCTTCTCTTAACATTATTTAAAAGATGAACCAATTTTAAAATTTCCAAAAAAAAAGTTATCCATAATACCACTACCTGACACATTACTAATTATATTTCAGTGGGTGCTTTTCTAGACCTTGACCATCTCTCCTTGTAGTTGCTCCAGTTGCAATCACTAGCATACACTTTTTGTGTTCTTACAGCACACTAGTTCAGTAAACTGTGCATAACCAATGGGAGTGAAGTTTGAGGTGCTTCCAATCATTGCACAATAAACGCAGGCAAGGAAGAACTTGGCCTTTAATAAAACAGTCTTTAGGGGCACAGAACTAGTCTGCTGTGGCCTCTCTTACTCCTTAAGTCCCTTCCCCCTCCCCACCCTCACTTCCTGATCCCTTCAGCAACAGCAGCAACTTAAGAGGGCCAGTAAATCTAAGCCGCAGTAGCCTCTGACCTACGTGACACTCACTCTGAGGCGGCTTCTGGTTTAGAAATACCAGGTAATCCATTTAGCAGACATTGCAGCACACAGAGAAAATAGATATCAAAGGGATGTGGATATGTGCTGCTGATTCTGCTATTGTTAAGGCAGGTTTCAAGAGATGTTCACAGATAATCAGCAAGGTGAGGACACTCACCCACCTTACTTCCAACTCATGTGTGTCAATTCCTATGACCTCAATACTACTGACAGCAACACATCTGAATCCAGCCCCAGCAAAGTCAAGCTTTTCGGAAGTCTTTGTACATCCTCATCTAGACATAGACAGAAATGGTTTAGACTGGGCTTTGAGGAACAATCCCTTAAAGCTTAGTCTAATATTGCGGAACTTAAAGAGCAGGTGAGAGGTAGAGAGCAATGGGTTAGAGAAGCGGGTAGGTAGGGATTGGAACATGGAGTCCTTGAAGATTACAGGGGATAAAAAGCCTCAGATAATTTGCAGTAAGGATGTGACACACTCAGATCTATGTTTTAGAAAGATCACTCTGGTAACAGTGTGAGGAATGATTTGAATAGGGCAAGACTGGAGGCAGAGACCAGAGGTTATTATAATAGGGTTGGCTGGGCATGATGGCTCACTCCTGTAATCCCGGCACTTTGGGAGGTGGAGGTGGGTGGATCACCTGAGGTCAGGAGTTTGCAACCAGCCTGACCAACATGATGAAACCCGATCTCTACTAAAAATACAAAAAATTACCTGGGCGTGGTGGCAGGCGCCTGTAATCCCAGCTACTTGGGAGGCTGAGGTAAGAGAATTGCTTGAACCCAGGAGGCGGAGGTTGCAGGGAGCCAAGATTGCGCTATTGCACTCCAGCCTGGGTAACAAGGGAAACTCTGTTTCAAAAAAAAAGTTAGGGTTTGTTCTTGTTTTTGTTTTTTTTTTTTTGAGACAGAGTCTCACTCTGTCACCCAGGCTGGAGTGCAGTGGCACGATCTTGGCTCACAAAAACCTCCATCTCCCGGGTTCAAGCGATTCTCCTGCCTCAGCCTCCTGAGTAGCTGGGATTACAGGTGCCCGCCATCACGCCTGGCTAATTTTTGTATATTTAGTAGAGAAGGGGTTTCACCATTTTGGCCAGGCTGGTCTTGAACTCCTGACCTCGTGATCTACCCACCTCAGCCTCCCAAAGTGCTGGGATTACAGGCGTGAGCCACTGTGCCCAGCCTGTTTTTTTGTTGTTGTTTTGTTTCGAGACAGGGTCTTGCTCTTGCTCTGTTGCCCAAGCTGGGGTGCAGTGGAATCAGTGGAATGATCATAGCTCACTGCAGCCTTGAACTCATAGGCTCAAGCCACCCTGCTGCCTCAGCCTCCCGAGTAGCTGAGACCACAGGCATGCACCACCACAACTGGCTAATTTATATTTATTTATTTATTTATTTATTTATTTATTTTATTGATATGGAGTCTAACTCTGACACCCAGGCTGGAGTGAAGTGGTGCAATCTCAGCTCACTGCAACCTCTGCCTCCCAGGTTCAAGCAGTCCTTCTGCTCAGCCTCCCACGTAGCTGGGACTACAGGCATGCACCACCACGCCCAGCTAATTTTTGTATTTTTGGTGGAGACAGGGTGTCACCATGTTGGCCAGGCTGCTGACCTCAGGTGATCTGCCTGCCACAGCCTCCCAAAATACTGGGATTACAGGAATGAGCCACCGAACTCAGCCCTATTTTGTATGTTTTGTAGAGACAGGGTCTTGTTATATTGATCAGGCTGGGCTTGAACTCGTGGCCTCAAGCAGTCCTCCTCCTGGGCCTCCCAAAGTGCTGGCATTACAGGCATGAGCCACCATACCCAGCTGTAATTCAGTTTAAGACATTAAAATTTCTAGGAAAGCATGGAATTTCACCATTAGAAAAGGACCAAGGACAAAATGCACTAGAAGAGGAAATCTTACCCCTTGGAGAGCTCCATGGGTAAAATAACTTTTGTGGTGTTGCCTTTTTTTTTTTTTGGCGTTGATCATTTTAAAGATATAAATGTTTATATCTATTTTTCTGATTACAAAAGCATTTATACTCATAAAAACTTCAAACAATTCAGAATTCTTTAACTTAGGAAGTAAAAGTCCTGCACAATCCCACCTACAAGAAGCAGAATACCTTTCTCACAGTGGGAAATTCTGCTCTTACCAAACAAAGGACTTGAAATGCCTCATTCTCAAAAGGCAATGCAATGTTTAGGTTCCCTAACGAGTAAATGATGAAAGATTATTCAGAGGAGGAAAAAGGCACAGAATCACTGGATGAAAAAGATCAAGTGCTAAAAGAGCTGACTAATTCTCAATTATATTTTCTGCTGAGGTGTTTATTTGCCAGAAGCTATCTAGGGTGCTTGACTAAGTGGGTGTTTAATGGTTAGTTTTGCAGAATAAATAAGCTCTAGAAGTTTATTATTGGTGAACTGTTCATATGTTTCAGTTTTCTTTTGAAAAGAAGAGTGTTGATACAAAAATTAGCCGGGTGTGGCAGGGCACGGTGGCTCCCGCCTATAATCCCAGCACTTTTGGAGGCTGAGGCGGGCAAATCATGAGGTCAGGAGTTCAGGACCAGCCTGGCCAATATAGTGAAAACCCGTCTCTACTAAAAATACAAAAAATTAGCTGGGCGTGGTGGTGGGTGCCTGTAATCCCAGCTACTCAGGAGGCTAAGGCAGGAGAATCGCTTGAACCGGGAGGTGGAGGTTGCAGTGAGCTGAGATTGCGCCATTGCACTCCAGCCAAGGTGACAGTGCAAGACTCTATCTCAACAACAACAACAAAAATTAGCCGGGCGAGGTGGCAGGTGCCTGTAATCCCAGCTACTTGGGAGGCTGAGGCAGGAGAATCTCTTGAACCCGGGAGGCGGAGGTTGCAGTGAGCTGAGATTGAGCCACTGCACTCCAGCCTGGGCAACAGAGTGAGACTCCATCTCAAAAAAAAATACTAATAATAGGGCCAGGCATGGTGTCTCATGCCTGTAATCCCAGCAATTTGGGAGGCTGAGGTGGGAGGATCATGTGAGGTTAGGAGTCTGAGACCAGCCTGGCCAACATGGTGAAACCCTGTCTCTACTAAAAATACAAAAATTAGCTGGGCATGGTGGTGCACACCTATAGTCCCAGCTACTTGGGAGGCTGAGGCAGGAGAATTGCTTGAACCCGGGAGGCAAAGGTTGCAGTGAGCCGAGATCGCACTACTGCACTCCAGCTTGGGTGACAGAGCAAGACTCCGTCTCAAAATAATAATAATAATAATAATAATAAAGGAAGAGTGTTGTTGGGAGATGGGAAAGGGTTTTTTATCCCTAGCAGACCTCTGAACACATGGAGAATGACAGAAAATAATTCAGTATTTGTATGCCCATTTGTACATATCAGATTGGGATAATAATACCTGCCTGCCTTCCCAGGGTGGTGATAAGGTAATTCAAAGAGTTCTTCTTGGTCATTTGCTTTGAAAACACAGAAAAAAATTTCGGCCAGGCACAGTGGCTCATGCCTGTAATCCCAGGACTTTGGGAAGCCGAGGTGGGCAGATCACTTGAGTTCAGGAGTTTGAGACCAGCTTGGCCAACATGGTGAAGATTGGTCAGTGGTCTAAGTCTGTTGCCAAAAGTGAAGGGATGTACTCAAAAAACAGACGTTTCATTTTGGGATCATCCATCATAATGCTGTTCAATTCATTTTACTTCAGAAATATTTTTTTTTTGGCTGTTTATTTTTATTTGTGGTTTTATTATTTTATTAGTTTTTATTAGTTTTTTTGGTTTGTTTTTTGTTTTCTGGGTTTTTTTTTTTGGATGAAGTCTTACCCTGTTGCCCAGGCTGGAGTGCAATGGTGCGATTTTGGCTCACTGCAACCTCTGCCTCCCAGGTTCAAGCGATTCTCCTGCCTCAGCCTCCCAAGTAGCTGGGAGCAGTGCCCGTCACCACGCCTGACTAATTTTTGCACTTTTTAGTGGAGACCAGATTTCACTGTGTTAGCCAGGCTGGTCTTGAACTCCTAACCTCAAGTGATCTGTCTGCCTTGGCCTCCCAGACTGCTGGGATTACAGGTATAAGCCACTGCACCCGGCCAGTTTTTTATTAATTTTTAAAATGAGATTGGGTCTCATGAGATTCCACCCTGGCTGGAGTGCTGTGGCTCAATTACAGCTCACTGCAGCCTTAACCTCCCGGGCTCAAGCCTCAGTCTTCCAAGTAACTGGGACTACAGGCTCATGCCATCACGCCTAGCTAATTTAAAAAAAATTATTATTATTAATTTTTTTTTTGAGACAGAGTTTTGTTCTTGTTGCCCAGGCTGGAGTGCAATGGCACAATCTGGGCTCACTGCAACCTCCGCCTGCAGGATTCAAGCAATTCTCCTGTCTCAGCCTCCCAAGTAGCTGGGATTACAGGCATGTGCCACCACACCCGGCTGATTTTGTATTTTTATTAGAGATGGGGTTTCTCCATGTTGGTCAGGCTAGTCTTAAACTCCCAACCTCAGGTATTTGCCCGCCTTGGCCTCCCAAAGTGCTGGGATTACAGATGTGAGCCACCAAGTCCGGCCCTAAAAATTATTATTATCTGTAGAGACAAGTTCTTATTATGTTAGCCAGGCTAGTCTCAAACTCCTGGGCTCAAGCCATCCTCCCACCTTGGCCTCCCAAACTGTTGGGATTACAGGCATGAGCCACCGCACCTGGCCTGCTGTTTATTTTTATTTATTTATTTATTTTTCTGAGACAGAGTCTCGCTCTGTCAACCAGGCTACAGTGTAGTGGCGCGATCTTGGCTCACTACAACCTCCGCCTCCCAGGTTCAAGCAATTCTCCTGCCTCAGCCTCCCGAGTAGCTGGGATTACAGGCGTCTGCCACTATGCCTGGCTAATTTTTTGTGTTTTAATGCTGGGATTATAGGCATGATCAACTGTGCTTGGCTGCTGTTTGTTTTTAATTTATTTAGCAGAAACCATAAATGAGCTACCTGTTTTAATTAAATATCTTGAACTATATTTGCTCTTTCTGCCAGAATTAATAAAATTAAATCCAAAAGAAGGACAAGAGTTGCCAGGCACAGTGGCTCACGCCTGTAATCCCAGCACCTTGGGAGGCTGAGGCAGGCAGATCACGAGGTCAGGAGTTCAAGACCAGACTGGCCAACATTGTGAAATCCTATCTCTACTAAAAGTACAAAAATTAGCTGGGAGTGGTGGCACGCGCCTGTAATCCCAGCTACTTGGGAGGCTTGAACCTGGGAGGTGGAGGTTGCAGTGAGCTGAGACTGAGCCACTGCACTCCAGCCTGGACAACAGAGCGAGACTCCTTCTCAAAAAAAAAAAAAAAAAAAAAAAGGCCAAAAGCATTGTGTTATACTACATGTTGAAGCATAGAAACATATGTGGCCTAGCTGGGTGCTGTGGCTCATGCCTGTAATCCCAGCACATTGGGAGGCCAAGGCAGGTGGATCACAAGATCAGGAGTTTGAGACCAGCCTGGCCAACATGGTGAAATCCTGTCTCTACTAAAAATACAAGAATTAGCCGGGCATGGTGGCACATGTCTGTAGTCCCAGCTACTAAGGAGGCTGAGGCAGAAAAATTGCTTGAACCCGGGAAGTGTAGGTTGCATTGAGCCAAGATCACGCCACTGCACTCCAGCCTGGGCGACAGAGAGAGACTCTTCTGTCTCAAAAAAAAAAAAAAGAAAGAAACATATGTGGCCCACGAAGTCTCAGATTAATAAATCTCATGATTAAACAGAACATACGTGAAACTAACACATGAACATGCATTTTGACATAGAATTCTAAAATTCAACATTATAGATATTTTCTTTACTGAGGAAATTCAGTATTATTGTTATTCATATTTTAAGAGACAGGGTCTTGCTCTGCTGCTCAGGCTGGAATGCAGTGGTGCAATCTTAGCACTCTGCAGCCTGGAACTCCTTGGCTCAAGAGATCCTCCTGCCTCAGCCTCCTCAGTAGCTGGAACTATAGGTGTAAGACATCACACCTGGCTAATTTTTAAAATGTTTTGCAAAGACGGGGTCTAGATATGTTGCCCAGGCTAGTCTTAAACTCCTGCCCTCAAGTGACCTTCCCACTTCAGCCTTCCAATGTGCTGGGATTACAGGCGTGAGCCACCGTGCCCAGCCCACACATTCATTTCTTTGGGCTCCCATAGCACCACTAGAACAAGTATTACAATCTGGCTTGAGTTACTGCTAGTTATGTATTTTTCTTTCTGTCCTGGTAGAGTGTGATTTTTCTTGAGGGAAGGACCTTTCAACACAGTTCATTGCAACAATTCAGGTAATCAATAATATTTGTCAAACTGAATCATAAAAGGAACTGAAAAAACTGCAGAAATCTCTGGCAAGAGACAATGTAGTTTAAGAATAACACCTTTAGGGCCAGGCACGGTGGCTCACGCCTGTAATCCCAGCACTTTGGGAGGCTGAGGTGGGCAGATCACTTGAGGTTAGGAGTTCGAGACCAGCCTGGCCAACATGGTGAAACCCTGTGTGTACTAAAAATACAAAAAATTAGCTGGGCCTGGTGGTACTCACCTGTAATCCCAGCTAGCCAGGAGGCTGAGACAGAGAATCAGTTGAACCAGGGAGGTGGAGGTTGCAGTGAGCCAAGATATTGACACTGCACTCCAGCCTGGGCAAGAGAGCCACTTGACCCTGTCTCAGAAAAAATGAAATGAAATAAAATAAAATCTCTCAGGATATGAATTCCGATAAATCTTAGCTTATTCAAAGCAGACATTTTAAAGCTAAGGACCGCTTGTGTTGTAGAATAAAGGCCAAATTCACTCACCTACCAAGAAGAGTTAAGAGGGCATCAGCTCTGTCTGCTTGCTATTGCTGTCTCTCTAACCCCATTTTTTAACAGCAAATAATTTACATCAGAAAGCAGTCTCCCAAAGTATTTGGGAGTGGCACAATCTCTGCTCACTGCAACCTCTACCTCCCAGGTTCAAGTGATTCTTCTGCTTCAATCTCCTGAGTAGCTAGGATTACAGACATGAGCCACAATGCCTGTCTAATTTTTGTATTTTTAGTAGAGACGAGATTTCTCCATTTTGGCCATACTGGTCTCAAACTCACGGCCTCAAGTGATCTGCCCACCTGGGCCTCCCAAAGTACTGGGATTACAGGTGTGACCCACCACATCTGGCCGAGATTTTATTCTTTAAGCAAGCAGAAGAGAGAGCTCTCAACTGACACATTATATGGTCTTGACGTGTGGTGGGCCTCAAACATATGGGTAACTGGCCTACTAAGAAATCTCAAGACAGGCATAGTCAGGTTGGTCTCAAACTCCTGGTCTCAAGTGATCCACCTGCCTCGGCCTCCCAAAGTGCTGGGATTACACGCGTGAGCCACTGTGCCTGGTCAGTAATTATTAAATGTTATCATTTTTAATTAACGCTTTCAACAACGTTGTGGTAAATCCACCTCTCTTGTATCTTATGAAACCTGGGGCACATCCTATGACTTGATTACTAAATTTCAGCTCTGTCTGTTTAAAACATCAATCTCATTATTGGTTTAAAGCTCTCTGCCTCTCTAACCCAAGCTACACTTATGGCAAGAGGAGATTGGTTGACATTTTCAATTCTCCTCCCACTCTGGTGCCCTGGAAGGCAGGTGGAGGCCAGGCCATGCCCTGGCATACCTTGTCCCCTTCCCTGTTCTGGGCAAGAGGTCAGGGAGAGAGATGAGGCAGTCAGGGTTCTTTCCCCATAGCTAGTCACCTATTGTTTGGGAGGCATGCCTGGTGTCTACCACACTGGTTCAGTTTTGTTCTCGCCTCTGTCGCCAGGGTGGAGTGCAGTGGCGTGATCTCGGCTCACCGCAACCACCACCTCCTGGGTTCAAGCGATTCTCCTGCCTCAGCCTCCCGAGTAGCTGGGATTACAGGCACATGCCACCATGCCCAGCTAATTTTTTTGTATTTTTAGTAGAACCAGGGTTTCACCATATTAGGCCAGGATGGTCTCAATCTCCTTACCTCGTGATCTGCCCTCCTCGGCCTCTCAAAGTGCTGGGGTTACAGGCATAAGCTGGGAAATCAAGTTTTCTATTAATATATTTTTATTTTTGAGACAGTCTCACTTTGTCACCCAGGCTGGAGTGCAGTGGTACGATCTCATCTCATTGCAACCTCTGCCTCCTGGGTTCAAGGGATTCTCATGCCTCAGCCTCCTGACTAGCTGGGATTACAGATGTGCACCACCACACCTGGCTAATTTTTTCTATTTTTAGTAGAGATAAGGTTTCACTCTGTTGGCCAGGCTAGTCTCGAACTCCTGACCTCAAGTGATCCACCCATCTCTGCCTCCCAAAGCTCGGGGATTACAGGCGTGAGCCACCACATCCGGCCAACTTTACTATTAATTTTTATTTTTAGCCAGGCGCGGTGGCTCACGCCTGTAATCCCAGCACTTTGGGAGGCCGAGGTGGGCGGATCACAAGGTCAGGAGATCAAGACCATCCTGGCTAACAGGGTGAAATCCCGTCTCTACTAAAAATACAAAAAAAAAAAAATTAGCCGGGCGTGGTGGTGGGTGCCTGTAGTCCCAGTTACTCGAGAGGCTGAGGCAGGAGAATGGCTTGAATCCGGGAGGCAGAGCTTACAGTGAGCCGAGATCGTGCCACTGCACTACAGCCTGGGCGACAGAGTGAGACTGTCTAAAAAAAAAATTTTTTTTAAATTTTTATTTCAATTTTATTTATTTATTTGGAGATGGAGTTTTGCTCTTGTCCCCCAGGCTGGAGTGTGATGGTGCGATCTCAGCTCACTGCAACCTCTGCCTCCCAGGTTCAAGCGATTCTTCCACCTCAGCCTCCTGAGTAGCTGGGATTACAGGCGCCCGCCACCATGCCCAGCTAATTTTTGTATTTTTAGTAGAGACAGAGTTTCACCATCTTGGCCAGGCTGTTCTCAAATTCCTGACCTCGTGATCTGCCCCCCTCAGCCTCCCAAGTGCTTGGATTACAGGCGTGAGCCACTGCTCCTGGCCCATTATTGATTTTTAATTGTTTGTTTTGGAGAGAAGACTAAATTAGCAAAACCACAAGTCTAGTAGTTTTTTTTTTTTTTTTTTTTTTTGAGAGGGAGTCTCGCTCTGTTGCCCAGGCTGGAGTGCAGTGGCGCGATCTCGGCTCACTGCAAGCTCCGCCTCCCGGGTTCACGCCATTCTCCTGCCTCAGCCTCCCAAGTAGCTGGGACTGCAGGCGCCCACCACCACGCCCGGCTAATTTTTTGTATTTTTAGTAGAGATGGGGTTTCACCGTGTTAGCCAGGATGGTCTCTATCTCCTGACCTCATGATCTGCCCTCCTCGGCCTCCCAAAGTGCTGGGATTACAGGCGTGAGCCACCGCCCCCGGCCTGTTTTGTTTTGTTTTTGATAGGCCTCACTCTGTTGCCCAGGCTGGAGTGCAGTGGCACCATGTTGGCTCACTGCAACCTCCACCTCCCGGGTTCAAGTGAATCTTCTGCCTCAGCCTCCCGAGTAGCTGGGATTACAGGCGTGCGCCACCACACCTAGCTAATTTTTGAATTTTTAGTAGAGACGGGGTTTCACCATATTAGCCAGGCTGGTCTGGAACTCCTGACCTCATTATCCGCCTGCCTCAGCCCCCCAGTGTGCTGGGATTACAGGCCTGAGCCACCATGCCTGGCCAGAAATCTAATTCTATAGTAGTAATAATAATAATAATAATAATAATAATGTTTTATATCCTTAATTAAATTCTGGAAAAATAGCCAGATGTGGTGGTTTGCACCTGTAATTCTAGCACTTTGGGAGGCCAAGGTGGGCGGATCACTTGAGGTCAGGAGTACGAGACCAGGTTGGCTAACATGGTGAAACCCCGTCTCTATTAAAAATACAAAAATTCGCTGGGCATGGTGGTACGTGCCTGTAATCCCAGCTACTCAGGAGGCTGAGGCAAGAGAATTCCTTGAACCTGGGAGGCAGAGGTTGAGGTGAGCCAAGGTCGCACCATTGCACTCCAGCCTAGGGGACAAGAGGGAAACTCCATCTCAAAAAAAAAAAAAGAAAAAACATTCTGGAAAATAAAGTAAAAAGTCTTTGGTTATAAGTGACAGAAGCCCAGATCAAACTAGTGTAAACTCCAGAGGGATAGTTTGTTTTTGTTTTTTTTTTTGTTTATGAGACACAGTTTCGCTCTTGTTACCCCAGGCTGGAGTGTAATGGCGCTATCCCAGCTGACTGCAATCTCCGCCTCCCTGGTTCAAGCGATTCTCCTTGCTCAGCCTCCCGAGTAGCTGGGATTATAGGCGCCCGCCACCATGCCTGGCTAGTTTTTGTATTTTTAGTAGAGACGAGGTTTCACCACGTTGGCCAGGCTGGTCTCGAACTCACTCAGGTGATCCGCCCGCCTCAGCCTCCCAGAGTGCTGGGATTACAGGTGTGAGCCACTGCACACGGCCAGAGGGGTAATTTGTTGGTTCATATAAACAAACCCTGAGAAAGGGAGAAGTGAAGCTTACCCTGGGACTTCACAGCCTATGGAATCTCTCACTATTTTTTCAGACTAATTTCAAAAATCCATGGGAAGGACTTGGATTGGCTCATCCCGTGTCACATGCCCACATTTGGACCAGCACTTATATTCAACCAGTGTGCCCAGGTACCACCATCTATCTAGTGTCTACTCTGATTGGTAACAACCTTTGACCTGCCGACTATTAAATACTTTGAATTATCACCATTGCCTTGGACCACTTACTGTGGCCAGGTAAAGAGGTCCCATGATTGGGAGGAGGCAATGTGATAGGTCTGTAATCATAGGGAGGAGGAAAAGGATACTAAGTATATAAAAACTGTAGGCCTTAAGCATAGTATGCAAATAGATATATATGTATGTGTATATATATAATTTCCCAACTTTTTATTTAAAAAATTTTCAAACCTGAAGAAAATTTGCAAAAATGGTATAATGACCACCCATACGCTCTTCGTCTAGATTGGCTAACTGCTAACATTTTTCCCATATTTGCTTTCCCTCTCTCTCTCTCCCCGCACACACATACACACACACACACACTCGCTCACACTCTCACTTTTTTTGGCCGAACCAGTTGAGAGTAAGTTGCAGTCATCATTAACATTTTACCCCCAAACTCGTCAAGATGTAGCCCTTCAGAACAAAGATGTTCTCATATATAACTACAGAATAATTATCATACTAAAGAAACTTAATATTGAATCAATGCTTTTTTTTTTTGAGACAGTCTTGCTCTGTTGCCCAGGGGCATGATCACAACTCATTGCAGCCTCGATCTCCCTGGCTCAAGCAATCCTCCCACCTCAGCCTCCCAAGTAGCTGTGACCACAGGCACACACCACCACACCCAGCTAATTTTGTATTTTTAGTAGAGGGGGTGTTTCTCCATGTTGGTCAGGCTGGTCTCAAACTCCTGACCTCAGGTGATCCACCAGCCTCAGCCTCCCAAAATACTGGGATTACCGGTGTAAGCCACCACACTTGGTCTTTGTTTATTTCTAATACAGGGTTGAATACTATATGGCAAATGGTTGTCACATTTCTCTTGTTTTCTTGAAGAAGAAAACAAAGCTGAATTGGAGCCTAAAAGTGTACCAGTCCTGGCTGGGTGCGGTGGCTCATGCCTGTAATCCTAGCACTTTGGGAGGCTGAGGCGGGTGGATCACGAGGTCAGGAGATCGAGACCATCCTGGCTAACGTGATGAAACCCTGTCTCTACTAAAAATACAAAAAATTAGCCGGGTGTAGTGGCACGCGCCTGTAGTCCCAGCTACTTAGGAAGCTGAGGCAGGAGAATCGCTTGAACCCGGGAGGTGGAGGTTGCAGTGAGCTGAGATTGCGCCACTGCACCCCAGCCTGGGTGACAGAGCGAGACTCCGTCTCAAAAAAAAAAAAAAAAGTGTGCCAGTCCTGCTAAGAAGTTTTACTCTCATGAAGGTAAATTCTAGGAAATTTGATTTTGTTTTGTTGCTTTAATAAAGTTATTAACTATCAAGGAGTCCACCTAAGTCACTCTTCTATGCTTAGTATATCACTTTATTGATAATTAAATATATTCTGATGTAAAATAGAAAATAACCACTTTGGGCTGGGCACAGTGGCTTAAGCCTGTGATCTCTGCACTTTTGGAGGCCAAGGCAGGAGGATCACCTGAGGTCAGGAGTTTGAGATCAGCCCAACCAACATGGAGAAACCTCGTCTCTACTAAAAATACAAAATTAGCCGGGCGTGGTGGCACATGCCTGTAATCCCAGCTACTTGGGAGGCTGAGGCAGGAGAATCCCTTGAACCTGGGAGGCAGAGGTTGAGGTGAGCTGAGATCGTGCCATTGCACTCCAGCCTAGGCAACAAGAGCGAAAATCCATCTCAAAAAAAAGGAAAGAAAGAAAGAAAAGAACCACTTTGCCTTGTATATTTGTGCTTCTCAACAGAAATCCTATAGTAGACTTTCTTACATTTGAGGCAAACAGCTTTTACCAATCTTTCAAAGCAATAAAAATAGTTTTCATATGATTATGTCTTTGGAAGTCTG
This sequence comes from Pongo abelii, assembly GCF_028885655.2. NCBI lineage: Eukaryota > Metazoa > Chordata > Mammalia > Primates > Hominidae > Pongo > Pongo abelii. The sequence goes on from NC_071994.2 coordinate 67,974,210, forward strand.
GTGCAAAATGTGATTTCACTTAGTGATTGTGGTGTGACAGCTGTAAATTGCTACATTCCAGGTTGGTGCTTCAACATTGTATTTTCAGTGTGACTGAGTTGCTCACTTCTTCTGGCTTTGACTGTCTTTTCCACAGAGAAGCTAGCTCTCAGAAGAAGCCCCCAAAGAGGAGCGGATCAACACCCTCACAAAGAGATGTTAACAGATCACTGTCTCATAGAGGTTCTAACTGGGCAATGTCCCATCCAGACATGCTGGACATGAGTATGAGTGTCTGTGTCTGCTGGCCTGGTCAGTAGCCAAGAGGCAGAGAGATCCCCTTGGGGTAGGAGTTCTGCCCTGAGGCCACATGCTTTGGTAGGAAGACATTGGGCCAGTTTAGTAGGGCAGGGAGCCTTATTCAAGGAAGTCAGAAGTAGTGTAGCAGGCTGCAGTATCAAATTCCTCTTGACAGTATATGATTGGGTAATTGTGTAAGTGCTCAATAAATAAATGGTAGAATGTTCCGGCATACTTCCGGGTACTTGGGGTGCATAAATGAATGGCTAACTCAAGGAACTCACTGTAACTTGTTTGGGGAGATGGCCTACAGCTGCCAACCCTTCTTGCTAACCATGCCACCCCAACCTCAAAACTGCTTACAACTCATTCAGTGAATTTTCAAATCGTTTTTATTAAGTACTTTGATGTATGCCAGGCACTGTTCTCTGCTTAGGATATACAGAAGTAAACAAGACAGATTGTTCTAGGATTAATGTTGCACACAGAAATGTTATAGTGGCTATTTTAGGGAAGTGGAATTAGATAAAGATATGGATAGGGACTCTTAATTATTACTTTTTTTGTTTGTTTTTGAGACACAGTCTTGCTCTGTTATTCAGGCTAGAGTACAGTGGCGCAATCTTGGTTCACTGCAACCTCCGCCTCCTGGGTTCAAGCGATTCTCCTGCCTCAGCCTCCCAAATAGCTAGGATTATAGGTGCCTGCCACCATGCCCGGCTAATTTTTGTATTTTTAGGAGAGATGGGGTTTCACCATGTTGGCTGGTCTCGAACTCCTGACCTCATGATCCTCCCGCCTTGGCCTCCCAAAGTGCTGGGATTACAGGTGTGAGGCACTGTGCCCAGCCAACTTTTACTTTTTGAACTTTACTATTTGACCTTTTGTTAACAATTTTTTTTTTTGGCAACAAACTCATCAAAGATCTGAGCAATAATGTGCCAAGGATTCTCCTAAGCTTTGAAAAGACAGCAGTGAAGGAAGCAGAAAAAGTCCCCTGACCTCATGGAGCTTAGATTCCAACTAGGGAGGGACCATAAAACAAATAAATCCATGCAAATATGCCATGTAATATAATGATGACTGATGATATGTTCTATGAAAAAAATAAATACAAAATAAAGCTATTCTTTTTAAAAGGTAATAATATTCCGATTTGTTCAGATAATTTAGACTATTTAGATACTAGAATTGTTTACTGGCCTGGGCAGATAGCATCGAGTGAAATGGGGCAGAGGGCCAAGCCTCAAAGCCTGAACCACCTGGACTCCTGTCCAGCACTCTCTCCACCCAGTACAAATGAAAGGCCAGCTGAGGCCAAGTGCGGTGGCTCACACCTATAATCCCAGCACTTTGGGAGGCTGAGATGGGAGGATCACTTGAGCTCAAGAGTTTGAGACCAGCCTAGGCAACATGGCAAAACCCTGTCTCTACAAAAAAATACAAAAAAGTTTAGCTGGGCGTGGTGTTGCACGCCTGTAGTGCCACTGCACTCCAGCCTGAGTGAGTGAGATCTTGTCTCAAAATAAATAAATAAAATAAATAAATAAATAAATAAATAAAAGTCCAGCTGAGCGTCCTACATTCTTTTGGAACTTGAGTGATGTCAATCCAGGGAGGTTGGCCTGGATGATTGCCCTTGACAGGAGCCCAGGCCTTTCCCCAAACAGTTTGGGGACAGAACTCACTGCTGCCCCAGTACTGGAAGGTGCAGACCCTGGCTACCCTGCAACCATAGTCGGTTTCTTCTTTCCAGCTTCACCAGCTGGTTTCCAGGGACCTGATCCCATTGGCTTTTGGTCTGCCTTGTCTGACAGCTTCCTGAATACTAAGACTTGAAAATTAGTTCAGAATGCCTGGCTCCAGCCACCACATTCTAATCTATTTTTAGGACAACATCCTCCTTCTTTGGCTCTCTGAGAAACTGCTCTTCTTTTTCTGTTTCTTAACTATTTCCATTCCCACCTTAGCCTGAGGTCTCCTCATCTGACAAAGCAAAGCTTAGGGGTTCCATTTCCTGCCCACAGCCCAGGGAGAAGATGCTGTTTTCACTAAATTCCTCTAGTCAAGGAAGAGGTAAGAAGACTTCACATTATATTAAATTATTATTTTATATATATATATATATTTTTTTTTTTTTGAGATGGAGTCTGTTCTGTTGCCCAGGCTGGAGTGCAGTGGCACGATGTCGGCTCACTGCAACCTCCGCCTCCCAGTTTCAAGCAATTCTCCTGTCTTAGCCTCCTGAGTTGCTGGGATTACAGGCGCACGTCACCACATCCAACTAATTTTTTTGTATTTTTAGTAGAGATGGGGTTTCACCATATCTGTCAGGCTGGTCTCAAACTCCTGACCTCCTGATCCACCCACCTTGGCCTCCCAAAGTGCTGGGATTACAGGCGTGAGCCACTGTGCCCACATGATATTAAATTAAAGAAGCATAGCAAAAATTATATGCCCACTAACATTACAAGCATTTAAAATCTTTTTTTGCTTTAATTGCTTTATTCTAATTATTAAGGTAACACAAACCAATTGCAAAAACTTTAGAAAATACAATATAGGCGGGGCGTGGCAGCTCACGCCTGTAATCCCAGCACTTTAGGAGGCCGAGGTGGGCGGATCACCTGAGGTCAGTGGTTCAAGACCAGCCTTTCCAACCTGGTGAAACCGATCTCTACTAAAGATGCAAAAATTAGTTGGGCGCGATGGCAGGTGCCTGTAATCCCAGCTACTCGGGAGGCTGAGGCAGGAGAATTGTATGAACACAGGAGGCGGAGTTTACAGTGAACCGAGATCACGCCATTGCACTCCAGTCTGGGCGACAAGAGCGAAACTCTATCTCAAAAAAAAAAAAAAAAAAGATTGGTTTGGCTATTTGGGGTCCCCTGGATTCCACATGAATTTTAGGATCAGCTTGTCAAATTCTGCAAATAATCTAGCTGGGATATTTTTTTTTTTCTTTTTTGAGACAGAGTCTCTCCCTGTTGCCCAGGCTGGAGTGCAGTGGACCGATCTTGTCTCACCACAATCTCCACTTCCTGGGTTCAAGTGATTCGCCCGCCTCAGCCTACCAAGTAGCTGGGATTATAGGCACGCACCATGACGCCCAGTTTTTTTTTTTTTTGAGACGGAGTCTTGCACTGTCGCCCAGGCTGGAGTGCAGTGGCACAATCTCAGCTCACTGCAAGCTCCGCCTCCTGGGTTCACGCCATTCTCCTACCTCAGCCTCCCAGGTAGCTGGGACTACAGGTGCCCGCCACCATGCCCAGCTAATTTTGTTTTGTATTTTTAGTAGAGACGGGGTTTCACCGTGTTAGCCAGGATGGTCTCGATCTCCTGACCTCATGATCCACCTGCCTCTGCCTCCCAAAGTGCTGGGATTACAGGCGTGAGCCACAGTGCCTGGCCTTTTTTTTTGTATTTTTAGTAGAAACGGGGTTTCACCATATTGGCCAGCCTGGTCTTAAACTCCCGACCTCAGATGATCCGCCCACCTCAGCCTCCCAAATTGCTGAGATCACAGGCGTGAGTCACTGCACCCGGCCTGGGATTTGTTTTGTTTTTGTTTTGAGACAAAGTCTTCCTCTGTCACCCAGTCTGGAGTGCAGTGGCATGATCTTGGCTCACTGCAACCTCCGACTGCCAGATTCAGGTGATTCTCTTGCCTCAGACTCCTGAGTAGCTGGGATTACAGGTGTGCGCCACCACATCTGGCTAATATTTGTATTTTTAGTAGAGTTGGGGATTAGCCATGTTGACCAGGCTGGTCTGGAACTCCTGACCTCAGGTGAGATCTGCCTGCCTCAGTCTCCCAAAGTGCTGGGATTACAGGCGTGAGCCACGGTGCCTAGCCATGCATGTCTTCTTCTGAGAAGTGTCTATTCTATTCCTTTGCCCATCTTTTTCCTTTTTGTTCTATTGCTACTGCACAAATTAACCCTTGTCCATTATTTAATGGGTTTCCTTGGGTTTTGCTTGTTGATTTAAGTTTCTTATAGATTCTGAATATTACACTTGTCAGAAGCACAGTTTGCAAATATTTTCTCCCATTTTGTAGCTTCTCTGTTTACTCTGTTGATAATTGATTTTTCTGTGCAGCTCTTTAGTTTAATTAGGTCCTACTTGTCAATTTTTGTTTTTGTTGCAATTGCTTTTGGAGTTGACATCATGGAGTCTTTGCCTGGGCCCACATCCGGAATGGTATTTCCTAGGTTTTCTTCTGAGTTTTTATAGTTTTGGGGTTTTACATTTCAGTCTTTAATCTATCTTGAGTTTATTTTTGTATATGGTGTAAGGAGGGGGTATAGTTTCAACTTCTGTCTGTGTCTAGCTAGTTATATCAGTGCCATTTATGGAATGGGGAGTCCTTTCCCCATTGCTTGTTACTGTTGGCTTTGTTGAAGATCAGATGGTTGCACATGTGTGGCTTTATTTTTGGGTTTTCTAATCTATTCCATTGGTCTATGTGTCTAATCTATTCCATTGGTCTATGGTACCAGTACCATGCTGTTTTGGTTACTGTAACCTTGTAGTTTGAAGTTGTTTTGGCTTTGGATTGTTTTGGCTATTTGGGCTCTTTTTTGGTTACAAATGAACTCTAGAATGTCTTTTTTTTTTTTTTTTGAGATGGAGTCTTGCTGTGTTGCCCCAGGCTGGAGTGCAGTGGCGTAATCTCGGGTCACTGCAACCTCCACCTCCTGGGTTCAAGCAGTTCTCCTGCCTCAGCCTCTCCAGTAGCTGGGATTATAGGCAGGCACCCACTACCATGCCTGGCTAATTGTTTTGTATTTTTAGTAGAGATGGGGTTTCACCATGTTGGCCAGGCTGGTTTCGAACTGTTGACCTCAAGTGATCTGCCCACCTCAGCCTCCCAAATTGCTGGGATTACAGGCATGAGCCACCGTGCCTGGCTGTATTTTTCTAATTCTGTGAAAATTGGAATTTTTGAACTCTTGACCTTAAGTGATCTGCCAGCTTCAGCCGGCAGGTGGATCAGGAGGCAGGTGGATCACTTAAGGTCAGGAGTTCAAGACCAGTCTGGCCAACCTGGCGAAACCTTGTCTCTACTACAAATACAAAAATTAGCCGGGCACGGTGGCAGGTGCCTGTAATCCTAGCTACTCGGGAGGCTGAGGCAGGCTCAAGAGAGCCTGAGAGGCAGAGGTTGCAGTGAGCCAAGGTTGTGCCACTGCACTCCAGCCTGGACGACAGAGTGAGATTATGTCCCTCGCCACCGAAAAAGAAAAAGAAAGAAAATGAAAAATGTCATTAGTAGTTTGATAGAGATAGCATTGAATCTGTACTGAATCTGTAAATTGCTTGGACAGTTTGGCCATTTTAACAATATTGATTCCTCCTATCCATGATCATGAGCATGGAAGGTTTTTCCATTTGTTTGTATTGTTTCTAATTTCTTTCAGCAGTGTTTTGTAATTCTCATTGTAGAGACCTTTCACCTCCCTCCCTGGTTAGCTGTATTCCTAGGTATTTTATTCTTTTTTTTTGAGATGGAGTCTCGCTCTGTCGCCAGGCTGGAGTGCAGTGTCAAGATCTTGGCTCACTGCAACCTCCACCTCCCGAGTTTAAGCAATTCTTCTGCCTCAGCCTCCAGAGTAGTGTGCACCACCATGCCCGGCTAATTTTTGTATTTTTTTTTTTTTGAGACGGAGTTTTGCTCTGTTGCCCAGGCTGGAGTGCAGTGACGAGATCTCGGCTCACTGCAACCTCCACCTCCCGGGTTCAAGCGATTCTCCTACCTCAGCCTCCCGAGTAGCTGGGATTACAGGCACCCACTACCACACCTGGCTAATTTTTTTTGTATTTTCAGTAGAGACAGGGTTTCTCCACGCTGGCCAGGCTGATCCTGAACTCCTTACCTCAGGTGATCCGCCCGCCTCAGCCTCCCAAAGTGTTGGGATTACAGGCGTGAGCCATGGCGCCCGGCCAATTTTTGTATTTTTAGTAGAGACGTGGTTTCACCATGTTGGCCAAGCTGGTCTCGAACTCCTGACCTCAGGTGATCTGCCCACCTCAGGCTCCCAAAGGGCTGGGATTACAGGCATGAGCCACCACGCCTGGCCAATTTTTGTGTTTTTAGTAAAGACATGGTTTCACCATGTTGGCCAGGATGGTCTCGATCTCCTGACCTCGTGATCTGCCCACCTTGGCCTCCTAAAATTGCTGGGATTACAGGCGTGAGCCACCGCGCCTGGCCTAATTTTTGTGTTATTAGTAGAGACAGGGTTTCACCATGTTGGCCAGGCCGGTCTCGAACTCCTGACCTCAGATGATCCACCCGCCTTGGCCTCCCAAAGTGCTGGGATTACAGGCATGAGCCACCAGGCCTGGCCATGTCAGTGTTTTCAACATCAGATTTTGTTTTAATCTCTGTTGAGCAACAGACTCATATATTTAATGTTGTAGTGTTTACAGGCATTTGGAAAGCTTTCATGTATTTCAAAGGCCTTCATTGTACAAAAACATGTTGAAAAAGGCACTGTCCTGAATCACCAAAGGGCGCTTATAGTTTGGTGGCAGATAAGAAGTCATTAAAATATAATTAGATAATTACAAAAATAGTGGCAATCCAGGAGAGAATGTACCTATCAGGACTGTTACCTTAAGTCAACTCTTCAAAGATAAGCAGTAGTTGATCTTAGGGAAACACTAAGCAGAAAACATTAAAGGCAGGCTGGGCGCGGTGGCTCACACCAGTAATCCCAGCACTTTGGGAGGCCAAGGCAGGCAGATCACGAGGTCAGAAGATCGAGACCATCCTGGCTAACACGGTGAAACCCCGTCTCTACTAAAAGTACAAAAAATTAGCTGGGCGTCGTGGCAGGCACCTGTAGTCCCAGCTACTCAGGAGGCTGAGGCAGGAGAATGGTGTGAACCTGGGAGGCAGAGCTTGCAGTGCACTGAGATCGCACCACTGCACTCCAGCCTGGGCGACAGTGCAAGACTCCGTCTCAAAAAAAAAAAAAAAAAAAAGACATTAAAGGCAAAGAGTTAACTCCTGCAAGGACACAGAAACACAAATGAGTATGACATGTTCAGGGTACTTACTACATGTGGTTCAAAATTGTTTCATTCATTCATTCATTCATTTGTTCATTCATGTTGGATTCAAAGTCAGCTAGATCATTTGAGGTTATGTCAGATCATGAAGGGCTTCAAGATTATTATTATTATTATTATTATTATTATTATTATTTTCTTTTTTGAGACAGAGTCTTGCTGTTGCCTAGGCTGGAGTGCACTAGCATGATCTCGGCTCACTGCAACCTTCTCCTCCTGGGCTCAAGCAATTCTCCCGCCTCAGCCTCCTGAGTAGCTGGGATTACAGGTGTGTGCCATCACACCCAGCTAATTTTTGTATTTTTGTAGAGATGGTGTTTCACCATGTTGGCCAGTCTGGTCTTTAAGTCCTGACTTCAGGCAATCCACCCGCCTTGGCCTCCCAAAGTGCTGGGATTACAGGTGTGAGCCACCACACCCGGCTCAAGATTATTTCTTGGAGACCGCTCTAGCAACAATATGGAAAACTGATTAGAGGTGAATAAGAAGAGAAATCATTGTGGGCGGCAAGCCACCCAGGCGCCGAAGCAAGAGACCGAGGACACGAGCTGTTCCAGTATAATAAAATATAAAACAAGAATAGTTATACCAGATATAGATCTTAGATATGATTATATATGGGTATCAATAATCATTAGTTTGTAGCAAATACTCTTTATTCCAATATTGTAATCCTTGCTCTATAATCATAACCTAGGAAAAACTAGGCCATACAGAGATAGGAGCTGAGGGGACACAGTGAGGAGTGACCAGAAGACAAGAGTGCGAGCCTTCTGTTATGCCCAGACAGGGCCACCAGAAGGGCTCCTTGGTCTAGCGGTGACGCCAGCGTCTGCGAAGACGCCCGTTGCCAGGCAGACCGTGGTCTAGCGGTAGTGAAAAGTGTCAAGGAACAACACCTGCTACTTAGCAGACCAGGAAAGGAAGGCTCCCTTTCCCCGGGGGAGTTTAGAGAAGACTCTGCTTCTCCACCTCTTGTGGAGGGCCTTGCCCGCAGTTATCCGGAGGCCTAACTGTCTCCCTGTGATGCTGTGCTTCAGTGGTCACGCTCCTAGTCCGCCTTCATGTTCCATCCTGTACGCCTGGCTCTGCCTTCTAAATAGCAGTAGTAAATTAGTGGAAGTACTAATAGTCCCTGATATGCAGAAATAATGGCATAAGCTGTCTTTCTCACTGTCTCCTCTCCCTCTCTGCCTCGGCTGCCAGGCAGGGAAGGGCCCCCTGTCCAGTGGACATGTGACCCACATGACGTTACCTATCATTGGAGGTGACTCACATTCTTTACCCTGCCCCTTCTGCCTTGTATCCAATAAATAACAGCGCAGCCAGACATTTGGGGCCACTACCGGTCCCCGCGCATTGGTGGTAGTGGTCCCTCGGGCCCAGCTGTCTTTTCTTTTATCTCTTTGTCTTGTGTCTTTATTTCTACACTCGTCGCCGCACATGGGGAGAGACCCACCAACCCTGTGGGGCTGGTCCCTACAAATCATGATATCTAAATAAAGAAAGAGTAAGGAGGCTGGGCACTGTGGCTCACACCTGTAATTCCAGCACTTTGGTAGGCTGAGGCAGGTGGATCACCTGAGGTCAGGAGTTTGAGATCAGCCTGGCCAACTGGTGAAACCCCATCTCTACTAAAAATACAAAAAATTAGCCGGGCGTGGTGGCGGGCACCTGTAATCCCAGCTACTTGGGAGGCTGAGGCAGGCAGGAGAATTGCTTGAACCCAGGAGGTAGAGGTTGCAGTGAGCCGAGATCATGCCACTGCACTCCAGCCTGGGTGACAGAGTGAGACTCTGTAAATAAACAACAAACAAACAAATAAAGAGTAAGGAGTTGGAGACCTGCCTGACCTGGCATTTGAATGGATGGGGGTGTGAATATGTCGACCTAAAAGGAAGAGGTTGAGGCACAAAGTATAAAGAGTTTACTTGAGCCCAAGTGAGGACAGCTGCCCAGAAGACTCAGACACAAGTAACCTTGGAGATGAGCTCCATCCAGGCTTTGTTACAAGTAGGATTTTGTTTAAGGTAAAAGAAGGGGACAGGGAGCAGTCTGATGCAAAATTGTTTGTCAGGAATTCTCATTGGTTTACACACATAACATTGGTTAGTGATTGGCTATATATTGTTAAGTTATAGTGTGCGGATTATTTGTGTCCAGTGCATCATTTTCAGGTTACTTTATAGCTACTTGTGGCAATTGCAGGCAGTTTCAGGAGAAGAATACATAGCTCACAAAGGAGGAGTAGGACATTATTGGGGTCTCATTTGAATGTCTTTCTGGGCCTGATAGTTTAAAGGACTTGCATTTCTCAGATAAAAGTTTTTCTTTTCTCAAAGGACAAGAAGGAATTCATTCATTCATTTCACCAGTTGAATTTAACAAATATTAAATGAGAATTCTTAGATTTGCCTGAGCAAAAGGGGAGCTCGTGGTGTTATCTGCAACGTCTGTGAATACAGGGAGTGGATAAAGTTTGAGAGGTAAGATATTCATTTCAGATTTGGATATTCTGAATTTGAGATGTTCGTGGTACACCCTGGTGTAAATGTGTATTAAGTTCTATGTATATCATTCTGGCATTTAAGATAAACATTTGTCATCTGTGTATAAAAAGTGGTGTTGAAGTCATGACCTAGATGTTGCATAGAAAGAGTCATAGGTGAGGCCGGGTGAGGCGCGTAATCCCAGCGCCTGTAATCCCAGCGCTTTGGGAGGCTGAGGCGGGCGGATCATGAGGTCAGGAGTTCGAGACCAGCCTGGCCAACATAGTGAAACCCCATCTCTACTAAAAATACAAAAATTAGCCGGGCATGGTGGCACGGGTCTGTAGTCCTAGCTACTTGGGAGGCTGAGACGGGAGAATTGCTTGAAACCGGGAAGCAGTGGTTGCAGTGAGCCGAGATGGCACTAACATACTCCAGCCTGGGCAACAGAGCGAGACTCTGCCTAAAAAATAATAATAATAATAATAAAATAACCAAAAGCAGTGGACATGGTGGTGCACGCCTGTAGTCCCAGCTACTCTGGGAGGCTGAGGCGGGAGAATCGCTTGAACCCGGAAGTTCAAGTGAGCTGAGATCGTCCCACTGCACTCCAGCCTCGGCAACAGAGTGAGACTCTGTCTCAAAAAAAAAAAAAAAAAAAAAGACAGAAAGAGTCATAGGCTCTTTTTTTTTCTTTACTTTTTCTTTTTTTTTGAGACGGAGTTTAGCTCTTATTTCCCAGGCTGGAGTGCAATGGTGCGATCTGGGCTCACCGCAATCTCCGCCTCCCAGGTTCAAGCGATTCTCCTGCCTCATCCTCCAGAGTAGCTGGGATTACAGTCGTGCACCACCACACCCAGATAATTTTTGTATTTTTAGTAGAGACAGGGCTTCACCATGTTGGCCAGGCTGGTCTCGAACTCCTGACCTCAAGCGATCCACCTGCCTCGGCCTCCCAAAGTGCTGGGATTACAGGCGTGAGCCACTGAGCCTTGCCATGAGAGTCAACAACTCTTATCGCATGGCAGAGTAGATACCCTGGGGGAAATATTGGCCTTTAAGCAGTGGGGAAAAGAAGAGTTTCCTGCAAGTGTTTAGAGAACTGTCATGGAAACGATGAAGAGTGGAACAGTTAATGGATTAAGCAATGCAGAGGAGAAATAACTAGAAACTAACTGAAGGCAACAAAAAGAAGCTCACTGGTTACCATAATAAGAGAAGTTTTAGCTGAGAAAAGGTGGCAGGAGTCAGGAAGTAAGAACAGAAAGTATCTGAGAGGCCAGGTGTGGTATTGGCTCATCCCTGTAATCCCAGCTACTTGGGAGGCTGAGGCGGAAAAATTGCTGAGTCCAGGAGTTCAAGACCATCACAACAAAATTTAACAACTTTTCCTTTAATCCAACTCGTCTTCCTGTGGTCTCTTACCACTATTATTCCTAGTGAGACAGGAATAATACAGGGTGGTGGCAGGAGAATAGAAAATGTTGGCTGGGCGCAGTGGCTCACGCCTTAATCCCAACACTTTGGGAGGCCAAGGCGGGTGGATCACTTGAGGTCAGGAGTTCAAGACCAACCTGGCCAACATGGTGAAACCTCATCTCTACTAAAAACACAAAAATTAGCCAGGTGTGGTGGCATTCACCTATTGTCCCAGCTACTTGGGAGGTTGATGTAGGAGAATCGCTTGAGCCCGGGAGGCAGAGGGTGCAGTGAGCTGAGATCGCACCACTGTACTCCAGCCTGGGCAACAAAGCAAGACTCTGTCAAGAAAAAAAAAAACCCACAACAAAAACAATAAAACATAATCACACACCCACCAACCCCCTGACGGTTCCGGGAACAAATTTGGTATAAAAATGGGTGGCACCACATTTCTGAAAAATCCAGGAATTTTTCCAGGAATCTTCATGAATATCCCACCCTTTGGTTAAAGAAACCCAGAAAGGTAGAAATCCCAAACTCTATTGGGCGACTACTCCTTGAGTACAGCTGCACTCCCCTTTCTTCAGTGTGTACTTTTCACCTTGCAATAAGTCTCCATGCTTCCACTATTTTCTGGGTCTTCCTGGAATTCCTTCCTGCAATGATATCTAGAGCCTACACACTGGCTGGCGTTGTGGTCCCACTGGTATCACATTCAACCTCCTAAACCAGAAACTCTCCAAACACCTAGTGCCTCCCCTCTCACTAACATCTTTGTCTAAGGATATTAAGTGACACTAAATCCTCTAGATTCTACTTAACATTTTTTAATATCCCAGGAGGATAAATCCCAATATTAGAATTATGTATGGACGGTGTATTGTTACAGAAGGTAGCTAATCAGACACGAGCAGGGCGGGAGAGGGCCTCTCCACCAGGAATGTCAGGCAACCATCAGGTGATGGTCAGGTGGCCATTAAACTGCCTTCCTAAAACAATAATTGGTCGCAGCTGGCACCAGGGAAAGGCAGTCTCCCAACAGATAGAAAAAACCCTGAAACTGATGATCGGCAGCTTCTCGGTAACATCTCCGGCTCAAGTATGCACACTAAGAAGCAAAATGGCAGAATTTAACTTGTGTATGACCTTTCTCTAGGAACACTGGACTGGTAAAGGAAAAACTGCCTCATGTGAGCATGTGTGCTGTGGGGAAAAGAAAGAGAGATCAGATTGTTACTATGTCTGTGTAGACAGAAGTAGACATAAGAGACTCCATTTTGTTCTGTACTAAGAAAAATTCTGCCTTGAGATGCTGTTAATCTGTAACCCTACCCCCAACCCTGTGCTCCCTAAGACATGTGCTGTGTCAACTCAGGGTTCAGTGGATTAAGGGCTGTGCAGGGTGTGCTTTGTTAAACAAATGCTTGAAGGCAGCATGCTTGTTAAGAGTCATCACCACTCCCTAATCTCAAGTACCCAGAGACACAATACACTGCGGAAGGCTGCAGGTACCTCTGCCTAGGAAAGCCAGGTATTGTCCAAGGTTTCTCCCCATGTGATAGTCTGAAATATGGCCTCATGGGAAGGGAAAGACCTGACTGTCCCCTAGCCCGACACCCGTAAAGGGTCTGTGCTGAGGAGAATTAGTAAAAGAGGAAGGAACGCCTCTTTGCAGTTGAGATAAGAGGAAGGCTTCTGTCTCCTGCTCGTCCCTGGGCAATGGAATGTCTCTGTGTAAAGCTGATTGTATATTCCATCTACTGAGATAGGGGAAAACCACCTTAGGGCTGGAGGTGGGACATGCCGGCAACAATACTGCTCCTTAAGGCATTGAGATGTTTATGTATACGCACATCAAAAGCACAGCACTTTTTTCTTTAGCTTGTTTATGATGCAGAGACATTTGTTCACATGTTTACCTTCTGACTTTCTCTCCACTATTATCTTATTATCTTGCCACGCCCGATAATGATCAATAAATACTAAGGGAACTCAGAGGCTGGTGCCGGCGTGGATCCTCCATATGCTGAACGCCGGTCCCCTGGGCCCCTTTTTCTTTCTTTTTTTTTTTTTTTTATTAAGTATATATTGATCATTCTTGGGTGTTTCTCGGAGAGGGGGATATGGCAGGGTCATAGGATAACAGTGGAGAGAAGGTCAGGAGATAAACACATGAACAAAGGTCTCTGGTTTTCCTAGGCAGAGGTCCCTGCGGCCTTCTGCAGTGTTTGTGTCCCTGGGTACTTGGGATTAGGGAGTGGTGATGACTCTTAAAGAGCATGCTGCCTTCAAGCATCTGTTTAACAAAGCACATCTTGCACTGCCCTTAATCCATTTAACCCTGAGTTGACACAGCACATGTTTCAGAGAGCACGGGGCTGGGGGAAAGGCCATAGATCAACAGCATCCCAAGGCAGAAGAATTTCTCCTAGTCAGAACAAAATGGAGTCTCCTATGCCCACCTCTTTCTACACAGACACAGCAACAATCTGATCTCTCCTTCCTTTCCCCACACTTCCCCCGCTTCTCTTCAACAAAACCGCCATCGTCCTCATGGTCCGCTCCCAATGGTTGCTGTCTCTTCGGAGCTGTTGGGTACACCTCCCAGACAGGGCGGCCGGGCAGAGGTGCTCTTCACCTCCCAGACAGGGCGGCCGGGCAGAGGCGCTCCTCACCTCCCAGACAGGGCGGCCGGGCAGAGGCGCTCCTCACTTCCCAGACGATGGCGGCCGGGTAGAGGCGCTCCTCACCTCCCAGACAGGGCGGCCGGGCAGAGACGCTCCTCACTTCCTAGATGGGGTGGCGGAGGGGCAGAGGCTGTAATCTTAGCACTTTAGGAGGCCAAGGCAGGCGGCTGGGCGGTGGAGGTTGTAGGGAGCCAAGATCAGGCCACTGCCCTCCAGCCTGAGCAACACTGAGCATTGAGTGAGCGAGACTCCGTCTGCAATCCCAGCACCTCTGGAGGCCGAGGCGGGCAGATCACTGGAGGCCAGGAGCTGGAGACCAGCCGGGTCAATAAGGCGAAACCCCGTCTCCACCAAAAATACAAAAACCAGTCAGGCGTGGCAGCGCGCACCTGCAATCCCAGGCACTCGGCAGGGCGAGGCAGGAGAATCACAGGAGTCTGAGGCAGGGAGGCTGCAGCGAGCAGAGATCACCGCAGTACGGTCTAGCTTTGGCAACAGAGGGAGACCGAAAAAAGAAGGAGAGGGAGACCGAAGAAAGGGGAGAGGGAGAGGGGGACGGGGAGGGGGAGGCCTTTTTCTTTCTCTATACTTTGTCTGTGTCTCTTTCTTTTCCAAGTCTCTCGTTCCACCTAATGAGAAACGCCCACAGGTGTGGAGGGGCGACCCATCCCTTCACGTGCAACTTCAGTAAAGACTTTGTGCATGTAGCCCCTCCCAAGTGCTGGCAGGCCACTGCACATGTGGACAGCCCATCCCGAAGGAAGAATCAGGGGAGAAATAACCCTGGGCCAATGTATAAGACCCCAAGTAAAGGTCAAACCGTGCACTTGATCTCTTAAGTCACCTGTTGGTCCTCTTCCAAGTGTACTTTGCTTCTTTTCATTCCTTCTCTAAAGCTTTTTAATAAACTTTCACTCCTCTAAGACTTGCCTTGGTTTCTCACTCTGCCTTACGACCTTCGGTCGAATTCTTCTGAGGAAGCAAGAATTGAGGTTGCTACAGACCCGTACAGATTTGCTGCTGCTAACATATTAGACATGATTTTAATGTTTTTGTTTTTTTGAGGCGGGGTCTGGCTCTGTCACACAGGCTACAGTGCGATGGCATGATCTTGGCTCACTGCAACCTCTACCTCCTGGGCTCAAGCCATTCTCCCACCTCAGCCTCCTGAGTAGCTGGGATTACAGGCATCTGCCACCATGCCTGGATTTTTTTGTATTGTTTATAGAGACAGGGTTTCACCATGTTGCTTAGGCTGGTCTCAAACTCCTGAGCCCAATCAATCTGCCCTCCTCAGCCTCCAAAAGTGCTGGGATTACAGGCATGACCCACCCTGCCTGGCCTTAATGTTTTTCTGTCTGATAATTTGCTTTTTCAATATTTGTCTGGAGGCTGGGCATGGTGGCTCACGCCTGTAATCCCAGCACTGGGAGGCCGAGGTGGGCAGATCACCTGAGGTCGGGAGTTTGATACCAGCCTGATCAACATGGAGAAACCCCGTCTCTATTAAAAATACAAAATTAGCCGGGCATGGTAGCACACGCCTGTAATCCCAGCTACTTGGGAGGCTGAGGCAGGAAAATCGCTTGAACCGGGAGGCGGAGGTTGCCGTGAGCCAAGATCACGCCATTGCACTCCAGTGTGGCAACAAGAGTGAAACTCCATCTCAAAAAAAAACAAAGGGTGTGACACACCAGCATGACACATGTATACATATGTAACTAACCTGCACATTTTTCACATGTACCCTATAACTTAAAGTATAATAATAATACAAAAAAAAATTTTGTCTGGAATGACTATGTATATATTCATGTAATTAAAGTAATAAAAGTTTAGAGATAGTTCTTCTCATATATAATCTTAGATCTGATATCTTCTTTTTGTCTCCAGTACACTATGCTAGGTCAGGCCAGGATTATTGCAGTAATCTCCTAACTTCTCTTTCTGCTATTGATTTGGCACACTTCCATAAGGCAGTCAGAATAAGCTTCAAAAATTCAAATCTTTTTTTTGAGACGGAGTTTCACACTTGTTGCCCTGGCTGGAGTGCAATGGCAGGATCTCAGCTCACTGGAACCTCTGCCTCCTTGGTTCAAGCGATTCTCCTGCCTCAGCCTCCTGGGTAGCTGGGATTACAGGCGCCCACCACCACGCCCAGCTATTTTTTTTTTTTTTTTGAGACGGAGTCTTGCTCTGTCGCCCAGGCTGGAGTGCAGTGTCGAGATCTCGGCTCAATGCAAGCTCCGCCTCCCGGGTTCACACCATTCTCCTGCCTCAGCCTCCTGAATAGCTGGGACTACAGGCACCCGCCACCACGCCCGGCTAATTTTTTGTATTTTTAGTAGAGACGGGGTTTCACCGTGTTAGCCACGATGGTCTTGATCTCCCGACCTCGTCATCTGCCCGCCTCGGCCTCCCAAAGTGCTGGGATTACAGGCATGAGCCACCGCACCCGGCCACACCCAGCTAATTTTTTGTACTTTTAGTAGAGACGGGGTTTCAAACTGGTCTTGAACTCCTCACCTCAGGTGATCCAACCACCTCGCCCTCCCAAAGTGCTGGGATTACAGGGGTTAGCCACTGTGCCCTGCCAAAAATACAAATCTTACCAAGTCCCTCTCTGGTTAAATATCTTTGAGGATTAAGTTCACACTTTTAGCAGTTTGTGATAAGGTCCTGGTCTTGTATCTTTCGTAGCATTTCTTTCCATTCTCCCACCCTTTGCTTGAAGCTCTTTTTCTAATATAAGCAGTAGCTTCTAGCCTTTGCAAAAGCTATTTTCTCCACTTTCAACTTTGTTAATTCCTATTCATCCTCTAAAAATCAGTTTTAATCCTGCTTCCTGGGAGACATTACAGCCCTACTGTAATTTAGATATTCCTCTCTTCTGCTGTTGCAATCTGCGCACCCCTCAGTCACTCTTATCACACTGTACTGAGGTTGTTCATCTTTTCCTAATTTTTTGGAATTTCTTGGAATTTCCTAAGTTTTGGAGTTGGCTTTCCTACTGCGCACTCAGGTGTCTTAAGCACATTTAATTTTTTCTTCTGTGTATTGATAATTCATATTCTTTGCCGATTTTTCTGTTGAGTTGTGGTTTTCTTACTGATCTGTAGTAATCCTTATGTGTCAAATACTTTTTCTCAGTGTTTGTTTTTAGTTTTTGTTGTACTTCAATTTTTAATGTTTGCATAGTAAAATATATAAAATGTTTTTTTTTTCTTTTTTTTTTGACTCGAACTCCCGACCTCAGGTGATCCGCCCACCTCGGTCTCCCAAAGTGCTGAAATTACAGGCGTGAGCCATGGCACCTGGCCCATAAATATAATTTCCTAAGATTGAAAATTTATTTGGCTGGGCACCATCTCAAAAAAAAAAATATTCAACAAATTCATTGAATGGCCACTTAGGTATCGGCACTCTGTCAGCTACCGGGGATACAATGGTGATCAAAAAGACAAAGCCCAGCTGGGAGCCATGGCATGGAGCCTGTAGTCCCAGCTACTCAGAGGGCTGATTCTTGACGATCCCTTGAGTCCAGAAGTTCAAATCCAGCCTGGACAATATAGTGAGATTCCCATCACTTAAAAAAACAAAAAACAAAAAGACAAGGCCCCTGCCTTAAAGCTTCTATTCTAAAGGTGGAGGCAGACAATAAACAAGTAAACAAATAGTTCACAGAATTAATTGCTTTTAATGACTATGAAGGAAATAAAATGGGAGCCAGAAGTAGGCAAAGGATGTGTACATAAAACAGTTCAATTGAATGGGTTTCCCATAATTTACTTAACCATTTTTATTTAGTGTTGGATTTTTATATCACTTTTAGTTTTTCACTGTTATACTAATACAGAGGAATTATTTATGTTGATTTTCATGGAATAATTTCCTAGAAATGTAATTACTGAATAGAAACAATCATGATTTTTTTTTTTGGGGGGGACGGAGTCTTGCTTTGTGGTCTATGCTGGGGCGCAGCGGTGCAATTTCTCACCGTAACCTCAGCCTCCGGGGTTCAAGCGATTCTCCTGACTCAGGCTCTCGAGTAGCTGGGATTACAAGCCACCATGTCCAGCTAATTTTTGTATTTTTAGCAGAGACGGGGTCTCATCTCACCATTTTGGCCAGTCTGGCCTCACACTCCTGGCCTCAAATGATCCGCCCGCCTTGGCCTCCCAAAGTGCTGGGATTACAGGCCTGAGCCACCGCGACCGGCCTCCAAGTTGCTTTCAAGAGGTAACCACGATGAGTAAGCTGAATGTGCTCTGAGGGGTAGAAGCAGAAAAAGTACCTGTGGAAAAGGCATGTTTCCGCTTAGCTTATGGATAAGCTAAATGTAGAGCTGACTTGGGTTTAGTAGTAAGGAGCAGCAGCTAATGCAAAACCGTTAGCTTTGGGAACAGGACAACCTGGATTCTAAGCCCATTTTTGCCATCCTGTGATCTTCACAGGTTGTACGTAGCCCTCTCTGAGCCTTAGTTTCCTGAAATTCAGGTAGGTTTTGCTCAACCTTTGTTATTTCCCACCATGTTTAGACCAAGCACTCTCTGGCGCCTCCAAATTGAAGACAGCAGCTGCGGAACTGACGTAATGGGCTGAATCAGCCTCAGCCGCGAAATGCCGACTAATCACAGGCACTTCCGGCGGCCTAGACAAAAGGTTTGAAGTCCCTGGGACCGCACTTCCGGGTAATTAAGGCTACGCTTTAGACGCCAGGGCCAGCGAGTCGCAGCGAGTCGCCAGGGCCGGTGACTCGAGTGCCGCGACTGCGCATGCTCCCGCCCCGGCGCCCGGTGGCCACCTCTTTCCCGCGGGCGGGGCGGGACACTGAAGGGGGCGGTCGAGGACCCTGACTTGTCTCGCGGTTACTGGGCCGGCGCGAGCACGCGAGGCTCGGGGGCGGCACGGGGCGGGGTTTAGCCCGTGGTGGGCGCTGCGGGTGTTTCCAAGTCGTTGCTCCGCTCGCTGGGCTAAGGTCGTGTCGGGTGAGGAGGTCGCGCCGGAAGTGACTCTGGCCGTGGCGCTTCGGCGTAGTAAGGAGCCTGCGACAGAGTTTTGTTGTTTAGGGGGCGCGGCACCGCACCGCTCCCTTCACCTTGCAGCAGCCATGGCGAAAGGCAGAGTCGCCGAACGATCGCAGATGGGCGCTGACCACACGACCCCCGTGGGGGACGGGGCAGCGGGGACGCGGGGTCCCGCGGCGCCTGGCAGCAGAGACTACCAGAAGGGTGAGTGGGCCCGGGGAGCAGAGCTGGGGGTGGCCCGAGGCTTCTGTGTGTCGGGAGGGGAAAAGGACCCCCGCTATTTTCGGAGAGTTGCGGGGAAAGAGGGGGCCTGCTGGCGCCGCGGCGGGAGCAGAGACCGTGGGGGAGTTGGGCTTGGGCGCTCGCGCAGCACAAGGCCGGACGCCTAGTAGGTGCGTTGTAAATGCTGTTTGAGTAGAATTCACTTAAAAGAAGGGATGACACTGGCTTGTTGACGCTCAGGTAGATTGTAAGGTTGATGATAACGACGCTAGGCAGACCTGGAAGGAGCTGTACTGTAGCATTCGTTGCGTTGTTTTTACAGATGAAGAAACTGAGGCCCAGGGTGGGTATATGACTTATAAAGTCATAAAGCCAGATCAATGAAGTAGTAGTTAGGAGCAAGGACTTAATACTTCCAGGTGGCAGTACACGTGGGTTTGAGTCCCTGCGCTACTGTTTACTTGTAACCTTGGACTCGGTAACTTTCAAAAAAAGCTCAGTGTCTGAACTGTGAAATGCGGATAATAATAATATCTACTTAATAGGTGGTGCGTGGGTTAAACGAAATAATTCACGTGAAAGATTTCGAGCAATGCTTGGATATGAAGTGGGGGGCTAAATAAATATTAGCAATTACTTCGTTACAGCTAAGGTCACTCATTCTAAAGTTTATTTCCCCACTACATCATCCTGACATTTCTCATGGCTTTATTTTTGGTTTTTGTTTTCTCTTTATTCCTACTGCCTCTATAATTGCAGAATCTCACGGCTTTAAATATTGTTTTAAGGAAAAAACTGTACGTAGAAACTAAATACTTTGATTCCGTGTTGGCCTGGAATTGTTCTTTAAATGATTTTAAAGCTCATAAACTTAAAGTGATCCTAACAAGTTTGTCTGTAGCTCACACAGGTGTGTTCCACCACCAGTGATGGCTAGGAGAACTTCTGAGAGTGTGTAGTAGAAAATGTTAATGTATTTTCAAATAATTTAAAATGTCTCCAACAGTCTAATTTGGCTCTGTCAGCCTTACGTATTTGGGTATTTTTCCATCTTATATACAGTGGATCTAGGTAACTTCATATAACTTCAAAAACTGAGAAATGAATCGTTGTTAATGTATAAATCAGCTCTGAATAAAAGAAAGATTGTTTTGAAGACTTTACTACTGAGGGTGACAATATTCCAAGGTCAGAGTTTCCTGAAAAAGTGTTTTCCAGATAGGGCATCCCTAAAAATTGACATCTCATTTGAGGTAGCAGCCAGTTGTATTATTCATGATTTTTGCCTAAAGCTATTTAAAAAATAAAACCTTGAAACTTCCAAAGTGCTCTTACTTTTTTATCTTATTTTATCATTACAACAAAACATTCAACACAATTATTCTTATGATGCTGTCCCATGACATCTATAGATCACAAATCTATAGGAAGACAGGGAAGAGATGTGAAGGTGTGCCTTCACTTCATGGTGAAGTAAGGCCTGTTTTTAGTGGCTTGAGACAGGGCCTCGCTGTGTCACCTATGCTGGAGTGCAGTGGCATGATCATAGCTTGCTGCAGCCTCAACTACCTGGGCTCATGCGATCTTCCCACCTCAGCCCTGTCAAGTAGCTGGGACTACAGGTGTGTGCCACCATGCCCAGCTAATTATTTTTTGTAGAGAAGGGGCCAGGGTGTCTTGAAGTCCTGGGCTCAAGTGTCTTCCTGCCTTGGCCTCCCCAAATGCTGGAATTACAGGCATGAGCCATTGTGCTTTGCCAAATAAGTAAGGTTTGGATAAGCAGAGAGAAGGGAAGGGTATTCCAGGCTAGGAGAAAGAGAGTAGTAGGGTTGAAGGTTAGTGTGAAACTTTTATGTGTGTAGGTAAGGAGATTAACTTGTCAGGAGCAGAGGGTTTCTGTTGGGTGGTAGTAGGCGACGAGGTTGGCCTGTTCAGGATGTGTCAGAATGTTCCTGTAAATTCCATGATACTTGGAAATGAATTTGTATTCTATTAAGTGACACATATATAACTTTGACAAATAAGTAGTTGTCATCATATGTATGTTTGAACTGTTTTGCATGCTATCTGCAATGTTTGGTACATTTAGTGGATTCCTTGCCATTACTCTGGCCTCTAGTCTCAGAGCTAAGCCTAGTAGACTGTGGACCACTTTGACTACTTGAGTAAGGCAGAGGTAACACGGAAAGTCTGATTTTTGCATGATGAAGATGAGAGAGCAGACAGGAGGTGAAACTAGTTAAGAAGCTCTTGAGAATGCATCAAGCCCAGGCAGCAGTGGAAAGGCTGGAGGACACACCTAAACATGTGGAATCCCAATGCCAGGCAGCCAGGGCCAAATCCATATCCACCCAACATTGGGTGCCCTGGAGGTTCCAGTCCTGCCCACTCACCACCTATCAACCCACCCTTTCCCCCAGACCCCTGTCCTCCTCCCCCAGGAGCTCCGCAAGGCAATTCAGCTTCCCCCCCCCGCCAGGTTGGCCCCCTCATCCTGTGCCACAGCCAGGGTATCCAGGATGCCAATCCTCAGGTCCCTACCCTCCTCCATACCCACCGTCTGCTCCTGGAATGCCTCCTGTGAATCCCTTGGCTCCTGGCATGGTCGGACCAGCAGTGATAGTGGACAAGAAGATACAGAAGAAAATGAAGAAAGCTCATAAAAAGATGCACAAGCATAGCAAGCATTCCTCCTCCCTACAGCAGTGATTCTGACTGAATACAGGCCCTGGATCCTTCCCTCAAGTCTCACCAGTTCTGCTCTCCTATCAAGCTTCAGATGCCATGTTGTACTGGGGGAAAGTAGCCCTTGTGCTCCCCACCCCCTACCCCCGCCTGAGCTTCACCCTGCTGTTGAGCCCTGAGTGGCTAGGGAAAATGGGAAGAGAATTGCCATGGCCTGGCCATCTTGTTGTTGCTTGGATAGATCATATAGCTAATGAGTTTAGCAGGGGAGCTGTTTTTTGAAGATGATGAACTAAATGTTGAAGACAAGTTTGAGATCTGTAAAGTGTGATTTTTTACTTCTGCTTATAATACTTGTGATTGGGGAGGATTGTGGAAATTTAATTATGATGAAAAACCTCTATCTTTTTTGTAATGTTGGCATACTTGGGGAATTTAGTGGAAAGTACATTCCCCAGCAGGCCTTTTGTTGGTTGCACTAACTGCAAGGTTGCTGGGAAGTAGAGTCTGTTTGGTCGATGAGCTTTGACTGCCATTTTGGAACCTTACTTCTCCTCCTTAGCCCAGTATGCTATCTCAGGTCCTATTCTCGTTCTCCAGCTCTCAGTCCAAATAAAGTTATTTCTCCTGGTTAAAAAAAAAAAAAAAAAGGCTCTTAACCTAATCGGTTTGAAGGTGACTGGACCAGAGTATATAACTCTTTTTTGGTGGTGTTTGCCCCGACCTATGTATTTACTAGCAAGTTCTCCATTTTAACTTAAGAGAGCTGGACTATGTTTTTCAATATATAAGTCATGACCCTTGTGAGAGGTGTGAAATCAATTTGATGGATAATCAAAAATAAGCATTTTAAAAAAAATGGAATAGAAGAGAAAAAGTGCTTTGGGATTAAATGCCGTTTTTTTTTTTTTAATCTTGAGTTATATAGATTTTGTGTATACTGGGTCATGTACATTACTTAGGCTGACATGGTGGCTCATGCCTGTAATCCCAGCACTTTGGGAGGCCGAGGCGGGCGGAACATGAGGTCAGGAGTTCAAGACCAGCCTGACTAACATGAAGAAGCCCTGACTTTACTAAAAATACAAAAATTAGCTGGGCATGGTGGCGCACACCTGTAATCCCAGCTACTTGGGAGGCTGAGGCAGAAGAATCACTTGAACCCAGGAGGTGGAGATTGCAGTGAGCTGAGAGAGCGCCACTGCACTCCAGCCTGGGTGATAGAGTGAGACTCCATCTCAAAAAAAAAAAAAAAATAATAATAATACATTACTTGGAACACAATCAAAAAAGATTGAAAAACACTGTCTCAAAGTTGATTTTATTGCTTCTAGAAGACAATATTGTTTTTTTGTTTTGTTTTGTTTTTTTGAGATGGAGTCTTGCTCTGTCGCCCAGGCTGGAGTGCAGTGGTGTGATCTCGGCTCACTGCAAGCGCTCCCTCCTGGGTTCACGCCATTCTCCTGCCTCAGCCTCCCGAGTAGCTGGGACTACGGGTGCCTGCCACCACGCCCAGCTAATTTTTTGTATTTTTAGTAGAGATGGGGTTTCACCATGTTAGCCAGGATGGTCTCGATCTCCTGACCTCGTGATCCGCCTGCCTCGGCCTCCCAAAGTGCTGGGATTACAGGTGTAAGCCACTGCGCCCGGCTGACAATATTGTTCTGACTTGGATAATCCAGATCCCTGGTCTAGATCCTGCCTTGCTATTTGTTCAGCAAATACTCCTCAAGTGTCTACTATGAGCAAAGTACTGGCTTACAGAAAGAAGGAAGCTCTGATTACTGTAGATGAAATCTAAGACTAGGCAGCTGAATATCAACCAAAGCATTAGTATGATTTGTTGATGTCAGTCTCAACCCAGGTATTATGTATCAGAATTTTTTTGGTCTACGACAGAAAACCCAGTGGAACCCTTGCTGAAAGGGAGCTTATTGGTCCATGTAAATAAATCAAGTGATGAGTAGGATTTGGTGGCATCAGGCTGGAGCCAGTTGCTCAGCATCTTCAGGATCAGATTTTTCTTTCTTTCTTTCTTTTTTTTTTTTTTTTTTTTGAGATGGAGTTTCACTCTTTTTGCCCAGGCTGGAGTGCAATGGTGCGATCTTGGCTCACCACAACCTCCACCTCCCAGATTCAAGCGATTCTCCTGCCTCAGCCTCCCCAGTAGCCGGGATTACAGGCACACGCCACCACGCCCAGCTAATTTTGTATTTTTAGTAGAGACGGGTTATCTCCCTGTTGGCCAGGCTGGTCTTGAACTCCTGACCTCCAGTGCTGGGATTATAGGTGTTAGCCACCACGCCCGGCCAGGATCAGGTTTTTCATAGCTTGATTGCTTATTTGATATCAGCTTAACCTTAAGTTTGGTTCCCCTTGAAGCTTCAGGTAAGCTAAATGCTTCCATGTTAATTTTGAGAATCTTTGTCCTAGTATTACGAATGAAGTCTTGCTATTCACTGATTAGATTGCCTCAGATCAGATGCTTTTCCCTGAACCTATCATTATTGTCAGTAGGCCATCAGAGTAACCTGATTGGCTCAGCCTGATTTATATTCTACATGTAGAAGAAAGAGTAGGAATAGAGCTAAATCAGTTTTCCCAATGACATGGATTTCTGTGATGGATCACTCAGTGATTTTTCTGTATTTGTGCTAAACCATCGTGATGTAGGAAGGAAGAAAGTGAATTTGTAGTACTGATTTTTGGTTAGATGGCTATAAGGAAAGAATAAGGATTTCAGTCAAAGGTGCTAGTTCAGATGGTACTTCTTGGAGTCCAGGCTGGCATGGAAGGAAGAGAATGAAGAGTCCAACAGAAGGGAGAAAATGAAGAAAAAGGCAAGGAATGGAATATTCTATTTAGCAAGGAATGGAATATTCTATTTAGCAAGTTCTCCATCTTAATGATTTATTGATTTAAAATGTCCAAGGTTGGCCAGGCACGGTGTCTTGCTCTGTTGCCCAGGCTGGAGTGCAGTGGCGTGATCTCAGCTCACTGCAACCCCCATCTCCCAGGTTCAAGTGATTCTCATGCCTCAGCCTTCCGAGTAGCTGGGATTACAGGCGCATACCACCACGCCCAACTGATTTTTGTATTTTTAGTAGAGGGTTTTGCCATGTTGGCCAGGGTGGTCTGGAACTCCTGACTTCAAGTGATCTGTCCACCTCGGCCTCCCAAAGTGCTGGGATTACATGTGTGAGCCACTGTGTCTGGCCTCTGTGTGTTTTTAAAAAATGATTTTAAGGCTGGGCGCGGTGGCTCACTCCTGTAATCCCAGCACTTTGGGAGGCCGAGGTGGGCGGATCACGAAGTCAGGAGATCGAGACCACGGTGAAACCCCGTCTCTACTAAAAATACAAAAAATTAGCCGGGAGAGGTGGCGAGTGCCTGTAGTCCCAGCTACTTGGGAGGCTGAGGCAGGAGAATGGCGTGAACCTGGGAGGCGGAGCTTGCAGTGAGCCGAGATTGCGCCACTGCCCTCCAACCTGGGTGACAGAGCGAGACTCGAAATAAAAAAAAAAAAAAAAAAGATTTTATTGGCTGGGACCAGCCTGACCAACATGGAGAAACCCCATCTTTACTAAAAATACAAAATTAGCCGGGCGTGGTGGTGCATGCCTGTAATCACAGCTACTTGGGAGGCTGAGGCAGGAGAATTGCTTGAACCTGGGAGGCGGAGGTTGTGGTAAGCCGAGATCAAGCCATTGCACTCCAGCTTGGGCAACAAGAGAAACTCCATCTCAAAAAAAAAAAAGATTTTATTTTATGATACTTCAGCTGTTTAAATTTATACTTGATATTAATACCATTTTCAATTATTTTTTTTAATAGTTTAAGACCATTGAATAAAGTTTATTTCTAACAATATTACAGTGGATTCTTGTGACCTTAAGAGACTTGTTGGCCTATAAGCTTATGTCCTCAGGATAAATGGATTTTTTTTCCTTCGTTCGTGGTGGGATCAAGTATATCTAGAAAACACTGAATACTGAAAACTAATGGACTAGATGACCGGTATGAGTCATTCCTAAGATCTCATAGACATAGGAATATTTTGTTTTGTAAAAGTAGTAAGAGAATTAAGGAGCTGTTCGAGGGACATTAAAGTTAAATTATTTTTCAGGATGGATTTATGCATATTAGAAGTAAAGGAAAGGTACTTATAAGAGGGAAAAATTGAATATGTTGGGTATATGGAGAAGAGAGAATTCAGAGAGCAAGATATAGAAGAAAGTGTGTTGACATTTAATGATAAGATGAAGAGAAAGGAGCAAGGGAAGATAATTTTGTGAACAAATCTTGAGGGAGAGATTGGGGTGCTCATTAAAGTAGGAGGCAGTATCATTGGTTGCAAGTAAAGGAAGGTAAAATCAAAGGCTTAAAGTGACTTGAAATAGCTCTTTTGGGGAGTGCTATAAAAGAATTACTGTTTGCCAGTGATATCCCTAATTGAAGTTAGAAAAACATGTTGAATGTCTTTTAGGCCAAGAGTGTGATTCTGGCTTTCTTTTTTTTTTTTGAGACGGAGTCTCGCTCTGTCGCCCAGGCTAGAGTGCGGTGGCGCCATCTCGGCTCACTGCAAGCTCCGCCTCCCGGGTTCATGCCGATCTCCTGCCTCAGCATCCTGAGTAGCTGGGACTACAGGCGCCCGCCACTGTGCCCGGCTAATTTTTTTTTTTGCATTTTTTTAGTAGAGACAGGGTTTCACCGTGTTAGCCAGGATGGTCTCGATCTCCTGACCTCGTGATCCACCCGCCTCAACCTCCCAAAGTGCTGGGATTACAGGCGTGAGCCGCTATGCCCGGCCAATTCTGGCTTTCTTTAACAGTACCTTTGGCCTGGGAGGAGGTTGGAAAAGCACATAATGGGGTAATTTAGACTGGGAATTAGTATGATGGAAGCTTTGGAGGTTACTAAATACAGAGTACTAGCTGGGCGTGGTGGCTCCCGCCTGTAATCCTAGCACTTTGGGAGGTTGAGGTGGGCGGATCACCTGAGGTCAGGTGTTCGAGACCAGCCTGGCCAACATGGTGAAACCCCGTCTCTACTAAAAATACAAAAATTATCTGGGCATGGTGGCGTGCGCCTGTAGTCCCAGCTACTTGGGAGGTTGAGGCAGCAAAATTGCTTGAACCCAGGAGGCGGAGGTTGTAGTGAGCCAAGATTACGCCACTGCACTCCAGCCTGGTGACAGAGTGAGACTCCATCTCAAAAAAAAAAAAAAAAATTTAATTAATTAACCAGACACGGTCACAAACACCTGTGGTCCCAGCTAGTCAGGAGGCTGAGGCAGGAGGATTGAAGCTGAAGGCGTTCAACTCCCAGGAGTTGAAGGCTGCAGTGAGCTATGATTTCACCACTGCACTCCAGCGTGGGCAACAGAGTGAGACACCGTCTCATAAAAGTAAATAAATAAATGGGGTTTATATTTATAAACCAAAACAACATTTTTTATTCAATTGGATTTAGTACACCCTGATGTTTTTGCTACTTTTTGCTGATTATGCTTTCTTTTTTTGAAGAATATAACTTATGAGTGAATATAACTTATTAGGAGGCCTCAAGATATGTATTGAATTAGATAATAACCAGAGGATAAATGTAATGGACAGTTAGGCATTTGTTATTACAAGATTCTGCAGAGACCTTTTCATGTTTGACCTACCTGAGATGTTTAATGTTTGTTTTTAATTCTCTGTGTTCCAAAATAGCATACATATCAATACGTCTGTGGGTTAATGAACTAGAGTATTAAGAGACAGGCATGCTTGGTTTATTGTTCCATCAGAAGGTACCTTTTGTACTATATTATGATCCTCTTCCTTCCTGCAGTAAATTTCAGAAGTAAGAGTTGAGCAAATCTCCTTTTTGAGATTAAGATGAAACATAACAAAGTTAGAATAATAGGGACTGGTTGGAGGCCGGGCGCGGTGGCTCACGCCTGTAATCCTAACACTTTGGGAGGCCAAAGTGGGTGGATCACCTGAGGTCAGGAGTTCAAGACCAGCCTGGCCAACAATGTGAAACTCCGTTTCTACTAAAAATACAAAAATTATTCGGTCCTCGTGGCGGTGCCTGTAATCCCAGCTGAGGATTACAGGATAATCCAGAGGCTGAGATGGGAGAATGGCTTGAACTTGGGAGGCAGAGGTTGCAGTGAACTGAGATCCTGTAACTGCACTCCAGGCTGGGCGACAGAGGCTGGGCCACAGAGCAAGACTCCGTCTCAAAAAAGGAAAAAGAATAATAGGGACTAGTTGGGAAGTTAGATTGTTTAGATTACTGAAAGTAGGAAAAGATAATTTAGTTTTTCACATAACTAAAATTTTATAGAAAACTTGCTAAATTTAATGAATAGGTAAGAATAATTTATATTTAGTGTTATCAAAGCACTAACCTAAGCAATTCTTATTTCAACAGAAATTACAGGTTAATTATAAATAGATATTAAAATGCTTTGGAGACTGGGCACGTTCGCTCATGCCTATAATCCCTGCACTTTGGTAGGCTGAGGTGGGCAGATCACCTGAGGTCAGGATTTCAAGACCAGCCTGGCTAACATGGTGAAACCCCCATCTCTACTAAAAATATAAAAATTAGCTGAGTGTGGTAGTGCACGTCTGTAATCCCAGCTACTTGGGAGGCTGAGGCAAGGGAATCACTTGGACCAGCCTGGCCAATATGGTGAAACCCCGTCTCTACTAAAAATACAAAAAAAATTAGCCAGTGTGGTGGCACATGCCTGTAATCCCAGCTACTCGGGAGGCTGAGGCAGGAGAATTGCTTGAACCTGGGAGGTGGAGGTTGCAGTGAGCCGAGATCGTGCCACTGCAGTCCAGCCTGGGCAACAGAGCAAGACTCCTTCTCAGACAACAACAACAACAAAATGCTTTGGAAATACACTTCACATTATTTGATTCCTTTTAGAGATAAGGTCTCACTGTGTTGCCCAGGCCGGAATCAAAGTTCTGTGCTCAAGTGATCCTCCTGAGTAAGCTTCTTGAGTAGTTGGGACTATAGGTGTACACCACCACCACTCTGGCTCAGGAATTTTTTTTAAAAAATAGTGCACCCTTCTTCTTTGGTCTTCTTACTTGTAAAAGTGGGCCAGATTTTAGCTTTTCAAACTTTAATGTGTGTGAAGATCACATGAGTATCATTAAAATGCAGATTTTTGCTTCAGTGGGAATCTGAATTTCCAGCAAGCTTCCTGATAATGCTGCTTCATGTAGTCTACCAAACATTCTTTGAATAGCAAGGAGCTAGTTGGTTTCTATTTCTCTATGTGTTCAACATAGAATTTAGTAATATCTAGTCAGGGCTCAGTGTTACATGCCTGTAGTGCCAGCTACTCAAGGGGCTGAAGTGGGAGGATTGCTGGAGCCCAGGAGTTCAAGTCCAGCCTGGGCAACATAGGGAGACCCTGTCTCTTGGGGGGGTAAAAAAATTAGCAAAATCTTACTAATTCCAATTGTTGTAGTGAGACAAGGTTTAAAAATGAAGCTCATCTTTTGTTTAGTGAAGACTTTTTGGTTGAAAGGAATAGACATCAGTTTAAACTAGAAAAAATAAAAAGGAGGATTGTTAAAACAAGAGAGAAATAATGCCGGGCGCTGTGGCTCATGCCTGTAATCCCAGCACTTGGGGAGGCCGTGGTGGGTGGATCTCAAGGTCAGGAGATAAGACCATCCTGGCTAACATGGTGAAACCCCGTCTCTACTAAAAATACAAAAAAAAAATTAGCCGGGCATCGTGGCAGGTGTCTGTAGTCCTAGCTACTCGGGAGGCTGAGGCAGGAGAATGGCGTGAACCCAGGAGGCGGAGGTTGCAGTGAGCCGAGATCGTGCCACTGCACTCCTGGGCAACTGAACAAGACTCCGTCTCAAGAAAAAAAAAAAAAAAACGAGAAAAATAATATAAGAGAGAATCTCAACTGGCATTTATGAGCAAGAAATAGAGCTAGGCATCCGGGAAGTGGAACGTTAGAAATTGGCAAGTAGCTTAGCTGTATTTCCCAATTCTGCTTCTCTGGGTTTCTGTTCCAACCTTTCCTGTTTTCTGATACATGTCTTTGGCTTACCACTTTGGCTTACTGTGTCCTCCACCGTTTAACCTTTTAGCTCCAAGTCCCATTATCCCTTGACAACCAGTATCTCTTTTAGTTCAAATTATCAAGAGAAAATCTGGTCAGCCAGTAATGATTTGTTACTACTTGGGTCAGGTGTCCAACCCTGGGCCAGACAGTCTTCTGGGTTTGGGAGGGTAGAATGTTAGAATAGGGGCTACTGAGATTGGCCCCCTTATGGGACAGGGGAAGGGTGTTAATTCAAGGGAAGGGAGATGGGGCAGAGCAGCAATGACAGCTGTCTAATACACATTTATAAACTTTTATGAAGAAGGATTTGCTAAATTAGTAGAGTATAGGCAGTTCAATACTTTTAGGATACTTCATAAAAGCGTGTTTGAAAGCCACCTGTGCAATAGTTGAATCCATTCTAAGGAAACTAAGAATAATAAATCTGAATTATAGTATACATTTTTTTTAGGCTGGGGTGCAGTGGTGCGATCTCAGCTCACTGCAAGCTCCGCCTCCCAGGTTCACACCATTCTCCTGCCTCAGCCTCCCAAGTAGCTGGGACTACAGGTGCCCGCCACCACGCCCAGCTAATTTTTTGTATTTTTAGTAGAGATGGAGTTTCACCATGTTAGCCAGGATGGTCTTGATCTCCTGACCTTGTGATCCGCCCACCTCGGCCTCCCAAAGTGCTGGGATTACAGGCGTGGGCCATCATGTCCAGCCATATAGTATACATATTTTTAAATACTCTTGAGTATTATCAGTGTATACAAGGGTTAATGGTAAAATAAAAATTGAGTTACCCACTCCTACTTCTTCCCCAATGAGTGCGATATAAAGTTGTCCAGGCCTTCGCGCTATTGACCAGTTCCTGGCAAAACAGTCCCATACTTTCTTCTGCTTACTGCTTCCGGAATCTCATTCCATACTTTTATTGTTAATATAATTTTTTTTTTGAGACGGAGTCTCGCTCTGTTGTCCAGGCTGGAGTGCAGTGGTGCGATCTCAGCGCACTGCAAGCTCCGCCTCCAGGGTTCACACCATTCTCTTGCCTCAGCCTCCCGAGTAGCTGGGGACTACAGGTGCCTGCCACCACGCCCAGCTAATTTTTTGTGTTTTTAGTAGAGATGGGGTTTACCATGTTAGCCAGGATGGTCTCGATCTTCTGACCTCATGATCTGCCCGCCTCGGCCTCCCAAAGTGCTGGGATTACAGGCGTGAGCCACCACGCCTGGCCTTGTTCATATAATTTTTTAAGCTAATACTGAGATTACCCTTTGAGGGACTACAAATATTCTCCCATTGTTGGAGTTGCAGAGGTACCCAAAACGTTTGAGATTCAAGTTTATATTCCGATGCATTTGGTATAAAGAGAAAGTATAACATTTCTCCAGTTGCTTTTGTGAATATTTATGTTCTTAAAACAGTTGAAGTAATTGCCAAATTACCTCATTTTTCCAAAGGGGCCATTTTGTCTATGCTGTTAGCTCCCAGTATAGAAATATGAAATTGACAGTAGGTGATAAAATTTAGAGCATTTAGAACAATGTTCTTTTTTTCCCCTTTGGCTTATCAATAAGCCAATGCTACAGTCTGGTGTTCTGCTTTTTCATATTTCTCAAATTGATATATCCCCCCAAAGTAATATATCCAGTTAATAAACTTCAAGTACTGTACAGTGCTTAAATTTAATTAATTATTGTTATTATTTTTTTAGACGAAGTTTTGCTCTTGTTGCCCAGGCTGGAGTGTAATGGCTCTATCTCCACTCAACGCAACCTCTACCTCCCAAATTTAACCGATTCTCCTGCCTCATCCTCCCGAATAGCTGGGATTACAGGCATGTACCACCACACCCAGCTAATTTTGTATTTTTAGTAGAGACGGAGTTTCTCCATGTTGGTCAGGTTGGTCTTGAACTCCCAACCTCAAGTGATCTACCTGCCTCGGCTTCCCAAAGTGCTGGGATTACAGGCGTGAGTCACTGCGCCCGGCCCAGTGCTTAAATTTAATGTCACATTGTTTTAGGCAAAAGCACGCACCATTTTCTGGAAGGAAAGCATTTACAGAAATTACTTGCTGGCTTGTCTTCTTTTATATTTATCTTAATTATACCTTCTTTTTTCTTCCAGAAAAATCCTGGGCAGAAGCTGGATCAGCAAGAATGTCACTCCTTATATTGGTGTCCATTTTCTTATCTGCAGCTTTTGTTATGTTTTTGGTATATAAAAATTTTCCTCAGCTTAGTGAGTAAGTATACTGAGAGATAAACTGAAAATGTATAGTTATTTATAAGATGAAAGTGGATTAAGGCCAAGTGCAGTAGCTGACACCTATAATCTCAACACTTTGGGAGGCCGAGGTGGGTGGATTGGTTGAGTCCAGGAGTGCGAGACCAGCCTGGGCAACACGGCAAAACCCATGTGGAAATACATACATCTATATGTGTATGTGTGTATATGTATTTAATATATTTATATACACACACACACACATATATATATACTTTTTTTTTTTTTTGAGACAGAGTCTCGCCCTGTCACCCAGGCTGGAATGCAGTGGCGTGATCTCAGCTCACTGTAAGCCTTGCCTCCCAGGTTCAAACAGTTCTCCTGCCTCAGCGTCTCGAGTAGCTGGGATTATAGGGGTGGGCCACCACACCCAGCTAATTTTTGTATTTTAGAGACGGGGTTTCACCATGTTGGCCAGGCTGGTCTTGAACTCCTGACCTCAGGTGATCCACCTGCTTCGGCCTCCCAAAGTGCTGGGATTATAGGCTTGAGCCACTGTGCCCAGCCTGGAAATATATTTTAGAAGGGCAAAATATCCCAGAGCTATTAAACCCTAGTAATACCACCCTGGTATAATCATAGATTATATGAAGGACTACTAAGATGTAGTTAGACTTTCAACCAGGGCCAGCCTGATGTGGTAATGGAGAACTAAGAAATGTGATTTCAAAGTATCAGGAAGGTCATGTTTTCTCCAAATTGCCTTCATTCACAATTCTTTTTTTTTTTTTTTTTTTTTTCCTTCATTTGAGATAGTTTCACTCTGTCACCCAGGCTGGAGTAAGTGGTATTGATTTTGGCTTACTGTGGTCTCTGCCTCCTCTCCTGAGTTGAAGGATTTTTGTGCCTCAGTCCCCTGAGTAGTTGGGATTATAGGTGTGTGCCACCACAGCTGGCTGATTTTTGTATTTTTAGTAGAGATGGGGTTTTACCATGTTGGCCAGGCTGGTCCCAAACTCCTGGCCTCAAGTGATCTGCCCACCTTGGCCTCCCAAAGTACTAGGATTACAGGCGTTAGCCACTGTGCCCAGCCCACAATTTTTTTTTTTTTTGAGACTGCGTTTTGAGATTGTTGCGCAGGCTAGAGTGCAGTGGTGCCATCTCAGCTCACTGCAACCTCCACCTCCTGGGTTCAAGCGATTCTCCTGCCTCAGTCTCCCGAGTAGCTGGAATTACAGGTGTGCGCCACCACACCTGGCTAATTTTTGTATTTTTAGTAGAGATGTGGTTTTGCCATTTTGGCCAAGCTGGTCTTGAACTCCTGGCCTCATGTGATCTGCCCACCTTGACCTCCCAAAGTGCTGGGATTACAGGCATGAGCCACCGTGCCCAGCCTAGAGTCTTTTTCGTTTTATAAATTTCATAAGTAGGAACCTTTAGTTTACTGGGTATCTTATTGGACTTGAGAAAGAGGGGCTCATACCTCTTTTTTTTTTTTTTTTTGAGGCAGGGTCTTGCTCTGTTACCCAGGCTGAAGTGTAGTGGCACAATTACAGCTCACTGCAGCCTCAACCTCCTGGGCTGAAACGATCCCCTACCTCAGTTTCCCGAGTAGGTAGGAGTACAGGCGTGCACCACCATGCTCTGCTAGTTTTTTAATTTTTTGTAGAGACAGGGTGGGTGCTGGGATTACAGGTGTGAGCCACTGTTCCCAGCCATAGGTCAGTTAAATTTTTTTTATCATGTAAACAAATGAGGACTCATGCTTTTAGTCCTAGCACTTTGGGAGGATCACTTGAATCCAGGAGTTTGAGAACAGCCTGGGTCACATAGCGAGACCCCATCTGTACAAAAAACATTTATTTATTTATTTTTTTGAAACAGAGTCTCACTCTGTCGCCCTGGCTGGAGTGCAGTGGTGTGATGTTGGCTCACTGCAGCCCCCACCTCCCAGTTCAAGCGATTCTTCTGCCTCAGCCTCCCAAGTAGCTGGGACTGTAGATGTGTGTCACCATGCCTGGCTAATTTTTGTATTTTTAGTAGAGATGGAGTTTCACCGTGCTGCCCAGGCTGGTCTTGAACTCCTGACCTTGTGATCCACCCACCTTGGCCTCCCAAAGTGCTGGGATTACAGGCCTGAGCCACCACGCCCAGCCTATAAAAAATTTTAAAATTAGCAGAGTGGCCTGGCGCGGTGGCTCATGCCTGTAACCCCAGCACTTTGGGAGGCCGAGGTGGGCGGATCACCTGAGGTCAGGAGTTCGAGACCAGACTGGCTAACATGGAGAAACCCCATCTCTACTAAAAATAAAAAAATTAGCTGGGCGTGGTGGTGGGTGCCTGTAGTCCCAGCTCCTTGGGAGGCTGAGGAAGGAGAATGGCGTGAACCCGGGAGGCGGAGCTTGCAGTGAGCCGAGATCGCGCCGCTGCACTCCAACCTGGGTGACAGAGCAGGACTCTGTCTAAAAAAAAAAAAAAAAAAAAAAACAACTAGCAGAGCATAGTGGCAGGCATGTGCCTGCAGTCCCAGCTACTCAGTAGGCTGAGGTGGGAGGATCACTTGAACCGAGGAGATGGAGGTAATATTGAGCTATGATCGTGCCATTGCACTCCATCCAGCCTGGGTGACAGAGCATGGGAGCCTGCCTATAGAACAGACAAAAACCAGAAATGATCATAATATGCATGAAACACAAAGGTGATTATTCGAGGCTTTTCTAAGCAAGAAATCATTCAATTCCAAACAAAGTACGAAATATAGAGTAAAAGTAATGGAAAACTTGGCAGTTTTTTGTGGACTTTGATCTGTGATATTCAAGAAAGTGTTTGAACTGTGAATTTGTTACATTTTTACTTAATTTTCATTGTAAACTATTATTTAGTTTATCATCAGGATTACCCAAAATGATGTTAAATGTTTTTAATATACTAACATCAGTGGTTCTTTTTTCTTTCTTTTTTTTTTGAGACGGAGTCTCACTCTTGCCCAGGCTGGAGGCTCACTGCAGCCTCCGCCTCCCGGGTTCAAGTGATTCTCCTGCCCCAGCCTCCCGAGTAGCTGGGATTACAGGCGTGCACCACCATGCCCAGCTAATTTTTGTATTTTTAATAGAGATGGGGTTTCAACATGTTTGCCAGGCTGGTCTCGAACTCCTCACATCAGTCGATCTACCTGCCTCAGCTTCCCAAAGTGCTGGGATTACAGGCGTGAGCCACCACGTGCCTGGCCAGTGGTTCATTTCTTATATTGAAGTTAAAATTTGTTTCCATGTTGGAACAAATGCCTTTAACCCTTGGTTTGCGTCATCCAGAACCTTCATATATAAATTACCTGTCTCTGATTCTGCTGAGACATTAAAAAGAAAAAATTGCCTGTCTCATGAAATTATATTAAAGCATTAAAAAATAATTTATAGCCGGGCATGGTGGCTCACTCCTGTAATCCCAGCACGTTGGGAGGCCAAGGCGGGTGGATCACCTGAGGTCAGGAGTTTTGAGACCAGCCTGGCCAACGTGGTGAAACCCCGTGTCTACTAAAAATACAAAAATTAGCCAGGCATGGTGGGATGTGCCTGTAATCCCAGCTACTTGGGAGGCTGAGGCAGGAAACTCAGCTGAACCCAGGAGGTGGAGGTTGCACTGAGCCGAGATCATGCCAATGCACTCCAGCCTGGGCAACAGAGTGAGACTCTGTCAAAAAAAATAATAAAAATAAAATGAAGTTAATAATAATTTATAGGCCAGGTGCGGTGGCTCACTCCTGTAATCCCAGCACGTTGGGAGGCCGAGGCAGGAGGATTACTTGAGCACAGGAGTTTGAGACCAGCCTGGCAACATGGTGAAACTCCCTCTCTACTAAAAGTACAAAAGTTAGCTGGGCATGGTGGTGCACGCCTGTGATCCCAGCTTCTCAGAAGGCTGAGGCAGGAGAATCGTTTGTACCTGGGACGCAGAGATTGCAGTGAACTGAGATTCCACCACTGCACTGCAGCCTGGGCAACAGAGCAAGACTCCATGTCTCAAAACAAAAGAAAAATTATAAACTTTTATACTTAAAAATTGCTAATTTAGACTTAACAGATCAAGGCATCAAATCATTTTGGATAAAATTTCATGTTGTGAACTTGACTTTGATATTATCTTCGCATAATTCTGTTCTAAAATTTTTCACTTTATTTCTTTAGAGAAGAAAGAGTGAATATGAAGGTTCCCAGAGATATGGATGATGCCAAGGCTCTAGGAAAAGTTTTATCCAAATACAAGGACACGTTTTATGTTCAAGTACTTGTAGCTTATTTTGCTACATATATTTTGTATCCTTTTAACTGAAAAAATGTTTTCTAATTTTGTTCAAGAAAAAGTGTAAAAGATCTGCTCTTCATTTATACATAACTATTTTCCTTTTAAAATTTGTTATTGCAGTGTAACAATATTAAATAATTGAAAAATTAAAATGGAAAAAATTATCACTTTAATCCTATTTCCTGAACTAATTGTTCTGAATTAATATGTCTGAATTGTTCTGAATTAATATGTCTGAATATTTATTACAAGTTCTTTTGTATTCTGCTTTTTTCACTTATCAAACATTTTCCTTTACTGCATATTATTAAGATGTTTATTTTATGGGTTTGATTTATCATTGTGTTCATTAACTGATGATACTAGTTTATATAATTATTTTGAATTACTAGTCACCATAGTATTTTTATAATTGTTCTCTTAGGTTTGGAGGTATAATTTGTTATTAATTTTTATAGATATGTATTATGAATCTCCTTTGTTCATGTTTTTTTCTTGCATTGTTTCTTTTGTAAAAATTCTTGAGATACTTATTCAAAGGAATGAATGTTTTACAATTTTTGATGTATATTTTATAGAAGTATATTACATTTTAACTAGTCAGGAAAATAGCTTTATTTCAAACTGCTTATGCTGTGGGTGCTTAATTTTGCAAATTGCAGAGTTTAATTTTCATTTCTGATTTGTTAATATCTTTTATTCTTATCCAAGCTGTTTTCCACATCTTCTCGGTTAATGAAAGACGTAATTTACCTCTTGATGTTGTAAAAGTAATCATCTCTTTTAAACCAACTTTTTTTTTTTTTTTTTTTTGAGATGAAGTTTCGCTCTTGTCACACAGGCTGCCACAATCTCCGGTCACTGCAACCTCCACCTCCTAGGTTCAAGCGATTCTCCAGTCTCAGCCTCCCAAGTAGCTGGGATTACAGGCGCCTGTCGCCATGCTTGGCTAATTTTTGTATTTTCAGTAGAGACGGGGTTTCACCATGTTGGCCAGGGTCGTCTCGAACCCCTGACCTCAGATGATCTGCCTATCTCAGCCTCCCAAAGTGCTGGGATTACAGGTGAGAGCCACTGCGCCTGGCTTTTTTTTTTTTTTTTTTTTTTTTTTTTGAGACAGGTTCTCCCCCTGTCACCCAGGCTGGAGTGCAGTGGCATGATCATGGCTCACTGCAGCCTCAGCCTCCTGGGCTCAAGTGATCCTCCCACCTCAGCCTCCCGAGTAGCTGGAACCACAGGCACAGCCAGTTAATTTTTTGATTTTTTTGTAGAAGCCAGGTTTTTCTATGTTGTCTGGGCTGGTGTTGAACTCCTGAGCTCCTCAGCCTCCCAAAGTGCTGGGATTTCAGTCATGAGCCGCCACGACTGACAACACTGGGATATTATATAGCTATTTAAGAAGAATCAGAAGTAGCCAGGTATGGTGGCTCATGCCTGTAATACCAGCACTTTGGGAGGCCGAGGCGGGTGAATCACGTGAGGTCAGGAGTTCAGACCAGCCTGGCCAACATAGTGAAACGCCATCTCTACTAAAAATACAAAAATTAGCTGCGCGTGGTGATGCGCGACTGTAATCCCAACTACTCAGGAGGCTGAGGCAGGAGGATCACCCAAACCCAGGAGGTGGAGGTTGCAGTGAGCCGAGATCATGCCACTGCACTCCGGCCTTGGTGACAGAGCAAGATTCCATCCCCAAAAAATAAAAATAACAAAAATAAAAAGAATCAGAAGTATCCATATGTTGTTGAGGTATTAACTCACAATATACAGATAAGTGAAAGAACAAAGGGCAAAATAGTAAACAGATATGCTGTGTTTTATCTAAGAAGGGGATAATATGAGTACACTCATATACATAAGTATCTTATATTTTTCTAAAAAAACTAACTGGCCGAGTGTAGTGGCTCATTCCTGTAATCCCAGCACTTTGGGAGGCTTAAGTAGGAGGATTGCTTGAGGCCAGCGGTTTGAGACTGGCTTGGGCAATGTAGCTAGACCCTGTTTCTACGAGAAATACAAAAATTAGCCGGGTGTCTTGGTACATGCCTGTAGTCCTAGCTACTTGGGAGGCTGAGGTGGGAAGATCACCTGAGCCCAGGGAGGTTGAGGCTACAGCGAAGCATTTAGCCTCTGCACTCCAGCCTAGGTAACAGAGTGAGACTGTATCTCAAATAAATAAACCAGTAAAAATGTTTACCTGTAAGGAGAGAGAGAAAATGGTAGGACTGAAACTTTTCTTAGCATAGGTTTGACTTTAGAACCAAGTAAATGTTTTACATAATTACAAAATCAAAATGAAAAAAGAGAATAGCAGGAAGCTTAAGAATCAAAAGCAACCTCACACTCATTAGGATGGCTACTATGAAACAAAATAACAAGTGTTGGCAAGGATGTGGAGAAATTGGAACCCTTGAGCACTGTTGGTGGGAATGCAAAATGATGCAGCTACTATGGAAAATAGTATGGCAGTTCCTCAAAAATTAAGAATAGTATTATCAGGGCCGGGTGTGGTGGCTCACACCTGTAATCCCAGCACTTTGGGAGACCGAGGTAGGCTAATCACCTGAGGATGGGAGTTCAAGACCAGCATGACCAACATGAAGAAATCCCGTCTCTTCATGTATTTTTTTGTAGCGATGGGATTTCATCATGTTGCCCAGGCTGGTCTCGAACTGGAACTCCTGGGCTCAAGTGATCCTCCCACCTCAGCCTCCCAAGGTGCTGAGATTACAGGCGTGAGTCACCAGGCCTAGCCAAAAATCTTAAAACTGTTTTTAATAATCATATCGTTAGTAATAATGTTGTAAAATATTTAAATATGTGGAAACGTTTTAGATTATTAATACTAATGCATAGTATATATTTTATACATTTACTTTAAAATATGTTTCATAGTATATAAAGCACAAATAGGCAACTATGTTGGTGTTATTGAGAACCAAGATTTTTCAGTGTAAGAGAAGAGAAATCTAAACAAAGTTAAGCTCAAGTCACATTCCCATGCAAAAGTAAGCATAGTTTTGACTACTAGTATAAGATAAAGGATAGAACATAAACTACCCTAAGTATCCAATAGGCAAAAATCAGTAAATGGTAAATTCTACAAATGATCTGGTTTCTTCAGTAAATTGAAAGAAAGAAAAAATAAATAAAGACCTTATGCTTAAGTGATCCTTTGAGCAAATACTTTGTGTGGATTTTTAGATTCTGATCAGACTAGTCTTTAGGACAATAAGGAATTATAGTTAATTTCTTGAAGTCTGACAATGGTATTATATTTATGTTAAAAAGAAAAGGAGGCCAGGCACGGTGGCTCACACCTATAATCCCAGTACTTTGGGAGGCGGAGGCAGGTGGATCACGAGGTCGGGAGTTCAAGACCAACCTGACCAAGATGGTGAAACCCTGTCTCTACTAAAAATACAAAAATTAGCCAGTTGTGGTGGCAGGTGCCTGTGATCCCAACTACTCGGGAGGCTGAGGCAGAGAATTGCTTGAACCCGGGATGCGGAGATTGCAGTGAGCTGAGATCACGCCACTGCCCTCCAGCCTGGGCGACAGAGCGAGACTCCTACCTCAAAAACGAAAGGAAAAAAAAAGGAATTGGCTGGGCATGGTGGCCACACCTGTAATCCCAGCACTTTGGGAGGCCAAGCGGGGTGGATCACGAGGTCGGGAGATAGAGACTATCCTGGCCAACATGGTGAAACCTGTCTGTACTAAAAATAAAATTAGCTGGGCGCGATGGCGCACGCTTATAATCCGAGCTACTAGGGAGGCTGAGGCAGGAGAATCGCTTGAACCTGGGAGGCAGGGGTTGCAGTGAGCCGAGATCATGCCACTGCACTCCAGCCTGGCGACAGAACGAGACTCAGTCTCAAACAAAAAAAGAATTTATTTTTATTATTATTATTATTTTTTGAGACGGCGTCTCACTGTGTTTCCCAGGCTGGAGTGCAGCGACGCGATCTCGGCCCACTGCAACCTCCGCTGCCCAAGTTCAAGCAATTCTCCTGCTTCAGCTTCCGGAGTAGCTGAGATTACAGGCACCTGCCACTGCGCACAGCTAATTTTTTGTATTCTTTGAACTCCTGACCTCGTGATCCACCTGCCTCAGCCTCCCAAAGTGCTGGGATTACAGGTGTAAGCCACTGCGCCTGGCAGAAAAGGAATTATTTTAATGATATTAAAATATTCGGACATTGAAAAATGTGGTGTTTTAATTTTTATTTATTTTATTGATTTATTTATTTTTTGAGACAGAGTCTCGCTCTTGTTGCCCAGGTTGGAGTGCAGTGGCGCGATCTGGGCTCGCTACAACCTCTGCTTCCTGTGCTCAAGTGATTCTCCTGTCTCAGCCTCCCGAGCAGCTGGGACTATAGGCACATGCCACCATGCCTGGCTAATTTTTTTTTTTTTTTTTGAGACGGAGTCTTGCTCTGTCACCCAGACTGGAGTACAGTGGCGTGATCTTGGCTCACTGCAAGCGCCGCCTCCTGGGTTCATGCCATTCTCCTGCCTCAGCCTCCCGAGTAGCTGGGACTACAGATGCCCGCCACCATGCCCAGCTAATTTTTTTTATTTTTTTGGTGGAGATGGGGTTTCACCGTGTTAGCCAGGATGGTCTCGATCTCCTGACCTCGTGATCCGCCCGCCTCAGCCTCCCGAAGTGCTGGGATTACAGGCGTGAGCCACCGTGCCCGGCCTAATTTTTGTATTTTTAGGAGAGACGGCGTTTTACCATATTGGTCGTCTGGTCTGAAACTCCTGACCTCAGGTGACCCACCCGCCTCGGCCTCCCAAAGTGCTGGGATTACAGGCATAAGCCACTGCACCTGGTCTTTGTTTATTTATTTATGAGATGGAGTCTCACTCTGTTACCCAGGCTGGAGTGCAATGGCACAATCTCGGCTTACCACAACCTCTGCCTCCTGGGTTCAAGCGATTCTCCTGCCTCAACCTCCCAAGTAGCTGGGACTACAGGCATGCACCACCACGCCCAGCTAATTTTTGTATTTTTAGTAGAGACGTGGTTTCACTATGCTGGGCAGGCTGGTCTCGAACTCCTGACCTCATGATCCACCTGCCTTGGCCTCCCAAAGTGTTGGGATTACAGGTATGAGCCACCGCACCCAGCCTTATTTTTATTTTTATTTTTTTTTTGAAACAGAGTCTCACTCTGTTTCCCAGGCCAGAGGTCAGTGGCATGATCTTGGCTCACTACAACTTCTGCTCTCTGGGTTTAAGGGATTCTTGTATCCCAGTCTCCTGAGTACCTGGCATTACAGGCATGAGCCAGTGTGCCTGGCCAATTTTTGTATTTTTATTAAAGACAGGGTTTCATCATGTTGGCCAGGCTGTTCTTCAACGCCTAGTCTCAAATGATCCACCCTCAGCTGCCTAAAGTATTGGGATTACAGGTGGGAGCCACCGTGCCCAGCCTGAACTATGTTAATATAGGGCATCATAACACTAGTTTCTCTACTTCGTTTTTTTTTCCCCCAATTTCAGCTGTAATTTTAGGTTTCCTTTTCAGAGAAGTAGGAATTGCACCAAATTTTGGGGAAAGAAAAAATACAGTTGCATTGAACAGTAACAACAAAAACAACAAAATACTTCCCTGGAACTTGTCCTCATTTATTTCTGCTTCTCTCAATTTCCTCAAGGGAAAATTTCCATTTATCTCCTCTCCTTTCATCCTTTGGAGTCTTGCTTTCTTTTTTTTTTAAATTATTATACTTTAAGTTCTGGGGTACATGTGCACAGCGTGCAGGTTTGTTACATAGGTATACGTGTGCCACGTTGGTTTGCTGCACCCATCAACTTGTCATTTACATTGAGTATTTCTACATTTATATATGTGTGAAACTATCCATAATATGATGTTTTGTTTTGTTTTGTTTTTGAGATGGAGTCTCGCTCTGTTGCCAGGCTGGCATGCAGCGGCGAGATCTCGGCTCACTGCAATCTCCTGCCTTCCGGGTTCAAGCGATTCCCCTGCCTCAGCTTCCCGAGTAGCTGGGACTACAGGCGCCCACCACCACGCCCGGCTAATTTTTTGTATTTTAGTAGAGACAGGGTTTCACCATGTTGGCCAGGATGGTCTCAATCTCCTGACTTTGTGATCCACCTGCCTCGGACTCCCTAAGTGCTGGAATTACAGGCATGCGCCACCCCACCTGGCCCATATAGTACAGTCTTAACCCAAAAAGTGTGTGTGTGTGTGTGTGTGTGTGTGTGTGTGTGTTTTGTTTTTGATGGAGACATGTAGGAGACAGGTGGAAAATTTGAGGCTGATGAACCAAAGAGAATTTCGAGTTTTTAGGACTATATGTGGTTGATACTTGAAGCCATGGAAATTGCC
The DNA here is from genome assembly GCF_028885655.2 of Pongo abelii. Lineage (NCBI taxonomy): Eukaryota > Metazoa > Chordata > Mammalia > Primates > Hominidae > Pongo > Pongo abelii. The sequence continues at coordinate 68,017,078 of NC_071994.2, forward strand.
AAATTTATCAAAGAAAAGGGATTATGTGGCTAACAGAATGTTAGAGAAATTTCAGATTTGAGGGCAAAGAGAAAAATGTAGAGAAGAAATTACCTGTAATGTAGAAGAAAAAGTACAGTTCACTGAAGCCATGTTCCATGCAGGATGAATTCTAATGCTATGCGAGGATCACTGAAAGGTGACTATTGAGAAAAAGTTATTATTGAGTATGAGGAAGTTTCAATAGCATAGTGGAATAGTAAAGCAGGTCACAGGGAACAAGGAGAGAATCTCCTCTGAGGAAGTGAAGATGAGCAGTAGCTGGATAGGATACCCTGGTTGAGGTTGTTTTTTAAGTTATAGGCAACTGAGTAGTTTTCTAGAGGAGGCATCCTATGAAAGAGAACAGAGTTGAAGGTGAAAAAGCCCAGGAGGAAGGAGGAGTAGATTGAAATGAGAACATGAGTAAAATGGGAACTAGAGAAAAAGGAATAGTTAATGAGTGAAGATAGATGGAGAGATGTTGAGGGAATTCACTTTGACTTGTGAGTAAATCGTATTAGAGGGGAAAAAGGTTCAGATCCAAACTGGGAACGACAGGAAAGTAAAAAAAAATTCTATTTTGAAAACAAGATTTGTGGCCCGGGTGTAGTCGCTCATATCTGTAACCTCAACACTTCGGGAGTCCAATGTGGGAGGATCGTTTGAGCCCACGAGTTCAAGACTAGCCTGGGCAACTCAGCCAGACCTCATCTCTACAAATAATAAAAATTGGTGTGGTGACACGTCTGTGATCCCAGCTACTTGCGAGGCTGAAGTGGCACAATTGCTTGAGCTTGGGCATTTGAGGCTGCAGTGAACCATGAGTGTGCCACTGCGTTCCAGCCTGGGTGACAAAGCAAGACCCCTTCTCAAATAAGATTTGTGACTTTTACTATATTTTGTAATTTCTATTCTTATTTTTGTTATTTTCTTTTATTCTCTTCTAGTTCCTGTTCCTTTAAAATGAGTAGTGAATTTAGGTAAACCCTCATAGTAAAATTAGAAATAATTGTATGTACATGATTTCCCTGAAACCATTTGGGAGTAAAATAAAATGTATTAGAGAAGCACTAAAAGATTACGGAAGACCTTTTCTTTTTTCTTTTGTTTCTCCCCCAAAGTGCCTGGTTTCTCTCTATCTAGAACGTATGGATTTTTGTCTTGGAAACCTTTTAGTAGCACACACTTACTAGTATTTATGATACTGTTTAGTAAATGGTCAACTTAGAAGCTAAACCTTTGGATATAATCTCATTATATGATAATTTTTGTATTTATACTTTTTTCCTGAAATGTTACATTTGTCTTTTAAAATTCTACTTAATTATGTTCTAATCCTTAACTTAAAAGTTACCAGCTTGCAAACATTTGCTATTCCAGGCTCTATATTTCTCAGTATACTCTCAGGGTTTCTTTATCCCTTTCCACTAGCCTTATTTCTTGTTTGTTTGGTAAGTATGAAAAAATAAAATTGGGAGACTGAAAAAAAAAAACAAAAACAATAGAATGATGAGGATGATGATGATACTTTAATCCCACTAGTCTATGTAAGCATAAACTCATTAGTTGAAGAGGAATTAATGTTAAAGTCCCTCCACAAGGAGGTGTTATAATGTTTTTCCCCCAGAACAGACCAATTATAGACTTAGTTGCATTTATAAGCTATGTTTTAGCTTTTCTTTCCTATTGGATTTTGTAACTGCAACAGTCCAAGGAGTGTTGGTGAGCACAATGAGTTAAGTCCCAGGGCCAGAGGTGGTGTTTTCAAGCTTAGGAACTGGGGGGTCTGGGGGGGTGGGGGGGGTGGAAATTGGCTCCTGAAATTTTATTCTTAGGCTAAAGCCTAGCATTAATTATTTGGATATAGTCACTAGGTATAATCACAAGTGCCAGTTTGTTTTAGCTGATCTCATTTGAGGTACATTTTGGTCTGAGAAAGTACTAGATCATCTCTGCACAAGAGATGTCATGCAGAGTACCCTCCCCACCTCCGAAAGAAGTAAATTAATTGAGCTTTTACTCAGGTGAATAAATCAATGTGTGTAAGATGGAAAAATACAAAATGCTTATGGTTTCTTTCGTTTTCCAGTGTTCTGGACTTGGTGCCTCTTTCTGTTATATGCTTTCCTATTTAGTTGGGAGACCAGTAGTATACAAATACCTAACAGAGAAAGCAGTAAAATGGTCACAGCAGGTAAACATGTATTTTTAAATTATTTGATGTAACTCTTTATTAATTGGAAGGTCTGTGTTTAGTCCCTACATGAATTAACTACATGTATTAACCCAACATAAATTAATTCCTAAGTTAACTCAAGTAATAAGAATTATCTTCTGACCAAATAAAAATAGGTGGTAGGCAAATATGAATGTTAATAATTTCAAATACAAATGTTTCAGACCTGTGATGGTAATTTTAATTCTTTATCTTAGTAAATTTAATCAGCAGAGAAGTCAGAGTGTCAATATAAAGGCATCCACATAATTAGATACCTATCCGTTTTATGTTAATGCAGTATTGTGTGCATGTGTTATCGAAACTTGTATCAGCCAACTCCCAGTGCATTTTTTTCTTTTCTTTTTTTTGAGACGGAGTCTTACTCTGTCACCCAGGCTGGAGTGCAGTGGCATGACCTCGGCTCACTGCAACCTCTACCTCCTGGGTTCAAGCAATTCTGCCTGCCTCAGCCTCCCGAGTAGCTGGGATTATAGGTACATGCCACCACGCCTGGCTAATTTTTTGTATTTTTAGTAGAGACAGGGTTTTACCATGTTGGCCAGGCTGGTTTCAAGCTCCAGACCTCAGGTGGCCCACCTGCCTCAGCCTCCCAAAGTCCTGGGATTACAGGCATGAGTCACCACTGGCCTTTTTTGATCATTTCTTTTCTTTTCATTTTTGAGTCAGAGTTTCGTTCTTGTTGCCCAAGCTGAAGTGCAATGGCGTGATCTTGGCTCACTGCAACCTCTGCCTCCTGGGTTCAAGCGATTCTCCTGCCTTAGCCTCCCAAGTAGCTAGGATTTCAGGTACATGCCACCACGCCTGGCTAGTTTTTTGTATTTTTAGTAGAAACGGGTTTCACCATGTTAGCCAGGCTGTTCTCGGACTCCTGACCTTAGGTGATCCGCCCACCTCGGCCTCCCAAAGTTCTGGGATTACAGGCATGAACCACCATGCCAGCCTGATCATTTCTATTGGGTATACTCTGAAGTATCAGGAATGAGAATTTGAAATAAGGTGTTTATATTAAGCAACTTATTTTGAAGTTGTTCTCATCTGATGCTAATTCTTTTCTTTCTTATGACAGGTTGAACGTCATAGAGAACATCTCATTAACTACATTATATTTTTGAGAATAACACCATTTCTGCCTAATTGGTTTATTAATATCACATCTCCTGTGATAAACGTGCCATTGAAAGTTTTTTTTATTGGTACTTTTCTAGGTAAGCCCTCTGGTTCTTGCTGTGTATGAGCTCACTGTGTACATATCTAACAATGTCCAGCTGAGCTAGATTACATGCATGCTCTCTGCAGATTATGCCAGCACCATCTAGAATTCTTGGGCACAAAGCCTGGCTGTATAAATAGATGCTCAGAAGTGTTTGTTGAATTGTGTTGATTTAGGTTATTTTTGTGTCGCCTCTTTAAAGAAGAGCACTTTCTACTGTATATCGTTTTAATGATATAGGGTTAAGCAGGACCTATAACTTCCAGTCCCTCTAAGTGGAGAGGAAAAGAAATCAAATTGCCTTTTTTGAGCAATTTTCTCCTATGTCCCTTCCCCTTCCCTGAGGCTCGATCTGTCGCCCAGGCTGGAGTACAGTGGCATGATCTCGGCTCACGGCAACCTCCCCCTCCCGGGTTGAAGCGATTCTTCTGCCTCAGCCTCCCAGGATGCTGGTACTACAGGCACACGCCACCATGTCTGGCTAATTTTTGTATTATTAGTAGAAATGGGGTTTCACCATGTTGGCCAGGCTGGTCCCGAATTCCTGACCTCATGGTCTGCCTACCTCAGCCTCCCAAAGTGTGGGGTTTACAGGCGTGAGCCACCACACCCAGCCCTTTTTTTTTTTTTTTTTTTTTTTTTTTTTGTAGATGTTGCTTTGGCAAAATAGCTCCTTTGTTTTCAAATCAAGTATTAAAATGTTGAACTTGAATTTTCAGTAGAGAATTGATCCTATTTTTCCTTTTATTGAAACCAGCATTTATTGTGGATGTTATCAAAAGTATGGAAAAAGCAAGGATCAACAAACATTCTTGATTTTAAGGAAATAATACTTGATTTTGAAATTAATCAGTGGACATGAAAATTACTTACATATTTTGTGAATTCTCATGATTCTTTGTAGGAGTGTTTTGCTCTTCTTTCCAGTTCGAGTTGAATTGTTTAGATGTCAAAAATATGAGCAGATTTCTTACATATTGAATACCTATTAAAGCTTAAGTTAGTACTTGTGAGAATATGTCTTTTTGAAAAGAATAACCAAAATCAATTATTTATTGCTACTTTAAAAAAAAAAATTAGCTGGACGCGGTGGTTCACACCTATAATCCCAGCACTTTGGGAGGCCAAGGCGGGTGGATCACAAGGTCAGGAGTTCGAGACCAGCCTGGCCAATATAGTAAAACCCTGTCTCTACTAAAAATACAAAAATTAGCTGAATGTGGTGGCAGGTGCCTGTAGTCCCAGCTACTCAGGAGGCTGAGGCAGGAGAATCACTTGAACCCAGGAGGCAGAGGTTGCAGTGAACCGAGATTGTGCCACTGCACTCCAGCCTGGGCGACAGCAGGACACTGTCTCAAAAAAAAAAAAAAAAAAGAAGGAAAGAATGAAAAGAAAAGAAAAAAAAATGGACAAACTTACATCAGCATGGGGAATTTTTAATTTTGTTAAATGTCATATCCATGGAATCTAAAGAGAGAATTTTTGTTTCTATCTCCATTTTATAGGTGAAAGCCAGAGATTTAGTTACTTTCAGCTTTGGCCAAAGTAATTTATTTCCCTTTGTTTTGATTTTTAGTGAAATGTCATCATTCTCTATGTACTTTTGTATACACCGCTCTCTTTACTCACACTTTGAGTATCTTGACCTTGAAATTGCTAGAACAGAGCACATTTCTTTCTTTTTTTTTTTTTTTTTTTTCTCTTTTTGAGACAGATTCTCTCTCTGTCGTCCAGGCTGGAGTGCAGTGGCGTGATCTCGGCTCATTGCAACCTCCGCGTCCTGGGTTCAAGTGATTCTCCTGCCTCAGCCTCCCAAGTAGCTGGGATTACAGATGTGTGCCAACATACCCAGCTAATTTTTGTATTTTTAGTAGAGATGGAGTTTCACCATGTTGGCCAGGCTGGTCTCAAACTCCTGAACTCAGGTGATCTGCCTGCCTTGGCCTCCCAAGGTGCTGGGATTACACGCATGAGCCACCGTGCCGGGCCTTTTTTTTTTTTCTTGTAAGGTTTTTGATAGTCTGGGTGTGGTGACTCACGCTTGTAATCCCAGCACTTCGGGAGGCTGAGGCGTGTGAATTACCTGAGCCTGGGAGTTACAGAGACCAGCCTGGGCAATATGGCAAAACCCCATCTCAACAAAAAATACAAAAATTTTGGCTGGGTGTGGTGGTACACGCCTGTAGTTCCAGCTGCTCAGAAAGCTGAGGTGGGACAATCACCTGAGCCTCGGGAGACTGAGGCTGCAATGAGTGATGATTACGCCACTCAAGCCTGTGCGATAGAGTCAAACTCTCATGGGGAGAAAACAAAAGCATTTTTGATAAATGTAAAATTATTCTCTGGGCACTTTTCTTGGGTTTTTAAAATTCATTATCCTGGCCAGGTGTGGGGGCTCATGCCTGTAATCCCAGCACTTTGGGAGGCCGAGGTGGGCGGATCATCTGAGGTCAGGAGTTGGAGACCATTCTGACCAACATGGAGAAACCCCATCTCTACTGAAAATACAAAATTAGCTGGGTGTGGTGGCGCATGACTGTAATCCCAGCTACCCGGGAGGCTGAGGCAGGAGAATTGTTTGAACCGGGGAGGCGGAGGTTGCAGTGAGCCAAGATCGCGCCATCGCACTCCAGCCTGGGCAACAAGAGTGAAACTCCGTCTCAAAAAAAAAAAAATCATTATCCTTAAGAGGTGACTAGGAAATATTGAATTCTTTATATGGAAATAAACTTGAGCTTTAAATTCTTAAATTTTTTTCCAAAATTGAGATAGCTGTGTTCTTTTAAGAAACTTTATGCACACAGAACATTTTAATTTTTTAAAAACAATTGGTGGTTTTTACTGTATCTTTTTATATTTTATTTCAGGTGTCGCACCTCCTTCTTTTGTAGCCATTAAGGCAGGAACAACACTGCATCAACTTACAACAGCAGGAGAAGCTGTTTCCTGGAACTCAATATTTATTCTGATGATCTTGGCTGTTCTTTCTATTCTGCCAGCCATCTTCCAAAAAAAACTAAAGCAGAAATTTGAGTAAAAATAATCATCTGATTTTTAGTTTTGCTGTCATCACCATCTCAGGATTAACAGGTGCATCCATTTATGTTTTAAAATCACTTCTTCAGTAATTAAGGAATTTGTAAAATAAAATTTCCTATCAGATAGTTAAAGTAATACATTTAAGTGACAAGGGGAGAAGAAAGTAAAAATGGAAATTGGTATATTGTGAAAAGTGCTATCAATAGTTAAGGTAGACATCTTAGACATCTTATAAATTATTATACCAAGGGTAGCTGTAGATAATAGTAGTGTGTTAGGAAATTGTTGATCCAGCTAATTCATTCAATTTAATTGAATATTTTTTATCTTTAATAACTAAAATATTTTTAAATTCTAGATTTTTTAAAGTAGTGTTGCAGGTTTTGTTAATGTTAGGCTTTTTTCAGAGCGTAAACTGGAAAACTTAAAAAGAGATTTACATTTTCTTCCTCTTTTTTTTTTTTTTTTGTTTTTAGACGGAGTCTAGCTCTGTCGCCCAGGCTGGAGTGCAGTGGCGCAATCTCCACTCACTGCAAGCTCCACCTCCTGGGTTCACGCCATTCTCCTGTCTCAGCCTCCCGAGTAGCTGGGACTACAGGCGCCCGCCACCACGCCCGGCTAATTTTTTTGTATTTTTAGTAGAGATGGGGTTTCACCGTGTTAGGCAGGATGGTCTCGATCTCCTGACCTTGTGATCCACCCACCTCGGCCTCCCAAAGTGCTGGGATTACAGGCGTGAGCCACCATGCCCAGCCCATTTTCTTCCTCTTTTGAGGTAATGGATTTGTTTGGAGATTGCATGTTAGTAGACGACTGAATATGGAAAGGATATCAAGTTATCTATTTTGTTAATTTTATTTTTGTTTTTTATCGTCTAGATTTTGATCATGGATTAATCTGAAATTTAAAGTTCCGGCCAGTCTGTTTTCTTTTATCTTGTAGTTTTTTACAGTATTTCCACTGTGCATATACAAAATGGGTATTACATAACTGTATCATATTTGGTATTGATAATTTTTTTTTTTTTTTTGAAACGGAGTCTTGCTGTTGCCCAGGCTGGAGTGCGTGGCATGATCTCGGCTCACTGCAAACTCCGCCTCCTGGGTTCAAGCGATTCTCCTGGCCCAGCCTCCTGAGTAGCTGGGATTACAGATGTGTGCCACCACGCCCGGCTAATTTTTGTGTTTTTAGTAGAGACGGGGTTTCACCATGTTGGCCGGGCTGGTCTTGAACTCCTGACCTCAGGCTATATGTCCACTTCCACCTCCCAAAGTGCTGGGATTACAGGTGTGAGCCACTGTGCCCGGCCTGGTATTGATAATTTATATTCAGATAATTTGTTACGGCTCTTTAATATCCCACAAGGGGCTCTAAAAAGCAAACACTCAAGAGTATGTAGTTTTTAGACATTAAGTTAAGTATTTTAAACAGTGACAGCAAAACACAAGTGATTAAATATAGTTTATTTGTTCCAATGACTAAATTTTACCTCATTTATAAATCTGGTCATTAAGGAATATATTTAATAATATTATGGAATTATTATTTTTATGCATGATGCACCTAGAAAAATGCCTTTTGTTTCTATTGATGGCTTTTTTGTTTGGAGCTGCTTTTGATTACTTATTGCAGTTTCCCAATTTAGTCTTTACTTTATCTAACTCACAAAGTAAAATTAACTGATCACATGGCAACTACTGTATTTAAATAGTTCTGGAAAAATGAAAGTGCTTTTTGCTGCTTGGTTAATGGGTAATGCCCTTGATTCCTTGACTGTAGGACATAGCTGATCTAAAGTACTCTGTCAGTTTTACCTTCACCCATGACTGTCATTATGTTGAAAATTACTTTAGCTGTGAGAAATCCTTGTATGTTTTTATTATGAGAGGTATAATCATCCTCAAAGCCTGTTTTTATTACATGATGTGGACTGATTATTTTTTCTATCACAGTATTAACATATGGATTTTATTGTAAATACAAAGAAAATATATTGATTATTGTAGTATTCTTATGTCACCTGGCCTTTTGCGTGAGATTATTTATTATTTCTAGCAAGGCTTTCTTCCTTTCTTATTGCCCAGAGACTGATAAATCTTTTGTTATTTTTACACATAAATTAATCATAGCCTTTTTGGACAAATTCACTAAATATTAATGTATAAAATGTAATTGAGTAAATTTTTATCAGAATTTTAAAAATAAAAGAGCTTAGACTCAGTAGAACTCAGTAGAAGCTTCACTATTTACTCCAGCGTGTGTAAATTGTACTTACTCTATTCTCAGAGTATATTTACTGTCCTTACCATTGATTCTTTCCCTTTGCTAATTTTTTTTTTTTGTTAATGGTAGCTGCGACTTTAGGTGGGGTATATTTTCTTCTCCTAAGAGAATAGACAGTTTTTCCAGATTCATCATCATTGACTGTCAAGAAAGGACCCTTCAGCAGGCTGTACCCTCAATGCAGTGGATGGCCTGTCTTCACGGATTCACAGACTTGGCCTGATGCCACATGTAAATTCAAGCTTTGGCTTGACAACTATATGATAACCACAAGAAGACAAGCATCTGTGGTGCAGAGGCAAGCAGGCTAACTAGAAGTTGACATGCTAAGAAAGTGAAACTGTTCTTTCTTAGTTAATGGTCTTTCTCTGGAGCGCTGTTATTTTGAGTATAATATTTCCATGACACTTAGTAAATGCAAGCTAAAATGTAATAATAATAATAAATTGTATTGGAGAAACCTAAATGTCACATTTGGGATTTATTTCATGGAAGTACTTACATTAAAAAACTCTGGCCAGGCAAGGTGGCTCATGCCTGTAATCCCAGCACTTTGGAAGGTCGAAGCAGGTGGATCACCTGCAGTCAGGAGTTCAAGACCAGCCTGGCCATCATAGCGAAACCCTGTCTCTACTAAACATATGAAAAATTAGCCAGGTGTGGTGGCACACGCCTATAGTCCTAGCTACTTGGGAGGCTAGGCAAGAGAATCGCTTGACCCAGAAGGTGGAGGTTGCCATGAGATGAAATTGTGCCACTGCATTCCAGCCTGGGCGACAGAGCCAGACTCTGTCTCAAAAAACTAAAAATAAACTCTTTGTTGAATAAAAGTATATTCTTAAATTTTGATGTACATTTTCACCACTAAGAACAATGAAATGGCCGGGCATGGTAGCTCATGCCTGTAATCCTAGCACTTCCGGAGGCCAAGGTGGGTGGATCACCTGAGATAAGGAGTTTGAGACCAGCCTGGCCAACATGGAGAAACCCCGTCTCTAATAAAAATAAAAAATTAGTTGGGCGTGGTGGTGTGCACCTGTAATCCCAGTTACTTGGGAGGCTGAGGCAGGAGAGTCGCTTGAACCCGGGAGGCAGAGGTTGTAGTGAGCCAAGATCACACCAGTGTACTACAACCTGGGTGACAAAGTGAGACTCCATCTCAAAAAAAACAAAACAGGCCAGGCGCGGTAGCTCACGCCTGTAATCCTAGCACTTTGGGAGGCCGAGGCGGGTGGAGACAAGGTCAGGAGATTGAGACCATCCTGGCTAACATGGTGAAACCCCGTCTCTACTAAAAATACAAAAAATTAGCCCGGCGTGGTGGCGGGCGCCTGTAGTCCCAGCTACTAGGGAGGCTGAGGCGGGAGAATGGCATGAACCCGGGAGGCGGAGCTTGTAGTGAGCCGAGATGGCGCCACCATGCACCACCATGCCCGGCTAATTTTGTATTTTTATAGTAGAGACGGGGTTTCTCCATGTTGAGGCTGGTTACGAACTCCTGACCTTAGGTGATCCGCCCACCTCAGCCTCCCAAAGTGCTGGGATTACAGGCGTGAGCCACCGCGCCTGGCCAAGTAAATATTTCAAGTACATACAATGAGTTATTTATAAAGGAATCTTTTTAAAGTTCT